>NC_090447.1:530735222-531049515 GCF_031143425.1 Pleurodeles waltl | reverse complement strand
ACAGAAAGGCAGACAGAATAACAGGTTAAAAAAGCCAATGACAACAAGCACTCCTGTTTTTAGAAGTTCCAACTTTTAGTGAATCAGGGCATTGTCATCCAATCCAAACGGAAGGAAGACACAGGCTCTCCTGTAGATATCTGCCCAGGCCACCTCCTCACTTATCAATGCCTCTCTACCTACAGGCTAAGTTTGTGTCAGCTTGAATAAGGCTATAGTATCTCCTTATTTTAAAAAACGACTAACTCCTGCAAAGATGCCTTTCCCGGCATGATCATAAGAGCCCAAAGTAATGCAGCAGCTACAATCCCTTTAGGAGGCTCACAATCACCTGAACACATTTCAAGTAGGCTTTGGGAATGGAGTAAGCGCTTCTAACACGGGCTGAATTTCAATAGATCTCAGATAAGGGAGGCATCACTACTGTTGGCCATCTTATTAAACCTATCTGTGGCATCTAAAACCAAAGGTCATAGGACTGTGTTAAAAGTGATGTTGTGACAGGCTAGGTTGTCTCCTTCATAACTAGATGCAGGTGGCGGGGTGTGGGGGGGGGCTGTGCAAAAACACACACACGTCGCCATTCTCAGCGTCTTCAAATCAGAGCGATGTTCTGAAACATCATGAGAATCCTCGTTCTAAGTGACAAATAAGAGAAGCGTACCTAACCTCTAACCCGCCCAGACAGACACTACTGCCCCTGACATTTTGGTGCACGTGAGAACACGGTAGGGGGGAGGCGGAAGTGTCAATATCTTCGGACATATGTAACTGCCTTACCTTACCAGCTTAATTGCAGAGCCAGGATTCATTTTTCCTTCTCAGACGACCTGGATATGGGCATTTAATGAGGTCCTGAGGTTCAAATGTCTTCCCCTCCCCCTTTATTCTTACCTTCATACTGCAAGTCGAAGAGCACAAGTAGGAAGGGAAAGAAGGAGAGTATTCTGTTGGCGCAGGCACTGGGAGACACCATGCTGCTGCTGTCTGCAGACACCGGCCCGGGCTTCCTTTCCGAGCGTCCTGCAAATGTCACGACCAGTCGACACGCGCCTCGACTTCCTACCCAGCTGTGCTGAAATTACTTTAAACTACACAGAAACTTTGTGTACCACTTGGGTCGTGGGCGGCTCTGATTGGTTGCGGGATGGTAGGCTACCCCGCCCTTTCTCGGTTTCATTAGGAGAACGTGGAGGCTCTGGAAGAGGCCTGGGCTGTCACTGGCCGGCCAGGACGGGAGGGCGGGAGCGAGAAGGCCCAAGCAAGAGACGGTGGGAGGGAGCACAGAGACATCGTTCCCGAGAACTCTTCCAAGTATAGCACCGGCCTCAATGAGAAACAAACTGTTAATCGCGTGACTGCATTTCTTTGGAAGTATTTTTTGTTAAAACTAATTAGCAAACACAGTTAATATTTAGAGCCAACAAATTAACATAACAAAGAAAACTGAGCTGATGCAAGGGTCGGCTCTGACTCTAGGAGCGCGTGCACGGATCTAGCCTTAAACATATTTGGCATATACGTCTTGCAATAAATATCATGTTAGAACAAAGGCGTAGTTAGAAAACTGAAATAGCCCTCACTTTGAACTAAAGTGCTGATGCCACTAAGCAAGCAAAGCAAGTGAGCTGAACCCTTCCTAGAACAGCTTCCTTGACTGTTCCATTCATGCATTTATTCATTTTTTTAATCACTGTTTCATCTTCATTCTTTCATCCATCATTCAGTCTTTCCCCATTCTATCCATTTATCATTCACCCACCCACCCACCTGTCGATCCATCCACTCTTACAGCCATCCATCCACTTTGCCGTTCATCCATTAATACATCCACTCTGCTATGCATCAATCCATCTATGAATTCACTCTGTCATTCATCCATCCATCCAACCATCCATCCACTGTGTCATCCATCTATCCGTTCACTTTGCCATCCGTCCTCCCATCCAGCCATCATCCATCCATCCACTCTGCCATCCATCCATCCACACTGCCATCCATTTACTCATCTTTTCACCCACTCATCCGCCCATCCCTTTACTCTGCCATTCTTTCATCTGTCCATCCAACCATCCACCCATCCATCCATACATCCATCCATTACTCTACCATCCTTTCACCTGTCCATCTACTATCATTCATCCATCCTTTCACCTGTCTATCCACCTATCCATCATTTTACTCTATCCTTTCACCTGTTCATTCACTTGTCCATCCATCCACCCATCCCTTTACTCTGCCAACCTTACACTCTACCATCCTTTCACCTGTCCATCTACTATCATTCATCCATCCTTTCACCTGTCCATCCACCTATCCATCATTTTACTCTATCCTTTCACCTGTTCATTCACTTGTCCATCCATCCACTCATCCCTTTACTCTGCCAACCTTACACTTGTCCGTCCACCTATCCATTCATTCACTTATCCATCCACCCATCCCTTTATTTTACCAACTTTTCACCTATCCATCCACCTAATATTTACTCATCCTTACACCCACTCGTTCATCCACATCCTCATTCATCCACCCACTTTTTCACCCATACTTCCTTCTTTTCACCCTTGCTTCAAATATTCCTTCTTTTTTTCTCTGTTCTATTTAACTAGCTGTCGTTTTCCCTGGCTCCTATTTGCTCTTCTGCTGCAGCTGTATTCCAGCGTTAATGATGAGCTTTTGACTGCCGACTTACAGGCAAAAGAGGCCCATAGGCAATCCTTCCCCCGTTGTAGCTGCTAAAGCAGGGAGTTCACAACGCCCATGTATTACAATATGATATGGTCTTCAAAATTCCAAAAAAGCATGCTTCTTTAACTCTCAGAAGCGTTTCACCATTATACATCAGATTATATTAATGTATTAAGAAGCATTTTTTAACCCCTTTGGTGCATGTGATGGATGTCCAACGACTGACATGCACACACTCCCTGGTGCGTCTGATGCCCACTGGCCCTCACCAGGGAAGGCTTTGAAAAATCCTTCGGTGCAGCGCACCAGAGGATTTTTTTTAACCCTGGGAAAGATGCGGAATAGCTTCTGCGTCCCTCCCCACCCACCCACCTATCAGTGACAGCACACTAGCTTCATAAACCCCCACCAGAGCAGCCACAGAGAAGCAGGAAGGTCTGGTCCCGCATCCAGTGGGGTTTTAGATGCCTCCATGTTTGTGGGAGGCATCGCTGGAAAGGGGAGAGTCTCCCATTTCCAGTGATACCTTTCATAATCAGATTCCTGATCTTGGGTTGTGGCACACCACAATCCATGATCAGGAATCCCACTAGGCCCCACTAGCCCACCAGGGAGGAAGCAAGGAGGGATCAGCCCTAGTGGTAACAGGCCGGCCTCCCAACCAGGGGCATTTAAACTTGAAAAAATAGTTAGGTTTTTCCCCTTAGCAGTGTGATAAAATACAATTTTTTTTTTTTTAAATTGAAATTGTTGGGTGAAAATTTGGCAGAAAAGTAGCTCTTGGTCCAGAAAACAATCTTTTGTTATTTGGTGTAAATCTTTTCAGTAGTTTTAGAGAAATTGAAGAAAATCCAAATATACATATATAGGGACGTGCAGGTTTCACAAACCCTCCAGGTCTCGTGCTGAGATCTGACTGGCTGCCAAAACTTCAACAAGGAAGTGTTGGCAGCCATCTTAGGGCTCGGCTTCAGCTGAGTCCCAGGAAATAAAGTTAAAAAAAAGAAAAAGGGTCAGGGGAGGGAGACCCCTACCCCTTAACTCTGGTGCCAGAGGGGCCACCTCAGGGCAAAAAAAACATTTTTTTTAAATTTTCAGCGGACGTCACGTTGGATCCACCGAAAATTAAACAACAAACACAAGTGCGGGCTCCTGCACATGATAATGCTGAGGCCCCCTGGTGGCCAAGTACCGGGGGCATTGCCATTTTAATGTGCAGGAGCCGCCCAGCCCCTACTGCTGCCCAGGGGACTGCCACCTCCCCGAGCACTAATGAAAACGAATGCGGGAGGGTACCAGTTCCCCCAGCCCTGTGGACCGCCACCTCCCTAGGACACTAATGAAAACGAATGCATAGGGTGCGATACACCTTTAACTATCACTATGGCCCTCATTACAACCCTAGCGGTCGGTGTTAATGCGGCGGTAATACCGCCAACAAGCTGGCAGTAAAAAAAATTGAATTAGGACCACAGCGGAAACCACCAACACAGACAGCCACTTCAACACACCGACCACCACGGCGGTAGCAACAAGCACCGCAGCGGTAACTGCCAACAGCCAGGCGGAAGACAAAGTACAGCCCACTCTATTATGACAGGCCTGTCCGCCACCTTTTCCGGGGCGGTACCAATGATATCAAAAGCACAGTGGAAACAGAACACAGAAGGCAAAGGATTCACCTCTCGAAACTTAGGCAACAACCACAACGCCATGGAGTCCAAACTGCAGATCTTTCCCATGCTGGTCTACCTCCTCCTACACCAGGAATACCAACGCCGGCGATGACGACCACAGTGAGTACTGCCGCCTAGCACACAGGGGAGGGGGGGGAGAAAAAGAGAGTGACACACACACGCAACACCCCCACCCCGAACAACATACACACAAACAGATGCAGTAACATTACATATCCACCTTTACCCCTCAGGAATAATGTAAGGACAAAAGGAATTGATTAAAGTGAGTGTTATAAGAAAAAAATCCAGAAAAATGTCCTCTAAATTCAAAACAGTATTTACAGATATACAAATGGAGGGACACTGCTCAGTCCATAATGTCCGTGGGCCACAGGACCACATCACATAGGCCAAGGCCCCACTTGACTCCTGCATCAACTCAGGGAGAACAATGCTGGGGCATCAGGTCGAAAATACACAGGCACCTCAGGGAGTTGGGGAATGGGGGGCACCTCAGCTGGAAGATGGTAAAACAGCACTTATCCTGGAGGGGGCAACAAGCCCTGTGCGATGTCCTGGGGAGTGCAAAGCCACCATCTCTCTCGTGGGTGGTTTGCCTACTGCTTGGTCCTGGGGAGTGCAAAGCCACCGTCTCTCTAGTGGGTGGTATGCCCACTGCTTGATCCATGGGGAGTGCAAAGTCACAGTCTCTCAAGTGGGTGGTTTGCCCACTGCTTGGTCCTGGGGAGTGCAAAGCCACAGTCTCTCTAGTGGGTGGTTTGCCCACTGCTTGGTCCTGGGGAGTGCAAAGCCACAGTCTCTCAAGTGGGTGGTTTGCCCAATGGTTCTGGAGGGGGCCGTGTGCCCAGTGTGCTTTATCCTGGCAAGGAGGGGTGAGTGGATGCCTTCTTCCACTGGTTCTGGAGAGGACCTTGTGCCCTGTGTGCTTCATCCTGGCAAGGATGCTGTGAGTGGATGCCTTCTTCCACTGGTTCTGGAGGGGGCATTGTGCCCTGTGATGCAGATCTTTGGGAGTGCAAGGTCACAGTCTCTCACCTGAGTGTCACACCCACAGGATCTGCAGGGGCCAGGACGCACTTCAGTCCATGGAGGCAGGACTACACACTTCCCGCCAGCGGTGATGGCTGCTCAGTGGTGGCAATGGCGGGGCTGGTGTCGGTGCTGGCAGTGGTGGGAGGAGGCTCCAGCCCTTCCCCTGCAGCCTCAGACAGCTGCCCACTGGGGCTGCTGGCGGTGCTAGCAGTGGTGGGGGGAGGCTCCTGCCTGTCCCCTGCAGCCTTGGACAGCTGCCCACTGGGGCTGCTGGCGGTGCTAGCAGTGGTGAGGGGAGGCTCCTGTCTGTCCCCTGCAGCCTCAGATGGCTGCCCACTGGGGCTGCTGGCAGTGGTGCTGGTGGCAATGCAGGTGGCGGTGCTGATGGCGGTGCTGGTGTCGGCGCTAGCAGTGGTGGGGGGAGGCTCCTGCCCTTCCCCTGCAGCCTCGGACGGCTGCCCACTGGGGCTGCTGCTGCTGGCAGTGCAGGTGGCAGTGCTGATGGCGGTGCTGGTGTCGGTGCTGCCAAGCTCCTGCCCTTACCCTGAAGCCTCCGACAGAAGAAGCACCATGGTTGGTTTTGTGGGCTCAGATTCTGTCACAGCACCAGGCCTCCTGTGCCTCCTGCCTGCAGGGGCAGGCCCTTTGCCCTTGCCGTGTGGTGGTGCCTCCTTGCCCTTGCCGTCTGGTGGTGCCTCCGTGCCCTTGCAGTGTGGTGGTGCCTCCTTGTCATGTGGTGGTGCTTCCTTGCCGTGTGGTGGTGCCTCCTTGCCCTTGCCGTCCAGTGGTGCCTCCTTGCCCTTGCCCTTGCCTTTGCCGTGTGGTTGTGCCACCTTGCCCTTCCCCTTGGCAACTGGTACAGGCACACTGCCGGTGCTGATGGGTGTCTCCTTGAAGCCTCTCACACCTGCAGTAGCTGCCGAAACCACAGTGGCCATGGAGTGGGTGGCTGTGGTGCTGTCCTGGGTTCTGCCCACCCTGGTCCGACATAAAGGACGGGGGTGGGGAGGGGTAGGGAAGAGGTCAACGGCGGAGTGGAAAAGCTTCTTAGGGACACTGGGGCGAGATGAGGACGAAGGTTTGGGAGTGGAGGAAGAGGGACAGGTTGTATGAGGTGTCTGTCTGCTTTGTTTGGGTGCAGTTGCATGGGCTGGATGCTGTTGTGAGGTGGATGGCTATTGGGTGTCCGAGTGCTTGCGTTTGTGTCCATTGGGAGGAGGGGGCACAGACACAGTGGGAGAGGACACAGTGGACGTGTGCATGGACGTGGGGGTGGTGACTGCCAGTGAGGGGCGTGTACTTGTAGGTGTTATAGTGATGGAGGCAGTGGGTGTGGATGTGGTGCATGCAGGTGTGAGTGGAGATGCTACTGGGAGGGAGGTGGATGAGGAGGAGGAGGGGGACACAGTGGAGGCAGTGGATGTTGTTATGTCAGCATCTGGATGGTGTTTGTGTGAGTGCCTGGGGGATGATGTGTGGTGCTTGTGTTTGCCTGAACCACTCCTGTGTGTTGTCTTGGGTGCATGCTGGTCTGAATGTGTGCTTGAGATAGGTTGGGGTTCAGGGTCATGGGACTGGGCAGAGGAAGTTGGAGGAGGGAGGCTGTGATCACAGAGGAGGCCAGAGCCTGGAATGATCTCTGTTGTGCCGCCACACCAGAGTGAATGCCCTCCAGGAATGCATTTGTATGTTGCAAATGCCCTGCAGGCCCTGGATGGCATTCTCTATGGTTGACTGCCCAACAGGGATGGATCGCCGGAGGTCAATAGCCTCCTCACTCAGGGTAGCAGGGCTAACTTGGGGCAGGCCCAGAGGTGCCTGGGGCGAAGAAGATGCCCACCCTCGGGCACGGGAAACTCGCTGAGGGGCTGCTGGGAGGGTGGTGCTCGTACGGGGGTGGCGGCTGTACCTGTAGTTGGGGTGGCCACAGAGCTGTCTGCCACCACTAGGGAGCTTCCATTGAAGGAGGTATCAATGTCCAAACTGTCCCCTCCTGTCTCCGCCATGGTGCTCCCCTCGCCCTCCGTCCTACTGGTGCCCTCACCGATAGTGGATTCCGCCTCCTGGGCCCTGTGGGATGCAGCTCCCTCCGTCGCCGGTGCCTCTGCTCCTCTGCCAGATGATGCTAATGCACATAGGGACAGGATGACAAAACAAAGAGGGGGCAAAGAGACAGAGGATACACTTGGTCAATGGCAGCAACAACACCACTGTTGGCGTACACGACACACAGCCCTAAGCACTAGGCAACGCACTACCAGACATAATGCCAGTCACCAGGCCATGGACAGTAATCTTTAATGCCAGTTGCAGCATACCTCAGACCCAGTAGTGGATGCCCACTAGCTTGTTTAGAGGTGGAGTTGATCAGGCCCTATCCAACATGGAACCTACCCTGCAATGTCCGGCCTGGCCTAGGGGCACCAACAGGCGCACAAGCCCCACCCGTAGACCACTCCACCTGGCGCAAGTAGTATATTGGGAAATGTACTCACCCCTTGTGGCTGCTGTGATGGCCTCAAGCGCCCATCAAGCTCCGGATAGGCCACCACCAGTATGCAGAACATCAGGTGGGTTAGGGTTCGACGGGCACCCCTTCCTCATTGGGAGGCCATCCCCAGCTGGGCCTCCGCCGTCTTCCTTGCCCAGTGTCTCAGGTCCTCCCACCGTTTGTGACAGTGGGTGCTCCGCCTGCCGTAGACTCCCAGGGTCCACACGTCCTTGGCGATGGCACGCCATATACCCTTTTTCTGATGGGCGCTGACCTGCAGAGAAATAAAAATAGAAAAAGGTATCAGTCATCCCGTCCGGCCTGTTACACTCATGGCCCACCATAGCCCTCCCATCCCTTACACACAGACATTGCCCACCATACATGCAGCACGCTGCCCAGGACCCCTCAACCACCCCCCCTTACACAAGGCCCTCACATACAGCACTCCATGCATTCATGCCCCTTGCATCGCGCTCACAGTGTACTTACTTGTTGGTCTGGAGGCCCATACAGCATTCAGTACTGGGGTAGGACCCCATCCACTAGTCTCTCCAACTCCTCAGCGGTGAAGGCAGGGGCCCTTTCCCTAGTGACACGATCCATGGTTGGTTCCAGACACAGGTGACAGCAGCTCCTTGCAATGTAGGTCCTCTCCTGTTGAAGGTCAGGTAGCAAGTGAGTGAACAGATAGAAAATGGCAGTGACATCCACGGCGGTGCGTACCGTCACTGCCGGCGTACATCACCATTGGCTACTGTAATCCATAGGGCCCAATGTTAACCAATGAGGAGTTGCACGGCTGTACTCGACCACCTCCCTCAACAGCACACAACATCAGCCGCATTACCTCATTTCCACCTGTCCATCCACACAGGACATTTCAGGGGAGGGCAGGCCATGGCACCTAACTGCGTCACAGCACACATAGGCACATTTTGCGGCTAAACATCAACATACTGTTTCTGTAACAACATTCAATGCACTGTACATTTAGGAAAGGTTGAAAACTGACCAGATGCTCATTGTTTTGTCCCCTAGATTACAACCGCTGTGGATAAATAGGAGATGGAGGCATCCCCCGTGTACAGGCCCCTGGTGGACTTGGCAACAATGGAGAACAGGCACATTATCCTCACCTACAGACTTGATAGGGCCACAATCCAAGAGCTGTGTGCCCAATTGGAGCCAGACCTGATCTCAGCTATCCGTCACTCCACTGGGATCCCCCCATCTTGTGCAAGTCCTGTCTGTGCTCCATTTCTTGGCAACTGGCTCCTTCCAAGTGACAGTGGGCTTGGCAGCAGGAATGTCACAACCAATGCTCTCAAACCTGCTGACCGGAGTGTTGTCTGCCCTGATGAAACACATGCACAGCTACATTGTTTTCCCCCAGGTGGAGGATTTGGCCACAGTGAAAGCTGATTTCTATGCAATGGGACATATCCCCAACATAATTGTGGTAATAGATGGTACATATTTTGCATTTGTTCCCCCCCCCGGGGAAATGAACAAGTTTTCAGAAATCGAAAGAACTTTCATTCTATGAATGTGCAGATAGTGTGCCTGGTGGACCAGTACTTCTCCCACGTCAATGCAAAGTATTCTGGGTCTATGCATGATGCCTTTATCCTGAGGAATAGCAGCATCTCATATGTGATGGCTCAACTCCAGAGGCATCAGGTGTGGCTAATAGGTGAGCCCATGGTCTCCACCCAGTGGATGTTGGAATATGGGTGTGGGGTTGGCCCTAAGGGTTAGTGTCTGGCTAACAGGTATTCCTCGGTATTTGTAGGTGAGTCTGGTTACCCCAACCTCTCATGGCTACTGACCCCAATGAGGAATGCCAGGACAAGGGCATAGGAACATTATAATGAGGCACATGGGCGAACAAGAAGAATTATAGAGCGAACCTTTGGCCTCCTGAAGGCCAGGTTTCAATGCCTCCATCTAACAGGTGGTTCCCTGTGCTACTCACCCAGGAAGGTGTGCCAGATCATTGTGGCATGCTGTATGTTGCATAACGTTGCCTTGAGATGCCAGGTGCCTTTTCTGCAGGACGATGAGGCTGGAGATGGGCATGTGGCAGCAGTGGAGCCTGTGGACAGTGATGAAGTTGAGGCAGAGGATGAGGATGTGTACAACAGAACAGCAATCATTCAACAGTACTTCCACTGACACACAGGTAAGACACTGCAACTTCACCTACCATTGCAGTTTTGTGTTGTAAGTTTTCACTGGCAGGCTGATGTTCCGACAACTGTGGCCACTGACTGCACCCTTTGACATGTTTATTCACAGATATCTGTGCCCCACTCTGGCTCCTGGTGTATTGACTGCAGCAAACTACAGGTCATACCTAAGTATACATGGCTGTACAGTTGAACTGCAATGTCTACAGATTGTGAAACAAATACATAGTTCAATCACTTGACAGACTCAATACTTTATTCATGTGCTAATAAGTGTATGCGGGTATTGGTATAGGCTGTGGGGGGGGGTGAAGGAGGGTCCAGGATAGAGTTCCAGTCTATTTGTATCACAGGTGCATTGTCCAAGGGGGCATAGGAAGTGGAGCAATGGCAGCTCAAGGTAGACAGGGTGACAGAGTGGGACACAAGGGTGGCAATTAGGAGAGTCTTATGTCCGGGGGGGGGGTGTTGGCAATAGTCTCTGGCTTCTGCCTGGATCACAGGGAGCGTTTGCGTGGTGGTTCTCCTTCTGCGGTGGTGGGATGCTGGGGGCCTGTTGTCCACTAGCGCCAGCGGAGGTGGAGGGCTGTTCCTCTGTGTGGCTAGTGTCAGGGGCCCGTTGGTGTGCCACTGCCTCCCTCCTGGTGTTGGCCATGTCTGCCAGCACCCCTGCAATGGTGACCAGGGTGGTGTGGATGTCCCTCAGGTCCTCCCAGATCCCCAGGTACTGTCCCTCCTGCAGGCACTGGTCTCCTGCAACTTGGCCAGTATCTGGCCCATCGTCTCCTGGGAATGGTGGTATGCTCCAAGGATGTTGGTGAGTGCCTCGTGGAGAGTCTGTTCCCCGGGCCTGTCCTCCCCCTGTCGCACAGCAGTCCTCCCAGCTTCCCTGTTGTCCTATGCCTCTGTCCCCTGAACCATGTACCCACTGCCACTGACCCCAGGTTCCTGATCATCCTGTGTTTGTGGGATTGCCTGGGGTCCCTGTAGTGGTGGACACACTGCTGATTGATGTGTCCTGGGGACAGAGGTATGGGCCCACTGGGTGGGTGCTGTGGTGGTGTTTCCTGAGGGGGGAGGCTCTGTGGTGGTATGGGACTGTGCCTGGGTAACCGACTGTCCGCAGGTCCCTGATGGGCCCGGTTGGTCATCCTGATCCAGGCGTGCAGAGCTGCTGTCATCACTGTGGGGGGACTAGATGCTGCTGGCACTTCCTCTCCAGTGACCTTGGGTGTTGGACCTGTGGGGATGTAAATGCAGTGTTATTATTTCTGCGTGTGACATGTTGTGCATGGGTGTGTTGCCGGGTATGGTTATGATTGCCCTGCCAGCTTTGCCTTGTGCGAGTAGTTATTTTTTGGGCTAGGTGATTCTCTCTAATGTGCATGTTTTAGTGATGGGTGTCCATGCAGGGCTGTGAGTGATGTCCATGCATTGGTTGTGCATGCAGGGCTTGGTATTAGGATGGGTGGGGTGTGATGATGGGGTGTATGTGAGGTGGTGGGGTGATGGGGGTAAGGGTAGGGGTGGGGGTTTGTGATGGCATGCTGGTAGGGGGGTGATAGCAATAGAGATTTGACTTACCAGAGTCCAGCCCTCCTGCTACTCCTGCCAGGCCCTCTGGATGCAGTATTGCCAAGACTTGCTCCTCCCATGTTGTTAGTTGTGGGGGAGGAGGTGGGGGTCCACCGCCAGTCCTCTGTACTGCTATCTAGTGACTTGCTACCATGGAACGCACCTTCCCCAGTAGGTTGTTCCACCTCTTCCTGATGTCATCCCTTGTTCTTGGGTGCTGTCCCTCCGTGTTGAACCTGTCCACGATTCTCCGCCATAGCTCCATCTTCCTGGCGATGGATATCTGCTGCACCTGTGATCCGAATAGCTGTGGTTCTACCGGGATGATTTCCTCCACCATGACCCTTAGCTCCACCTCTGAGAACCTTCTTTGTCTTTGTGGTGCCATGGGTGTAGTGTGTGTGGTGTGTGTGAGGGTGTGTGGGATGATGTGTTGGGGTGTGTGCTATGAGGTGCATGGATGGTGTATGGGTGATGGTGTTCTGTGGCTCTGGGTCTGTGGGTGCTCTTGGTGTACCTCTCTCTCTGTTGTCAATTTTTTGGAATCGTAAAGGGTTGTGGGTAGTGTGTGTGTGTGTGGTTTATATTGGTGTGGGTGTGGTGTATGTATGTCAGGTGTGTGTAGTTTGAATTCTCCAATGTGGTGTTGTTTTGTTAGGTCGTATGTATTTTGAGCGCGGCAGTATGTACCGCTAATGGTTTACCGCGGTTGAATGTACATTGCGGTGATTCGTGGGTCATAATGCTGTGGGTGGAGTTTTGTTGGCGTAAAGGTGTGGGTTTTGGTGCTGTCAGTTTATCACTGACCATTGGGCTGGCGGACTTGTGTGTGTGGCTGTATAGTGGCGGATTTCTATGTGTGTGTCATAATATGGGTAGCGGTATACCGCCTGGTCGCCAATGTCATAATGAGGGCCCATATGTCCCTAGTAAAAGGTACTTAGGGACCCAGGACATGGGGACTAAGGGAAGGTCCCTGAGGGCATCAGCACTAATTGTGCCACCCTCGAGGGCAGGGGTCCTCAAACCATGGCCTGTGGGCCGGATCCGGCCCACCAGGGTCCTGGATCCGGCCCACCAGGGTCCTGAACCCTAGGGACCATGTCAGCGCGACCGGGCTACTTTAAAAAATTGCAGCCACAAGGTAATGGGAGGAAGTGACAGCCGGTCACTTCCTCCCAGCTCCTTCTGCGTGGGAGGGGCCCGGCCCCTTTAAAAAATTGCAGCCAAGCAAGGTAATGGGAGGAAGTGACGGCCGGTCACTTCCTCCCAGCTCCCTCCACGCGGGAGGGGCCCGGTCAGCGCTGATGCATAGCGTGACCGGGCCCATGAAAAAAATACAGGCCCAAGGGATTGGGAGGAAGTGACGGCCGGTCACTTCCTTTCCTGCTCCTTCCGCGCGGAAAGAGCCCGGTCAGCGCTACTGCATAGCGCAACCGGGCCGATGAACAAAATGCAGGCCCAAGGGTTTGGGAGGAAGTGACGGACGGTCACTTCCTTCCAGCTCCCTAGGCGCAGGAGGGAAGACACAAGCCTTTGCTTGTCTAAGGGCCCGGTCAGCGCTGCTCCATAGCGCGACCGGGCTCATTAAAAAATGCGGGCCCAAGGTAATGGGAGGAAGTGAAGGCTGGTCACTTCCTCCCCGCTCCCTCCGCGCAGGGGGGAAGAGACAAGCCTTTGCTTGTCCAGGGGCCCGGTCAGCACTGCTGCATAGCGTGACCGGGCCCATTAAAAAAATGCAGGCCCAAGGAAGGTAATGGGAGGAAGTGACATCCGGTCACTTCCTCCCAACTCCCTCCATGTGGGAGGAAAGAGGCAAGCCACGAGGACAGGAGAGCCACGCCGACCTCCATGAGCCACAGCCACCGTCCTGCAAAATAAAAAAGGTAAGAAAAATTAGCTGTGTGCATATGCATGTCTGTTATTATGTATGTATATGTATGTATGCCAGTATGTATGTCTGTATCTGTATGTATGTCAGTATGTATGTGTTTGTACGGTGACAGAGCGCAGGAATGGCATCACTCAGCTGGTGAAGCATGGCACTGCGGTGTGGCCCACTCATCGCTGGTCCTCTGCGCTTGTGCCCACACCTCATATAGTGAGCACTAGACTTTCCACAAGCTTCGCCATCATCCTGTGTCCTGTGACACCCTTTGGATTCCTCATAGATCAAGACTGCGAACAGGGGAGATTGACCTCAGGCACATTTTCGGATTCGATCATGCAATTGTGGCTGTGCTGTGCAGACCAACAAGTTGTCACTGTAGAAAAGCCTAGCAAAAATGATGCCAAAACATTCTTAAAGCTAACATTTTATTAAAAAGAGTCACAACCCAACAATTCCTTCTGCAGCTCCTTTCCTCTTCACCTACACCCCCTTGGCAGTAACTTCCACAGCCTTGTTTCTTTTTCGGTTGTCCAATGCTAAGCAGGGGCGAACAGTGTTTCACCTTCTCCCTCCCAGTTTTTCCTGAAAAGGAATTTATCAAATGATTGTTGCACTCTGCAGGTCAAAATCAATTGCTTGACTCAAATGCCGTAAGAACAATTAACTGTGTGCATATGCATGTATGTTAGTATGTATGTATATGTATGTATGCCAGTATGTATGTCTGTATCTGTATGTATGTCTGTATGTATGTGTTTGTATGTCAGTATGTATATGTCTGTCTGTGTGAATGTATGTATGTGTATGTATGTCAGTATGTATGTCAGTATGTATGGATATGTGTATGTATGTATGTCAGTATGTGTATGTGTATATCTGTTTGTCAATATTAATTGCATCCAG
Organism: Pleurodeles waltl; assembly: GCF_031143425.1. Classification (NCBI taxonomy): domain Eukaryota; kingdom Metazoa; phylum Chordata; class Amphibia; order Caudata; family Salamandridae; genus Pleurodeles; species Pleurodeles waltl. The sequence continues at coordinate 531,035,040 of NC_090447.1, read as the reverse complement.
CAAAATCAATGGCCACAAGTGTGTTCCCAATAATTGGGCATAACACAAATTTTGATGTTTACTGTATGTTTGATGTTTTTTGCATTAATTTGATCCCACTGCCCACCCTCCATCCATAAGTGCTTCCTGTGAACGTAGGAAGCTTGTCCACTATTAGAGGCTTCTTGGCAAGCAAGCTAGGACAGTGATGAAGCATGACACCCAGGGGGGTGTGTGGGGTCATTTGCTACAAATTTTTGTGATAAGTGCCTGCTAGTGAGAGAGCTTGTGTGTGTGTGTGTGTGTCTGCTAGTGAATGAACTTGTGTGTGTGTGCCTGCTAGTGAATGAGCTTGTGTGTTTGTATGTCTGCTAGTGAGTGAGCTTGTGTGTGTGTGTCCGCTAGTGAGTGAGCTTGTGCGTTACTGCTGAGCGCTGACCATTTGCATTACTGCTGAGCGCTGATATTTGTTTAATTTTGTTCAGTCATTATTGCTGGTATATTGTTTTTGTAGCTGTGTATTTTTTGGTATTTTACTAATAGCAATTTTTAATCCCTAGGAAATCATTATGTCAACAAAAAGAAAAATTGACTCTGAGTGAACAGTGGACTTACAATTACTTTTTCACGCAGTACAAAGAAAGATCTGTTTGTCTAATATGCCTGAATTTAGTGTCTGTGTTCAAGGTATACAATCTGCGTCGACACTATTGTCGTAGTGTGGACTCTTGCTCTGAGCAAGACTGCTGGTCTCAGGATGACAGTACTTTCGTTTGTAGGTGACTAAGGCCCTCATTCTGACCCTGGCGGTCGGTGATAAAGCGGCGGCCAAGCCGCCAACAGGCCGGCGGTCTAAAATATGCAATTCTGACCCTGGCGGGAACCGCCAACACAGCCCGCCAACTTAACACTCCGACCGCCACAGTGGTACAAACAAACAGCGCGGCGGTTCCCGCCAACAGCCCGGCGGCAGACAAAGTACCGCCCACCCTATTACGACCCACCAATCTGCCACCTTTTCCGGGGCGGGAGCACCGCCGATAAGAACACGGCGGAAACAGACTACGAACGGGAAAACGCTCACCTCTACGCACTCCACGCGAGATTCCGGCAGTATGGAGCCAGAGTTGCAGGTCATCCCCGCACTCCTATTCCTGCTCATATACCAGGAGCACGCCCGGCGGCGCGGAAGACATCGGTGAGTACGGCACCTACGACACAGGGGAGGGAAAAGATTACCGGCACACACCCACCCACCCACACCCACTACAACACACACATCAATGCATTCCCACAGATCACTGTCACAACCCACAAACCACCCCCCTCCGAAATAATGCAAAGACCAAAAGAAGAGATCATAAACGGGCAGATATATTGAAATATGTACACCATTAATCCCAATAAATAAATAAACTATGTACAAAATATATACAGCTACTAAATGTAGTCCAACCACTGTCCGTGGATCACAGGGGTCCTGTGCAAAGGGGCAAGGCCCAGTCCCACGACAAGAACTCCACCGAGAGAACACTGCAGGGGCATCAGAAAGAAAATAGGACAGGCACCTCAGGGGGAAGGGAAGGGGGGGCACCTCAGCCACTTGAGTACACGACGCCAGATCCACGAGGGGACTCCATGACCACTGGCCCATCCTGGGGAGAGCAAAGCCACAGTCCAAACAGTCCATACAGTGGGTGGCCTGCCCACTGGGCCATCCTGGGGAGAGCAAAGCCACAGTCCATACAGTCCATACAGTGGGTGGCCTGCCCACTGGGCCATCCTGGGGAGAGCAAAGCCACAGTCCATACAGTCCATAACAGACCCCACTGCCACTGGAGGAGGCAAGTTGGCCAGAGGACATCCTGCAGCCCTGCCCGAGATAGATCCTGCCCTGCCACGTCTGCCAAAGGGCCAGCGGTTCTTGCCCTGAAGGGCCCAGTTCAGCGGTTCTTGAGACGGCGGGGCCCAGTTCAGCGGTTCTTGAGACGGCGGGGCCCAGTTCAGCGGTTCTTGAGACGGCGGGGCCCAGTTCAGCGGTTCTTGCCCTGAAGGGCCCAGTTCAGCGGTTCTTGAGACGGCGGGGCCCAGTTCAGCGGTTCTTGAGACGGCGGGGCCCAGTTCAGCGGTTCTGGAGACGGCGGGGCCCAGTTCAGTGCTCCTTGCCCTGAAGGGCCCAGTTCAGCGGTTCTTGAGACGGCGGGGCCCAGTTCAGCGGTTCTGGAGACGGCGGGGCCCAGTTCAGCGCTCCTTGCCCTGAAGGGCCCAGTTCAGCGGTTCTTGAGACGGCGGGGCCCAGTTCAGCGGTTCTTGAGACGGCGGGGCCCAGTTCAGCGGTTCTTGAGACGGCGGGGCCCAGTTCAGCGGTTCTTGAGACGGCGGGGCCCAGTTCAGCGGTTCTTGCCCTGAAGGGCCCAGTTCAGCGGTTCTTGAGACGGCGGGCCCAGTTCAGCGGTTCTTGAGACGGCGGGGCCCAGTTCAGCGGTTCTGGAGACGGCGGGGCCCAGTTCAGCGCTCCTTGCCCTGAAGGGCCCAGTTCAGCGGTTCTTGAGACGGCGGGGCCCAGTTCAGCGGTTCTTGAGACGGCGGGGCCCAGTTCAGCGGTTCTTGAGACGGCGGGGCCCAGTTCAGCGGTTCTTGCCCTGAAGGGCCCAGTTCAGCGGTTCTTGAGACGGCGGGGCCCAGTTCAGCGGTTCTTGCCCTGAAGGGCCCAGTTCAGCGGTTCTTGAGACGGCGGGGCCCAGTTCAGCGGTTCTTGAGACGGCGGGGCCCAGTTCAGCGGTTCTTGAGACGGCGGCCGGTCTATGGCCAACTGCTAATTGCCTGGTGGTGCCCTCCTGGGCAGCGGGGATGGTGCTCCTTCACTGCCAACCTGGGCTGTGGGTGGTGGGGCCCTCCTGGCCAGCTGGGCTGGGTCCTCCCTGGGCAGCGGCTATGGGGGTGGTGGGCTCTCCCGGGGCAGCTGTGCCGGTTCCTCCCGGGGCAGCGGCTATGGGGGTTGTGGGCTCCTCTTGGGCAGCAGGCCTGCTGCCTGACCTCTCCGACTTGCTGCCCTTGCCCTCCTTAGTCGTGGGCCTGTGGCCCTTTCCTCCCTTTGGAGCTGTGGCTGGTGACTGTCTCTGGGTGGTGTCCGGGGGGGATGTAGAAGGCGGGCTCCTGCGGCGACCCTTCCGCCTTCTGCTCCTCTTCCCAGGGGGTGGGCTGGCTGTCCCCTTGCTGCTGGGCGAAGATCCAGACATGCGGGCTGCCGGGCTCCAATACCCCTGCACCCTTGTCAAGGGGGCTGCAGGGCTGGTGGTGGCTGAGGTGCTCTTCTTACCCCGACGAGAAGGAGGGGGGGGCTCAGGGTCAGGAAAGAAGTTAGTAGTGGCGAGGAAGAGCTTCTTGGGACAATGGAGAGTGGTAGGTACAGTGGGAATGGGAGTGGAGGGAGAGGATGTGGTTGTAGGTGAGTCACGTTTGCTGTCTTTGGGTGCAGGTGCAGGAGGGATAGGCTGTCGTGAGGTGGATGGCTGTTGGGTGGGTGGGTGGCTGCGTTTGTGTGGTGTGGAAGAGGGGGTGACAGACACAGTGGGAGAGGACACAGGGGACGTGTAAATGGCAGTGGGGGTGGTGACTGCACGTGTGCGGACTGGAGTGGAGGGTGTGCTGGTGATGGAAACATTGGCTGATGGTGAGGTGAATGGAGGTGTGAGTGTAGACGTCACAGGGAGGGAGGAGGGAGACGAGGAGGTGGGGGTCACAGAGGTGGTAGTGACTGTTGGCATGTCTGCATCGGAATGTTGCGTGTGTGAATGTCTGCGTGATCTGTGGTGCTTATGTTTGGATGAGCTTCTCTTGGGTGTTGAGGTGTGTGCAGGCTGGTCTGATGGTGTGGGTGGGACAGGCAGAGGAACAGGAGACTGGGAGGAGGGAGTTAGTAGAGGCAGGCAGGAGACAGGGACAATGGCTGCCGTCAGTGCTGAGGCCAGAGCCTGGAACGATCGCTGATGGGCAGCCTGACCCGAATGAATGCCCTCCAGGTACGCATTGCTGCGATGAACCTCCCTCTCCACCCCCTGGATGGCATTCAAAAGTGTAGTCTGCCCAACAATGAGCGTTCGGAGGAGGTCAATGACCTCCTCACTGAGGGCAGCGGGGGTAACAGGGGCAGGGCCTGAGGTGCCTGGGGCGAAGGAGATGCCCGGCTTCCTGGCAGAGCGGGCACGGGGCGAACGCTGAGGGGCTGCTGGGAGGGCGGAGATGGTGCGCTGGGTGGCGGCTGTACCTGTAATGGCGGGGGGCACGGATGGTGCCACCCCCGCAAGGGAGCCCCCTTCCGAGGACGTGTCCGTGTCGCTGCAGGGTCCAGTCGTCCCCGTCGTGGAGCTCCCCTCGCCCTCCGTCTCACTGGTCCAGTCTGACTCTGTGGCATGGCCCTCCTGGGCCATGTGAGATGCAGCTCCCTCCTGCCCCGATGCCACTTCTCCTCCGCCTGATGATGCTGATGCACACAAGCACAGAAAGACAAACAAAAAGGGGGGGGGAGAGAGAAATAAAGGGATATTGAGTACATGGATCTCCGGTGCAGTTAGCGGACATGACAGACACAGATGCCCCCTGCACTAACTTGCGCACTTGGGGTACGCTACGCATTCCGTGGAACATGCCCTACACGCCTAGAGTTGACAACTGCACCCATGGATGACACGGCCCAGGGATGGCTGTACTGACAAACTACTGAGGGTGGTGGCTGGGGACACAGGGGCTTACGGGGGTGCCCAGCCTACAGATATCGCCCTGGCCTAGGGGGACCCCCAGCCCTCCTCCCCCACCCAGACACCTCCACTGCGCGACAACAGAGTAGATAATGCTTGTACTCACCCCCTTGTGTCTGCTGTGCTGCCCTCACGCGCCCATCCAATTCAGGGTAGGCCACCGCCAGGATCCGGAACATCAGGGGGCTCAGTTGACGGCAGGCACCCCGCCTACGTTGGGAGGCCATCCCCAGCAGAGACTCGGCGGTCTTCTTGGTCCCGCGGCGGATGTCCTCCCACCTCTTGCGGCAGTGGGTGCCCCGTCGATGGTGGACCCCCAGGGCCCGGACTTCCTTGGCGATGGCACGCCAAATCCCGATCTTCTCATGGGCGCGGACCTATGTGACACGTACAGGGAGGGAGAAATACCACGTTCAAGTTTCTCAGCATTTTCCTTTCCAGTGGCCCAACGCCCCCCATCCCCGCCAGGCCCCCCGCCATGCCCAACATGCCCCCCATCCCCGCCAGGCCCCCCGCCAGGCCCCCCGCCATGCCCAACATGCCCTCCATCCCCGCCAGGCCCCCCGCCATGCCCAACATGCCCCCCATCCCCGCCAGGCCCCCCGCCATGCCCAACATGCCCCCCATCCCCGCCAGGCCCCCCGCCATGCCCAACATGCCCCCCATCCCCGCCAGGCCCCCCGCCATGCCCAACATGCCCCCCATCCCCGCCAGGCCCCCCGCCATGCCCCCGCCATGCCCAACATGCCCCCCATCCCCGCCAGGCCCCCCGCCAGGCCCCCCGCCAGCCCCAACATGCCCCCCATCCCCACCAGGCCCCCAAGCCAGCCAGTGGCCCCAAATCCATATTGAATTAAACTCACTTGTTGGTCTGGAGGACCGTAGAGTAGCGCATACTGGGGGAGGACCCCATCCACAAGTTTCTCCAACTCCTCTCCAGTGAAGGCAGGGGCCCTTTCCCCAGTCGCAGCAGCCATTGTCCCTTCCAGACCGAGGTCACAGCAACACTTGCAGTATAGGTCCTCTCCTGTGAAAGTTCAAGTCGCAAGTGGATAAGTAGATAGAAAATGGCGGTCACGTCCGCGGCGGTGCGTACCGCGGCGGTGCGTCCCGCCACCGCCGGCGCCCTTCGCCATTGGCTCCTGAAACCCATAGGCTTCAATGTTAACCAATGCGGCTTCGCGCCGCGGTCTTCGCCCGCCGCCCGCCGCCCGCCGCGGTGTGCCACGCCAGCGCATTGACCTCACATCCCATTGTCACACTTCACAGGTCAGGCAGCCGCCATTTCCAGGGCCCACATGGCTCAATTTCAACTGCGTCACACAGGCCTAGGCCTTGCATAGCCACTCAGACACGCCATTCACTGCATAGAGAATCGTATACTGTGCTAGCTGTGAGTACGTACCTGTGGGTTGCTTGACTGTGTGCTCCATGTTGTCCTTCCTAGGCACCGTCCGCTGGGTTGGGCGAGGAGACGGATGAATCCTCCCGTGTACCGACCGCTGGTGGACCTGTCGACAATGGAAGAACGCCACATTATCCTGACCTACCGTCTTAACCGTGCCACTATCCATGAACTGTGTGCCCGGCTGGAGCCCGACCTGATGTCCCCCATCCGCCAACCCACAGGGATTCCCCCTCTGGTGCAGGTCATGTCAGTACTACATTTCTTGGCAAGTGGGTAATTTCAGACAACCGTGGGAATTGCTTCCGGGATGTCTCAGCCCATGTTTTCGAAGGTGTTATCCAGAGTGTTGTCTGCCCTGATGAAATCCGTGAGGAACTACATCATTTTCCCTGAGGTGGGCGAATTGGCTACAGTGAAGGGTGATTTCTACGCCCTTGGACATATTCCCAACGTAATTGGTGCCATTGATGGGACCCATGTGGCTTTGGTTCCCCCAAGAGACAGGGAGCAGGTGTACAGGAACAGGAAAAATTACCATTCAATGAACATCCAGGTGGTGTGTTTGGCTGACCAGTACATCTCGCATGTAAATGCCAAATTCCCAGGGTCAGTGCATGACGCCTACATCCTCAGGAATAGCAGCATCCCTTACGTGATGGAACAGCTACAGAGACACCGTGTAGGGCTAGTGGGGGACTCTGGGTACCCCAACCTGTCGTGGCTACTGACCCCAGTAAGGAATCCCCGGACCAGGGCAGAGGAACGGTACAATGAGGCCCATGGGCGTACTAGGAGGGTGATCGAACGCACCTTTGGCCTCCTAAAGGCCAGTTTTCGCTGCCTGCATATGACAGGTGGATCCCTAATGTACTCACCTAAGAAGGTGTGTCACATCATCGTGGCCTGCTGCATGCTTCACAACCTGGCTTTGCGCCGCCAGGTGCCTTTCCTGCAGGAGGATGGTCGAGACGGTGGTGTTGTGGCAGCGGTGGAACCTGAGGAGAGTGACGAGGAGGAAGACGACGGGGCTGAAACAGACAACAGGGACAGAATCATTGAACAGTACTTCCAATAGGACACAGGTAACATTTCAAAGATAATTTAGTAAATGTTAACTACTCTCCAGCATCTCTGCTGCCTGTCTATTTGCCCCAGTGTATGATGACTGAGTTTTGGCTTTTCCCTCCCTATTTCAGATCTGGGGTCCCCACTACGAGTCCTGTGCTTCGTTTCCCCATGGACTACAGCTTTGTGGCAGCTGTTTGTTGACTTCACCATGTACAAGGACATATTTGCACTGTCATGTCAATTACAATCTATTGAAATCACAGCCAGACTCCTGATATTTTGGTGCAAAATAGGTGTTTATTGAAGTGCTCAAAATGGGATGGGTGGTTTCAAGTGGGTGGGGGCTATGGTGAAGGAATGTCCATGGCAGAGTCCAGAGTAACAGTCACACAGGTGCATTGTCCAGAGGCCTGTGGAGAGATGGAGCATGGGCAGTTCAAGGATGGACAGGGTGACAATGTGGGACAGTGGGATGACATCAGGTGGTATCCTTTGCTGGCGGGGGTCTTGACATCCTACTCTGTCTTCTTGCGAGATCTCAGGGCCCTCTTGCGGGGTGGTTCTTCTCCTGCAGGAGGTGGGGGTCTGGTGGGCTGCTGCTGTGCGGGGGCCTCCTGTCCACTAGCGCCGGCGGAGGTGGATGGCTGTTCTTGGTCCAGGCTAGTGGCAGGGGCCCTTGGGTGTTGTTCAGTGTCCGCCCTGCTGTTTACGAGGTCCTGCAGCAGCCCTACCATGGTAACCAGGGTGGTGTTGATGGCTCTGATGTCCTCCCTGTACCCCCGATAGTGTTCCGCCTGCAGCACCTGGATCTCCTGGAACCGGGCCAGTACCGTCGCCATCGTCTCCTGGGAGCGGTTGTATGCTCCCATGATGGTGGTGAGGACCTCGTGGAGAGTGGGTTCCCTGGGCCTCTCCTCCCCCCCCCTGTCGCACAGCTGCCCGCCGAGTTCCCCTGTTTCCCTGGGCCTCTGCCCCCTGGCCGGTGTGCCCACTACCACTGCCCCCAGGTCCCTGTTGTTGTTGGGGTGGTGGGTTATCCTGGGTGCCCTGTAGTGGTAGACACACCGCAGATTGACGCACCCTGGAGACAGAGGCATGGGCCCGCTGGGTGGGAGCTGTGCTGGTGTTCCCAGAGGGGTTTGGGTCTGTAGTGGCCTGGGCCTGTGTGAGGGGAACCGACTGTCCAGAGGTCCCCGATGGTCCGGGCTGGTCATCGGTGTCCAGGTCGACAGAGCTGCTGTCATCGCTGACGGCCTCTTGGGTGGGGGGTGTGGATAATTCTGGCCCCTCCGCCGCGGTGTGTTGACGGTCGGGTCCTGCAGGGGTATAGAGGTATGGTTATAGTTTCAATGTGTGGCATATGGGTGTATCTGTGGGTTCTCGTGTCCCCAAGTGCTGGCATTCGTGTGTGGGGGCTTTGGTGAGGGTGGCTTGTGGGGGGGATGTGTATATGCATTGGGCATGCTTTGGTGATGGGTGTCCATGCTTAGTGGACGCATGCAGGCCTAGGTTTTGGGATGTGTGGGTTGTGATGGTGAGACATTGGCGGGGAATAGGTGTGCTGGGGGTGGGGGTGAGGATGGTGGTGGGGGTGAGGATGGTGGTGGGGGTGGGGGTGAGGGTGGGGTTCGAGGATGGGGGTGAGGGTGGGGTGCGAGGATGGGGGTGAGGGTTGGGGTATGATTTGGCATGCAGGTGGGGGGGAAGCAGTATTGAAGCTTCAACTTACCAGTATCCATTCCTCCGCCGACTCCTGCGAGGCCGTCAGGATGCAGGATGTTCAAGACTTCCTCCTCCCATGATGTGAATTGTGGGGGTTGAGGTGGGGGTCCTCCGCCAGTCTTCTGCACGGCGATGTTGTGCCTGGATACCATGGAACGCACCTTCCCCCGTAGGTCGTTCCATCGCTTCCTGATGTCTTCCCGATTTCTGGGGTGCTGTCCCACTGCGTTCACCCTGTCGACAATCCTCTGCCATAGCTCCGTCCTCCGGGCAATGCTGGTGTATTGTATCTGTGTGCCGAACAGCTGGGGCTCTACCCGAACGATTTCCTCCACCATGACCCTGAGTTCTTCGTCTGTGAAGCGGGGTTGTCTTTGGGGTGCCATGGGGTGGTGTGTATGATGTGTGGGGTGGAGTATGTGTATTTAAGTGAGTTGAGTGTGGTGGTGTGTGTTGTTTTGTGTGTGGATAGTGTGTGGGTGATGGTGTTGAGTGGCTGTGGCTGTTATTTTTTGGATGCTGGTGTCTCGCTCTTGCCTTCTTTCCGAATTTTTAAGCGTAGGGGTTTGTGGGTGATGTGGGTGTGTGTTTTATATTGTATTGTGTGTGTGGGAGTGGTGTGTGTATGTGTATCAGGTGTGTGGGATTCAAATCGTCCAATGTGGCTGAGTTTTGTTCGTTTGTGTGTATTCTGACCGCGGCGGTGTGTCCCGCCAATGGAATACCGCGTTTGAATGACCGCCGCGTGGATTCGTGGGTCGTAATGGGATGGGCGTATTTCTGTTGGCGTGGCGGTGGAGGTTTGGTCACCTCCACCTTTCCGCCGACCGCTGGTCTGGCGGTCTGTTGTGGCGGTCGGATTTTCTGAGGTTTGCCTTCTGCGGGTCAGAATGACCGTGGCGGGTTTCCGCGACCGCGGCGGGATTATGGAGGATTTCTGACCGGCGGTAGGCGCCTTTTACCGCCGAGGTCAGAATGACCACCTAAGTCTTTTCCTACAACTAGTTGCAACTGTTGTCCAAACCTTACCTGCTCACTAGCAGTACCTCACCAGAAACACAATAGTAAAAGGTGATTTGTGGCAGTCGCTTACGCATGGACTCAAAGTAAGATATCTCAGGGTTGTCGTGGTTAAACGGAAATTACCCTTTCCTCACAGATATATTATGTCTCATACAAACACAGGCAATGAAACAGATGCAATAAAGTTATAATAGTTCTTTATTTAACATAACTGCAATTTGCGATAAGTTGCATGGACTGCATTGATTAGGATAATGAATATAGCTAGTAATAGTATTGTGAAGAAGAGAGTCATTGTTATGAAGACCCCCACCATTTTGTAATACATGAAAATAATATATAAGATGGAATATGCCCTATTACCCTCATGTGTATAGGCCTAACCTTCTACCTAAAGGAGAGCTGGGTTTGCTAAACCTAATCTGCCAAAACCGTGTCCATGAGAGGAGTCCCCAACCCTCGTTACCTTGGAATGAGGTCTCTATCTCAGACTCCGTAGGGACACGAAGACTGGGTCAGCGTCAAGACGACTGCAGCATCGGTATCAGCGATGGTGGCGATGCCCTCTGGTCGGAATCCCTCTGATTATCTGTCTAAAAGTGTGATGTATTTATACAGATCTACAAGGTCCCCTGACGTAGGTGTATTCCAAAACAATAGATAACAGGCATGCTTGGGATGGCAATTAATATCTACAATCCCTCGAAAGTATAGAGAGAGAAAATCCCTAAGTGTGAACACCTACTGTTTGTTTGTCTTTCGCGCTTGATCTTGATGCCTTGGCGCTTTGACACTGATAATAAAACTCATAACAAGTGGCTTAACTATAAACAAGGCAGCCATCTTAGAGGAAATAAATAATTAAATGAGCCAAGGCAGAGCAAGCTAAGTAGGTTAAAAGTCACTAGGTGACGGGGGCACGAGTTTACAAGCCTACGGCTAAGCTAACTCCTGCTATCCCATGAAAACAAACCAGGATTCACTACACTATGAAACTCAATATAAAGATCAATATGATTGTTTAAGCGGACAAGTGAGAAAAGATAAAATATTAAAACTGAAAAATGCATTGACAACTCAACAACATACTTTTGTGAAGCAAAAGCAGCTAAATGTATCATCATTGCGAGCACGTTTTCAAGTTGCCAAGCTCATAGCGCGCACTGGCAGGCCATTCGTAGAGGGAGAATTTGTTAAAGAATGCCTTCCTTCTGTTGCCAAAGAGATGTGTCCAGAGAAGGCTGATTTATTTAGTACAGTGAGTCTTTCAGGACCTACAATTACATGAAGGATTGAAGAAATGGGGATAAATTTGCATCTGCATTTGCAAAACTCCTAAAAAAAACTCTATTTTTCATTGGCACTTGACGAAAGCAATGATGTTCGTGATTCTACACAACTTCTAATTTTCATTCGTGGGACAAATGATTATTTCGAAGTCACAGAGGACAAGACCATCAAAGGAACAACAACAGGAGAGGATATCTATGAAAAAGTTTGCCAAACTGTGAATGATTTGGAGCTGGACTAGGCTAAACTAGCCAGTGTGACAACTGATGGTGCTCCTAGCATGGTGGGGGCTATGAAAGGAGTGGTTGCACACATTAAGAAATAATAGCCATACACCGCCTGTAAGAAGTTGGCTCTGTATATACTATTTCAAAGTAAGAAATAGTGTGCACAGAGTCCCCTTAGAGGTAAGATAGTGGCAAAAATAGATCATTCTAATGCTCTATTTTGTGGTAGTGTGGTTGAGAAGTAGGCTTATCAGAGGGTAGTGTTAAGCATTTGTTGTACACACACAGGCAATAAATGAGGAACACACACTCAAAGACTTAATCCAGGCCAATAGGTTTTTATATTGGAAAATATATTTTCTTAGTTTATTTTAAGAACCACAGGTTCAAGATTTACAGTTAATACTTTAAATGTAAGGTACTTCACTTAGATACTTTAGGAACTTTGAATGAACACAATATCATGTACAATCTTTGTAAAAAATGGCAATAAGCTATTTCAAAAGTGGACAGTGCAAAAATCAACAGTTCCTGGGGGAGGTAAGTAAAAGGTTAGTTTTGAAGGTAAGTAAAACACTTACTAATCTCAAAGTTGGGGCATAGGCAGCCCACCGTTGGGGGTTCAAGGCAACCCCAAAGTTACCACACTAGCAACTCAGGGCCCGTCAGGTGCAGAGGTCAAAGAGGTGCCCAAAACACATAGGCTTCTATGGAGAACAGGGGGGCCCGGTTCCAGTCTGCCAGCAGGTAAGTACCCGCGTCCTCAGGGGCAGACCAGGGGGGTTTTGTAGGGCACCAGGGGGGGGACACAAGAAGGCACAGAAGGTACATCCTCAGTGGTACAGAGGCGGGCAGATGCAGTGTGCAAACAGGCGTCGGGTTTTGTATAGGAAGTAATGGAGAGACCCGGGGGTCACTTCAACGATGCAGGCAGGCACGGGGGGACCCTTGGGGCAGCCACCACCTGGGCTAGGCAGAGGGTCGCCTGTGGGTCGCTCCTGCACTAGAGTTCGGTTCTTGGGGGATGTGGGTGCAGTGTTGGTTCCCGGCGTCGGGTCCCTTGTTCCAGGCAGTCGGGGTCAGGGGGAGCGTCTGGATTCTCTCTGCAGGCATCGCTGTGGGGGCTCATGGGGAACGTCTCTGGTTACTCACTGGCTCACAGTCGCCGGGGAGTCCTCCCTGAGGTGTTGGTTTTCTGCAGGTCGAGCCGGGGGCGTCGGGTGCAGAGTAGGAAGTCTCAAGCTTCCGGCGGGAAACATGAAGTCTTTAAGGTTGCTTCATTGTTGCAAAGAAGTTGCAGGTTTTTGAACAGGGACGCTGTTCACGGGAATTCCTTGGTTCTTGGATGCAGGGCAGTCCTCTGAGGCTTCAGAGGTTGCTGGTCCCTGTTGGATGCGTAGCTGTTGCAGTTTTCTTCGAAGTTGGAAGACAGGCCGGTAGGGCTGGGGCCAAGGCAGTTGCCGTCTCCGTCTTCTCTGCAGGGCTTCAGGTCAGCAGTCCTTCTTCTTTGTTAAGGTTGCAGGAATCTAGTTTCCTAGGTTCTGGGGAGCCCCTAAATACTGAATTTAAGGGTGTGTTTAGGCCTGGGAGGGCAGTAGTCAATGGCTACTGTCCTGGAGGGTGGCTACACCCTCTTTGTGCCTCCTCCCTGTGGGAGGGGGGCACATCCCTAATCCTATTGGGGGAATCCTCCACCCTCAAGATGGAGGATTTCTAAAAGCAGGAGTCACCTCAGATCAGGACACCTTAGGGGCTGTCCTGACTGGTGGGTGGCTCCTCCTTGTTTTTCTAATTATCTCCTCCAGCCTTGCCGCCACAAAGTGGGGGCAGTGGCCGGAGGGGCGGGCATCTCCACTAGCTGGGAAGCCCTGTGGTGCTGTAATAAAAGCGGTGAGCCGTTGAGGCTCACCGCCAGGTGTTACAGTTCCTGCAGGGGGAGGTGAGAAGCACCTCCACCAAGTACAGGCTTTGTTCCTGGCCACAGAATGACAAAGGCACTCTCCCCATCTGGCCAGCAACATGTCTGGTGTGTGGCAGGCTGGCAGAAACTAGTCAGCCTACACTGGAAGTCGGGTTGGTATTCAGGGGGCACCTCTTGCCCTCTGGGTGTATGTTACAATAAAGTGCACACTGGCATCAGTGTGCATTTATTGTGCTGAGAAGTTTGATACCAAACTTCCCAGTTTTCAGTGTAACCATTATGGAACTGTGGAGTTCGTGTTTGACAAACTCCCAGACCATATACTCTTATGGCTACCCTGCACTTGCAATGTCTAAGGTTTTGCTTAGACACTGTAGGGGCATAGTGCTCATGCACATATGCTGTCACCTGTGGTATAGTGCACCCTGCCTTAGGGCTGTAAGGCCTGCTAAAGGGGTGACTTACCTATGCCACAGGCAGTGTGAGATTGGCATGGTACTCTGAGGGGAGTGCCATGTCGACTTAGTAATTTTCTCCCCACCAGCACACACAAGCTGTGAGGCAGTGTGCATGTGCTGAGTGAAGGGTCCCCAGGGTGGCATAAGACATGCTGCAGCCCTTAGAGACCTTCCCTGGCATCAGGGCCCTTGGTACCAGAGGTACCAGTTACAAGGGGCTTACCTGAGTGCCAGGGTTGTGCCAATTGTGCAGACAAAGTTATAGTTTAGGGAAAGAACACTGGTGCTGGGGCCTGGTTAGCAGGGTCCCAGCACACTTTCAAATCATAACTTAGCATCAGCAAAGGCAAAAGGTCAGGGAGTAACCCTTAAGGTGAAGCTCATCTGTGATATGCATTCACATGTGAAAGCATTTCAAGTAAAATTAGACCTCCTCATTAAACAAGTGAAGGAGGAAAACTTCTGCCATCTCCCCACCACTCAAAACCTGTTGGTGGAAAAAGCAGCAGTTGCATTCCCAAATAAAACGTGTGGATTTACTAGAAATGTTGCAAAAGGAGTTTCAAATTAGATTTAAAGAGCTTCATCTCTATGAACAGGACATACAGCTTTTCCAGAACCCATTTTCTGTTGACATTGAAGTTGTTGATCCGATTTACCAAATGCAATTGGCTGAACTACAGAATTGTGACTCTCTGAAAGAAACATTCAAATCAAGCGGCCTTACTAATTTCTATGCATCTCTCCCCTCTGAGAAATATCTTAACTCCGGAACCATGCACTCAAAATTGCAACCATCTTTGGCAGCACCTATATCTGTGAACAGACTTTTTCCCGAATGAAACATCTGAAATCTCCAAACAGATCCAGACTAACTGATGGATACTTGCATCACTTGCTACGATTAGCAGTGACAAATATGGAACCGGATATTGACAATCTCATTAGTCAAAAGCAGGCCCATACTTCCCATTGAAATAAGTTTATATTGATTAAAATCGTTCTTCATTGCATTGTTTCTCCTACTTTTTATGCACTACAAATAAAATATTTGCAGTGTGCATAGGAATTTGTTCATATTTTTTTCAAACTATAGTCCGGCCCCCAACAGTGACTGAGGGACAGTAAACTGGCCCCCTGTTTAAAAAGTTTGAGGACCCCTGCTCTAGGGCCATGCACCCAGATACACCCAGCCCTACCATTGTAGGCTGAGTACTCTGGGGCAAACCTAAAACACAAACTCAACATGGCACACTGCATGTGTGCCCTGTCCACCATACACTGCATACACTATGGATAAGACACCCCTCGGGCAGGCCTTCCAGCCCTAAGGCAGGGTGCACCATATTATATGTGAGGACACAGCTGCATGAGCAATATGCTGCCACTGTGTCCTTGCCAAACCTGGGACGTAGTGAGTGAGCAGAGCATCCATTTTAATACGTGTGCTAGACACTGGTCAACACAAGCTACTCATCTACATAATGGCCATTCTGAACCCTGGGTTGTTTGGTATTAAACAACTCAGAATGATAAATCCAAACTGGTACCAGTACTGGATTTATCTCTAACTGTACCCAGGGGTCACCTTAGTGGTGCCCCCTGCAAAGGCTAACTACACTGGCATGGTTGCTGACTGTTCCTATCTAGCGTGCCACTGCCAAACGTCCAATCTACAACCTTGACCTTGGGGGAGAGATCTGTCTCTCTGGATTGTAGAACAAGGCCCTTTGTGGGAGGAGGTGCTGCCGCCCACTCCCTCAGGAATATGCACTTCCCTGGCGGCGAGCTTCAAAGGGCTAACCGCCTTTGAAACTCGACCCCCAGGCCTGCTGCTAGCAGCAGATGGTCAACCCCTTGCAAATTCCTACTTTTGGTGGGAGCAACGACAGGAAAATACACAAAGGGTAGGAGGAGTGGCCCCACCTGGCACGCACCACCCCTAAGGTGTTGCCTGCGGGTTGGACACTCCATTTCACTTTCCTCCATCTTGGAAGGAGGAAATATAGCCAACCACGTATAGGGAAGCAAGCTCTTCCCACACAAAGTGGTCACTTAGTGGGTGTAGCCACCCTAAGGTAGACAACCCATTGAACACTACCAGGTTCCCCCTAAAATGCCCACTAAGTGCAGTATTTAGAGGGCATCCCTAGACCAGGACATCAGATTTGATAGACAAAAGAAGACCAGAACCAAGAAGAGAAAAGGCATGAGAACTGTGGACCTGCTGCAACAAAGAAAAGGTGCCAAATCCCGCTTGCTGCTCCCAGGGCCCAACTATCGCCGCTGAGGAGCTGCTGGACAACTGAAAACATTCTAAAGAACCCCAGAGGACCTCCAAGCTTCAGAAATCACAATAGAACCCCCTCCAGAGTGGGGGTATCACTCTACAACAGCAAGAAACCAGCAAGCCAGTGAGGGTCACTTCACTGACCAGTTGCTAACTCCTGAACCGGAAGTTGCAGCTGAACCAAACGACATACTGACAACCGCGAGGACAAACTGTCCAAATGTGCCAAGTTTGGTGGTACTGCACCCTCTAGGGTCAAACCGTACCAATACCCTGGGTATTGGTCACCTAAAGTTGGACACTAAGAAAAACAGCTTGCCTGGGGTTGACGAAGGACAAGAAGGAAGCCCCAGTCAATGGACTTTAGGAACACCCTGGACCTCCCAGCAGAGTGCCCCAGTTGTCCTGCAAACGACCCTTGAGCCAACTTACCTCCTGCTCCAGAGGGCATCCTTGCTCACAGAACCTGGCTCCCCTATTCACTCTGCACCTGGCCGCCTTGTGCCAGGCAACAAAGCACCCGTTCTGCCCTAAGGGTCCCCCACTCCTTGCAACCTCAACATTCCAGGGAGACCCCAATGACCATCTTTAATCTTACCTGTGTAGTGTTTTTCCAAGTGGTACCCCGCAGTTGCCCTACACTAGCTCCAGAGACCTTTCATGGCTGCTCCCACCAAAACCAGGAGCCGTCCAAAAATTCTCCATTTGATACAGTGTGTCCACCGACGACCTCGACCAACTTGTGAAAGAAGAGTTTAGTAAACTAACTGTACGATTTTATGTGCATTCCTAAAAGTGATCTTCCATTGATTACCGTGGTGCGTAATTACACACAAAAAGACTATTTGTTACTAAACTTCAAAAGTTCATATCTCAAAAAGTACTTAACCATTTTTTCTAATCTTGGTCTTATACATTACATAAAAACCTGAAGTATTTTTTATAAATTGGTCTCGAGTTATTCCCTTGAGTGTGTGCGTTGCAAGACTGATGCTGTGAGTACAACAAATGCTTTGCACATCTACAAGATTGGCCTAAATGCTCGACCAAGCTACCTTAAAAATTAGAGCATTAGGTGATCTAGTTTTTACCCTTGTAAACCAATGTGTGGTTGCCTGGACCCCCTGTACAGTGTGCCTAGCTTTTCACACTACATAAAGGCCAGCCGCCTACAGGAGGGGCGCTGTGCAGCTCTCCTTGAAGAGCCAATAAAGGCCCTGGCGACTGCCACCCTCTGGAGCCAACTCCTGCTTTGTCCTGGTGTGCCCACTCCAGGGACATAGCTGCTTGTTGTGACTTGGTGGGAGCTTAGAGCTCCCACCAAATCACAGCAAATACTCCACTCGGATGAAGGGAGAACTGTGAAACTGCTCCCATTTCATGTGAGCAATGATTTCCTCTGTCTCCCTGCCTGCAGAGATGCAGGCAAGAAAGCAGAGGAAACATTAATCTCATAGAGATAGCTGCTTTAGCAGCTCCCTCTCTGTGACAACAATGTCAGCTCACACAGGAAGTGGTGAGCTAGCTGGGGTGGGGGCCTTCAGGCTCCCCCGTGGTTCCCAGCATTGTCACTGGGTGCCCTTGGGGTGCCCAGGTCACATACCTGGTCCCAGGGGATCGGGTCCCTGGGGCCGAGATCGGCCCTGAGGAAGGGGGCCACTCAGCCCACCTACCAAAAAAACTGTAAATAATTAGGCCTGGCCCCAGGGGATGGGTTCCCCCAGGACCGAGATCAGCCTGGAGGGGGGGGGGGGCCCTCCTCCCAAAAATTAAATATTTAGGTTGGGCACCTTGGGATGGGGTTCCTTGGGCAGAGATCGTCCTGTGGATGGGTGAACCTATGGGGTTGGGTTGTTTTAGGGGTTGGCACCAGGGCCTGTCTGCGGGCCAGTCTCTGTGGCCAACCGCCGCTTCACATGGCCAAAGGCCATGCGCGATGGTGGTTGGAATAACGTATAGTAATGAAAGTTACTTTATATTAAAAAAAGTAGAAATTCACAGAAAAAAAAAGGTTATAGGAACGTTATAGTTATGAAATGGAATTGAAAATAGCATAGAAATTAAATTTTAAAAAAAGTTTAGAGGGACGCTACAGTTAGGCTCACATTTTAAACATATCAAACCATAGAAATATATCAGCTATAGTTAGAGTTATCTCAAATAACTATCACTCGTGGTCCCTGAAAGCCCAGAAAGTGGTAAATAAATAAATAAACCCACATAGCTCAGTGTGAAGGTCGCAGACTTTCACACTGAGCTGTGGGGGTTTGACTCAAGCTCGATGTATTACCATTTTTGTTCATAAAAAAGATTATACTTTAAAAAAAATATTAAATGCATTTTTTGTTAAATCCAACAATATCTCATTGTAAATATGTATGATATAAAAGCCTAAAAATACTGTTTTTCTCTCACTTTCTTTCTCTCTCTGTCTCTCTTTCAATCAATTTTCTCACACTCACACATCCACTTAGACACTTAAGCACGCACTCACAGACCCACTCAGACACTCACGTGCCCACTCACAGACCCACTGACACCCTCATACAGCCACTCACAGACTTGCGCACAGACTGATGCACCTACTAAAACATTGATGTACGCACTCTCACACCCAGACAGACAATCTGACAGCCACTCTCACCATCTCACACCCAGAGTAGCTGGGGCTAACTCCTGCTGCGCACAGTGTGGGTTTGGGTGGTTGGGGGGTGTTGGCCGCAGGGTCTGGCTGCAATCCAGATCTTACGGGCATCCTCCCTTGCGCATGGGTGAAGGACGTGCACGGTTGGGTGCCTATAAGGGGTTGGCCGCAGGCCCTGTGGCCAACCTCCGCCGCGCACCGCCAAAGGTAATGCGCTTCAGTGGTTGGATTAACGTATAGTAATTAAAATTACTATACGTTAAAAAAACATAGAAATTCACTGAAAAAAACAAAGGTTACAGGGACGTTATAGTTAGGAAATAGAATTAAAAAAACCTTAGAAATTCACTGAAAAAAACAAAGGTTACATGGACGTTATAGTTAGGAAATAGAATTTAAAAAAAACTTAGAAATTCACTGGAAAAAACAAAGATTACACAGACATTATAGTTAGGTTCTAAAACCATAGAAATTCAGCAGTTATAGGCACCTCAGCTAACTATAACTGGCGCTTCTGTAATGCAGTGCTTATGACCTCACAACTTATGTCAGGAGTGGGGACATTGGAACTGAATCAAACAGCGCCGGCATTATGGCGCATCAAATTTACTGCAATCCGTACCACGTCTACCCAAGAATAAAGCTCCAGGTTTAGGAAAGACACTGTTTTCACTTAGCCCTATATATATATTTTTTTTATCTCTAATTGTGCTCCACATTTTTTTCTTTCACCAAGGCAGCAAGGGATGTTTCTCGCATCAAATTTACTACAGTCAAATTTATTGCAGTCTGTACAACGTGCACCTGAGAATAAAGCTCAGGATTTAGGAAAGGCACCATTTTCACTTGGCCCTATAAATATATATTTCTTTTAAATCTATAATTGGGGTCCAGATTTTTCTCTTTCACCAAGGCAGCAGAGGTCGCTTCTCGCCTTGGATTTTAATCTGTGTTCTCCTCCCATGGTCTGTTTTTCAGCCAGAACCCAGTTTATGTTAACTGGTATGTCCGTACAGAACATTTACTTCAAAGATGTATTAGGCGTTTGCCGTACAGTGCATTATTTTCATGTGAAAGAGGGGTGATCTCAGTGTGGGAATGCACAGCTCACACTTTGTGACAACTCTAGTTGAATCACACATTGCAGGATCTCGCTTTTGTTAGTGCGCAGAGCCTTAATAAGTAAACTTACAAGGAGATGCGTTTAGGTCGACAAACCTTTTGACCACGTTTGGGGACTTCCCAGCACAAAATATTTTCTTGGCATCACCAATCAATGAATCAATAAACAATCAATAATAATAATAACTAATCAATGAACATTTAATAAAACTTAATCATTGAACTCACCATAACTCCTAAGTTCATGAATAACCACACCAGTTTAGTCAAAAGTTAAGATATTTATTTCCCTATTGGTTACAATCTAACATCATGTCTGTTAATCTTATTAACAATAAACTCATCAGAACACTACCGATTAGCAATCAGAGCACAACTTAATCAATGCATCGGCTACTTTCATTCAATATTTATGCACGTCATTAATATGAAGCAACTTAGCAGAGACTCATTAGTACATTTGATTCAACAAAGCAAGAACTCAGTCATTTGTCTATTTGCATAGGATAATTGTGAACGCCTTAACTATCCACAAATTAGCATTAGCATGTTGGGCCTCATGCAAAACATTTTAGTAAACACAAATTTGGAAAACATCTAAACTAAGGCCTCTATCAAAATAGCAGTTGGTACCTAGAAAGAAAAGGCAAACAGACAATCACAAATTTTGCATAGGATAGTTACCAATCCAACAGATCAGCAAACAGCGTTAGTCTTCGTCCTCAGGACATCAGTCGATTCACCATCAGCAAAGATAGAACCGGGTAAAATCTGAAGATAGCATAGATCAGAAAACAAATTTCTTCCCTCAGATGGAGGAGAAGTTAATATCAGAGAAGAATGGGGTAGAGGATGGTTTGAAGTGACAGGACAATTTAACTCTAAAGTATGGGTTTGAAGTGTCCGGAAAATGGCAAGTGACATAAGTCTTATGTCAAAGGAAAAGGCAAATGTCCCCGTCAAAGTGGAAGAGGAAAAAGTGACCCCCATTTCCCTTGGGTTACACCGTTAAATCAAAACCGTCTAATTGTTCCCTAATTCCTCATTGGATAAAATTTGGTGCATCGTTATCTCTGTCCAATAATTCAGTAAGCACCTTACTAGAATTTTCCTCGTTTGCAGTTCCCATGTCGCTGATTGGTCCATGTTATTGACGTCTTCATGGTTGGAATGTCAGGTAGAAAATGTTACACTTTTAGGCTCCAGTCAGTATCTTCATTGTCTTCTCCTAGTACAGTTAACCTTGCACCTGTTACGAATTACACTGTTGCATCCAGCAAGAATGTCGCCTTGAGCAAGCCGGTTCTCATGAGAAGGAATTTACTACGGCTACACGCATTTAGCCTGGAAAAATACAGCTTTGTGTCCTTCAGGAAAACAGCGCATTTATACATTCGAAAAATACAATTCAATATGAGGCCAGGCAGCTAGGCCCAAAACCCTTGCTAAACTAAGGCCCTCTAATTTAATAAAGCAAACCTCTTAACATATAACTCTAATTATGATATACTAATACAAATTCAAAACATTATTGCACAATAAATTCAGAATTAATAAGCTTTTCATTAGTCTTCGTATACATGGGTAGCCACTCCCCGTGGGCACATTTCAAATGCATGCATTATTTTCTATGTTAAAACATTTTCTATGCAGCTTCATCACACAATATACTTGCAAGATTACATAATTGACATTAATTTTAAAAAGACACACTCCAACACTGTACACTTCTTGCTGCACTCTCCGTGGCGCTATGAAGCACATAATGGTATACTGCACTAAGAGAAAAAATTGCATGATTTTTGTATTCTAGCAAACATATGCAAACATCAAGCAGCCGGGTGCATCTACCTATCATTGTCTAAGTCTAGCGCTGCTTTTTTCGTGTTCTTAAAAGCGCTAAACTGTGTAATGAAGTCAAAATGAGAGACAGCGCATCACTCTTAAGGCGATCTTCCATTTTAAAAATACCTGACCACACCACATGCAGGCATTCTTGGCACATCAAGTCTTGGAGCTGCAATATATATATGAGGGAGGATATTGAGGAGGGTGCGGGGGGTGGGGTGTAGCCCATGTTCTCCCTTCTTTATTTTTACAAGCCCCTGGGTGCCTGGTCCACCGGGAGGCTTTAGTAAAACAAACCTAGTAGCCCACAATTGTTTTTTTTAATTATTTTTTGCCGCAAATTTGTGAAATCGTTGCAAATTAACAGCAATTTTTGTGTGTGTTTTTTTTGCCCTGGGGGATCCTTCTGGGACCCCAGAACTAGAGCTAAAGGGTCAGGGTGTCCCTACCATGGCTCACTTCCTTTTTAAAATCTTTTTCCTGGACTGGGCTGAAGCCGAGTCCCAAGATTGCTGCCAACACTTCCTGGTTGAAGTGTTGGCAGCCAATCAGAGCTCTGAAGATCTCTGCACAAGCTCGTTATTATTCGCAAATCCTTCACACCTCTAGATATCTATATTTCTTTTTCTTTTAATATCTGAAAAACTGGACCAAAACCTACCTTTCTGCAAATTTGGTGTAATTCCGTCCAGCAGTTCGGGCTGTAGTCGTGTTCAAAATCCCTATGGAAATTATAATGGGAAACACACTTTTTTATCTCTTATTTTTGGTCCCTGCATGATGGATCACCCCAATTCTTCCCATGTACAAGATTCTCAGGAACACTTTTTTGGGGGAAATGTAGTGAAAATTCATCAAACTGCACCAAAGATATAGGCAAGTGAAAAAATGCTTTTTTCTATGGAAACATAATCCTAACTGTAACTACCTACTAGTGACTGCCAGTCAGAAATATATATATGTCACCTAGTGGCGGTCACCAATGGGTAGCTATAGTTAGGACCTAGTTTCTATATAGTAAGCGTTTTTTTTACTTGCCTATATCTTTGGTGCTGCGTGATGAATTCTTGCAAATCTTTTCAGAAAGATCTGCAAGGCACATCAGCTACTGTCTGGAAACTTTCAGGGTAATCCTTTCAGGGATCAGAGAAAAAGAGAGGTCCCAAAATACTTCTTCTCCATTCATTTTTCCATAGGAAATATTGAACAACAATAGCGCTGAAACTACTGGGCGGAAGTATGCCAAATTTGGCAGAAAGGCAGCTCCTGGTCCAGAAAGCAAACATTTCTTGTTTTGGTGTAGAGAAAATCCAAATTTGTATGTCTAGGGATGCAAAGGATTCGCGATCACTCCCGATCTCGTGCTGAGATCTGATTGACTGACAAGACTTCAAGAATGAAGCCACTGAAGTGTTGTTAGCCACCTTGGGACTCGGCTAAAGCGAGTCCTAGAAAAAAGAATAAAGAAGGCAAAAGCGTCCAGAGTACGAATACCCTGACCCCTTAGCTTTGGTGGTAGGGTCCCAAAGGGACCCTCCCAGTGGTAAAAAACTTTTTTTTTTTAATTGTGGTGGATCGGGTGAAAATAAAAAAAATAAAAATAAAGCGCAGGCTTCCCGGCTTCATCTTTATCAAGCTCCAGTCCCGGGGATATTATTTAAGTGCGGGTGGGCTTCCCAGCCCCCTCCAACTTCCCTGGGCACCGCCATCTCCCCCGGGCATTAATGAAAGTAAATGGGGGAGGCGCTTGGCCCCCCTACAGCCCCAGGGACCACCACCTCCCTGGGGCATTTGGCATTTATTTTATTGTTTGCGGCGGGGGAGTTCCACACGCCCTCACCCTCTCTTAATCACCACCTCCCCGGGAGTTAACCTCATTACGGGCATGGGGCAGACCCGTTGGCTTCCTCCACAACCCCGGGGACCACCACCTCCCTAGGGCTTTGTACATTTTCAGTGTGGGGGGCTGCATGCTCCCCGCTGCCCCAGGGATCACCAACTCACGGGGCATTTATGATATTCTGTGTGGGGGCCTGCACGGACCCTCCGCAGCCCTGGGGAGTTGGTGATGAAAAAATAAAAAACATTATAAGGTTTATTTCAGATCCCCAGCCCCCAGAGATCACCACCTCCCCGGGGCTATTCTTGTTGGAAGGGGGCTGCGCAGCCCCCCTCATGGAGTGGCTCCTGCTATGTCCTGGGGTGCCTACCCAGGGATATATATCTGTTTGTTGTGGTTTGGCTGCAGCTTTGAAGCACACTTGGTAATGCTGAGGTCTCCAGATGTGCCAAGGCATTAAGGAAAACGAATGTGGGGGCTGCCCCCCCTGCAGTCCCAGGAACGCCACTTTCCCGGGACACTAATGAAAACTAATGTGTGGGGGCTGCCCGCCCCCCGCAAGCCCTGAGGACTGCTACCTCCCTGAGGCACTAATGTAAAATAATGCAAGTTGGGGGCCTGGCCACCCTGCAGCCCCAGGGACCTCCACCTCCCTGTGGTATGAAAGTAAAACTAATGCTGGAGACTGCCTGACCCCCCCACCACCCCACAGCCCCTCCACAGCCCCAGGTCACCAACTCCCTGGGGCTCATTTAAAAAGAGATGAGGGGTCCACCTCGAACCACCTCTCCGAGGATATTCTAGTTGGAGAGGGACAGCACGGCCCCCTTAATGGAGCCACTGATAGCCCTGGGGACCGCCACCCCCGGGCGGGCTCCTGCTGTGTCCCGGGGTGCCCAACCCAGGGACATTGCTGTTTGCTGTGGCTTGGTTGCAGCTTTGAAGCTGCAGCCAAGTCACAGTAAACAAAATCCGCTTTTTGACAGCGGGACCTGTCGACATAGGTCCCACTGTCAAAAAGCTGACTTTTCATCTCCATTGCCTGCATGCAGGAAACAGAGATTAAGTTTTTCTCCAGCAAGAAGGCAGCTGCTGTTAAAAGCAGCTCCCTGCTTGCTGGAACAACAGGATTGCGGTGGAGGCCTTGAGCCTCCAGTGGTCCCAGATAGCCCATAAAGTGCTTAGTAAAAAAAAAAAAAAAATTGTGAGGGACTGCGGTGGAAGCCTTAAGATCTCCCCCATGGTCCCTTTTAGCCCGTAAGGGCATATTCCAAAATAAATAAAAAAATTGTGAGGGACCAAAGGAGAGGCCTTCAGGCTTCCACCAATGGGGAGGCCTTGAGGCTTCCCCCTCGGTCTCTGATAGCCCGTAAGTGTATATTCCTAAAGTGATAAATAGTGAGGGACAACAGTCCCTGATAGCCCATAAAGGGCTAAAAAAACAAAGAAAAAAAATTACATAGCTAAAGTGTGAAGGTCACAGACTTCCACACTGAGCATTGAGGGTTCAAATCCAGGTGTGTCCCTAATCATTTCCCTCTTTCTTTTTAAACTCAAATGTTTAATACCCGTACTGAAAGATAATCTTACTCTTTTTAATTGACAAATACATTTGTCTTTTCAATTTGTGAAGAAATATCTCATTCTAAGTATATCATCCATGAAAGCCTAAAAAACTCTCTCTCTGTCTCTCACTTTCTTTCTCTCTCTTCCAATCTCTTTCTCCCACTCACACACCTACTCACACACTCACGCACCACTTACAGACCCTCTCAGATACTGACGCGCCCACTCACAGACACACTCAGACTCTGATACACCCGCTCACAGACCCACTCCGACGGTTACGCACCCACTCACAGACCCACTCTGATTCTCACACACTCACTGACAGACCCACTGATAGCCTCATGCACACACTGACACACCCACAAAAACACTGATGTACGCACTCTCACACCCAGACACACATTCTCACAGCCACTCCCACACCCAGATACACCCTCTCACACCTATTCTCACACTCAGAGCAGCTGCGGTCTACTCCTGCCGTGCGCCGCCATAGGTCTGTGCACAGTATGGAGTTGGGTGGTTAGGGGGATTGACCGCAGGGCCTAGCTGCAGGCCAGGTATTTCGGGCCACCTCCGCTCCACAAGGGCAAAGGCCCTGCACTGTGCATGGTTGGGTGCTTCTAAAGGGTTGGCCTCAGGGCCTGGCCACAGGCCAGTCCCTGTGGGCAACCAACGCCGCACATGGTCAAAGGCAGTGTTGGATTAACGTAGAGTAATGAAAATTACTGTAATTTAAAAAAACATGGAAATACACTGAAAAAACTAAAGGTTACAGGGACATTATAGTTCGGAAATAGAATTAAAACCCCCCATAGAAATTCACATAAAAACCAAAGGTTACAGGGACGTTATAGTTAGCCTCACATTTTAAACGTGGGCATCATAGAAATTCACCAGTCATAGTTAGATTTTCCTCAAGTAAGTATAACCATTCCCTAAGATAACTATAACTCGTCCCTCGCCATGCACTGCTTATTACCCCACAAATTACGGCACTCATAACATCTTTGATAAGATCATTGATAATATCAATGTAATATTTGTAGCAGAATTTTTTATGAAAAAACTGTGCATGGCGGGGCCCAAGTTATAGTTACCTTATGGTACGAGTTCTAGTTACTTATAGTTAAATTTTTTTATTTTTTTAATAGCCTATGCAGTTAATACAGTGATCACAGCAAATTGTAAAAGCAGGCATGTAGGCAGAATTATAGTTTTAGGGGGCCATATCTCTCGGCCATGAACAAACATTAAAGCTGTGTCGTTTAAGTGCATTCTTACCCAAGTACTGGTTATACTACTAAATATTAGTCCCAGAAATATCATGCTGCAAGAAAATTGAGGCCATACTATTAAAAGGTAAGTGCATACAGAGAAATATAGATTATGGGGCATATTTACAAGAAAGTGTCGCATCATAAATAATGTGCCACTTTTCTTGCGCCCCCATATCGGCACCTAATGACACCATGGTTACACTGTATTTACAATACGGTTCACCATGGCAGTCGTAGCGTCAACATTTTTGATGCTATTGTGGCGCTTTGCTACTTTCAAATGTTGACACTGGTGCAGAAAAACACAAGGAGGCCCATTGAATATAATGGGTGTGTCATTTTAATGCCTGCTCTGAGCAGGCGTTAAAAATGATGGAAAAAATGGCCCTGTGAAATGTAAATTTCACTGTGTCATTTTTTCAGCCCCCCCGCTATAACGCCACCCTTGCATACATTATGCCTGAAGCAGACATAATGTGGCGCATGGGGGTCACTTAGTGGCACAGTAGAAAAGCCACCTTAGCGCCGCCTTTGTGTAAAAAATAAAATCATGCTATGACTGCACTAAGGTGACACAAGGGGCTTGTAAATATGCCTGTAGCTGCCCCACCCCCTTTTTCGGCCGCTGTCCTTTGTCACTAGTAAGTAGATGTCTCTCTCTCTCAGGTAATGCAATTGTTTTATTTGTCTTTTAGAGTTTAGTCCTACAAAAATGGCTTAGGCTCTTGTGTGTTCTTCTTCCTTAATTCCTCAGTTTGGATAACAGGTTTTTGCCTTCTTTTCTCCTCCGTGGTGGATTGTGCTGGAGAATCCTCACCTCGGCAACAGGAAAGGGATATACAGTGTGAGGTAAGTGTTAAATATATATTTTAGAATAGAGATAGGGCTAGTGAAGGACAACCAGGAAGAAACCAGTATTGTGAATTTATATTTTTGTAGGTGCTCCCGTGCATAGGACCAAATCCAGTGTTACTTGGGGATCATTGGTCCTGATCCCTTTTTTTCTGTCCCTTTTTCTCCCTCTTTCCTCCCCCTAAAAGGAAGTGTACCTTGTTCAGCCACATTCGTCCTGGAACGTGGCTGGGAGTAGACACTTGTGCTCCCTCGGATGCTTGGTTTTCACCTTCTCTCACCCCAAACTCTCATCGCTCCGCCCATCCGCGCCTTCTCCACTTCCCTGGCTCCTCGCGTCCTCATTCTCTCTGCAGTTCCCGCTCCTTGCTTTCTCCTCTTCACTGTGCCTCACTCTCCTCCACTCTGCCCTCTTCTCTCTCTCCTCGTTTCTGCCGTACTCGTTTTCTATATCTGCAACCCAGAAGTCATAAATACTTCCAGGTGAGAAACTCCTCTGTAGACCCCGGGGGACTGGGTGAGAGGCCCCTGTTCTGCGTCATCGTCCGCATCATTCTCGACCGCTCATCGCTTCCCAGCCACAATGCCCCTTACTACTTTGAACTCCACATCTACATACGTTGAAGATATATATCATGTAGGTACGTATATGTGAAGTAAGGCATAGAAAATCTATACTTACTTGCCTGTCAATTTTTTGAATTTGATATCCTGTCCGCAATATTCTGTTCCATCGATATTCTACATTTGATAATCAGCATGGACACTGTATGGTTCTATGTGAAGGAATATGTGGATTTTTTTAAAGGTAATATTTAAGCACACTCAATCACCTTTCCACAATCCAACTTTAAATCCTACCACTTAGATGGGATTTAAGGTAGAGAGGTGTAAAGTTGTAAAGTAAAGTAACTTACAGCTTTGTATATTTTCTAAACTGTTTTGTGAAATGCAAAGCTTATTAAGTTCCTTTTAAAAAAAAAAAAAAGCTGGCCTCAACTCAGAGCCCCACCTCCCCATTCCTCTTAGTTCAGGAGTTGGATGTTCAGCCTCCACAGTCAAGATTTTTTTTTTACTGGAGGATGACCTACGTGGGACATGATGCATCAGGAAATCACCACACTTGGAAGGGTAGAAAGGATAAATTAAGAAACTTAATTTGCTTAAAAAGTGTTGCATTTCCTAACTCCATAAACTTAGTAAGGGAAGTTTTAATTTAACTGGCCATCAATTTAAAATTACTTTACAGAAAACTTAGAGCATATCCATCAAGAATATTTTGGGAAATTATTGGCAAACAGTGTTTTAAACATTCGAGGGCTGCAACAATATTGAAAACTAAATAGATGTAAGATGTCATTTTACAGGGGAAGTTTAGAAGGTCCCACAATTAATTTGACCATAAGGTTGTGACAAAAAGACGGACAGTTGTATTAAATTTGATCAAAAGCACTAGTCAAAATAGAATGGACTTGAAGCAGGCACCAACTTTAACATATATGCCTCCTAGTTACATGTTGTGTGAAAGGTGCTGTACAAAAGGTGACCTTTGTTAGACATCAACCAGCAACAGATAGGCATGGTAAAGGATAGGTAATTGTGTGAGCCTGGGATGGATCCATTTCAGGCCTGTGCCCTGGCTGAGGACATGAATTCCATCTCCAGTTATAGGAGCATTAGATAGGCTGGCAGCACTGCCTCCAAGGCCCGAGTGGTGATTTTGTGGTTTGCTTTTAGCATATAGGATCCTGCTCTGTGATAACATCTCTCTTTGTTACAGCTTGCATAGTACCTCCCATATGGATGGTAAAGAGGCCTCCACTCCCAGAATTATGGTAATTCTCAACTCTTTCACATGAAGTAGTCTCCTTGCATAGAATCAAATCCTAAACGTGGCATCCTTGATTTGGCTAATGTTGCTTGGACGAGAATGCATTTTTCTGAATTGTGAATATGGAAAGTATGGAAGTCTGCCATGTGTATTAGAAATGGAAAAAACAATACTTGCAGAGTGTTAGACCTGACAGCCTTAGGGTGGTCACCCCTAACTTTTTGCCTGCCTCCCTCCACTTTTTGGACACTGTTTTTGCTGGCTTTTAGGCTCTGCGCACTTTATCACTGCTAACCGGTGCTAAAGTGCATATGCTCTCTCCCTTTAAACATGGTAACCTTGGATCATACCTGATTGGACTATTTAATTTACTTATAAGTCCCTAGTAATGTGTACTATATGTGCCAAGGGCCTGCAGATTAAATGCTACTAGTGGGCCTGCAGCACTGGTTGTGCCACCCACTTAAGTAGCCCCTTTACCTTGTCTCAGGCCTGCCATTGCAAGGCCTGTGTGTGCAGTTTCACTGTCACCTCGACTTGGCATTTAAAAGTACTTGCCAAGCCTAAACCTCCCCTTTCTCCACATATAAGTCACCTCTAATGTGTGCCCTAGGTAACCCCTAAAGCAGGGTGCTGTGTGGGTGAAAGGCAGGACATGTACCTGTGTAGTTTACATGTCCTGGTAGTGTAAAACTCCTGAATTCGTTTTTGCACTACTGTGAGGCCTGCTCCCTTCATAGGCTGACATTGGGGCTGCCCTCATACAGTATTATTGGTAGCTGCTGATCTGAAAGGAGTAGGAAGGTCATATATAGTATGGCCAGAATGGTAATACCAAATCCTGCTGACTGGTGAAGTTGGATTTAATATTACTATTCTAGAAATGCCACTTTTAGAAAGTGAGCATTTCTTTGCACTTAAATCTTTCTGTGCCTTACAATCCACGTCTGGGTGGGCTTGGTTGACAGCTCCTTGTGCATTCACTCAGACACACCCCAAACACAGGGTACTCAGCCTCACTTGCATACATCTGCATTTTGAATGGGTCTTCCTGGGCTGGGAGGGTGGAGGGCCTGCTCTCACACAAAGGACTGCCACACCCCCTACTGGGACCCTGGCAGACAGGATTGAACTGAAAGGGGACCTGGTGCACTTCTTAGCCACTCTTTGAAGTCTCCCCCACTTCAAAGGCACATTGGGTATAAAACAGGGCCTCTGCCCTACCTCATCAGACACTTGCTGGAGAAGAAACCTGAACCAGAACCTGCATCCTGCCAAGAAGAACTGCCTGGCTGCCTAAAGGACTCACCTGACTGCTTTCTACAAAAGACTGCTGCCTTGCTGTTGCCCTGCTGCCTTGCTGAACTCTTTTCTGGCTGTAAAAGTGCTCTCCAAGGGTTTGAATACAGCTTGCCTCCGGTTCCCTGAAGTCTCAGGACCAAAAAGACTTCTCTTTTTCATTTGGAAATTTCGACGCACAGCTTGCTCCGCTGCGAGAAAAACGTCGCACACCGACACTGACGGACGCAACACCTCCGGGGCGACCGGAACTTTGACGCATGGCCTCGCAAGGACAACGCTGCCCAACTTCCAGAGGGGAAATCGACGCGACGCCTGCCGTGAGACCGAGAATTCCACACACAGCCTCCCGGAACGACACGCAGCCGGAAAACAAGCCGAAGAATCCACGCACAGACCCAGGGATATCTGGTAATCCTGTGGCCCACAGAAAGAGACTGTCTGCGTGCCGGAAAACGACGCACGACTTCCCAGCGTGAAAAACAATGACTCAAGTCCGGGTGTGCAGAGGAGAAATCAAAGCACACACCATTTTTCCACGTATCTCTTCTTCTGCGGCCCTTTGCAGAGATTTTCCACTTTAAACCAGGTACTTTGTGCTTGAAAGAGACTTTGTTTGCTTTTTAAAGACTTAAGACACTTTGGGGGTTATTTCAACTTTGGAGGAGGTGTTAATCCGTCCCAAAAGTGACGGTAAAGTGACGGATATACCACCAGCCGGTGGTATATCCGTCACTTTACCGTCACTTTTGGGACGGATTAACACCTCCTCCAAAGTTGGAATAACCCCCTTTATGTCACTTTTCAGTGATATCTCTACAACTTCATATTGCATCTTTATTCTTTTTGACCTACAATTATCCTGATAAATATTATATATTTTTCTAAACACTGTGTGGTGTATTTTTGTGGTGCTATATTGTGCTATTGTATGATTTATTGCACAAATACTTTACAAATTGCCTTCTAAGTTAAGCCTGACTGCTCGTGCCAAGCTACCAGAGGGTGGGCACAGGCTAATTTTGTATTGTGTGTGACTTACCCTGACTAGAGTGAGGGTTCTTGCTTGGACAGAGGGCAACCTGACTGCCAACCAAAAACCCAATTTTTTAACACAGAGGGATTGTTTACCTTTACTACAAGTACAGATAAAAGTTGAGCTTCATATTATAGAACAGTTAAGAGACTGTCATATTTAAATTTACACTAGAAAGCCAAATCACCTCTTAAATAGACATCTCAGCACGTAGGATGCACTTTCCAGTGACTATACCAGCAAATGGAGACATTGAAATGCATTAAAAGAGTAACCATCATCATTTTCAACAAGGATATATATTAACAAATAACAAGAGGGTGCCATTGTTAAGCAATTTCCAAAATGCAATGTCATCAGGTATCAATGGTTAGGCCCTATTAGGACTTTAAAGACCACTCTGAAAAGTGATTTTCGGATCTTTCTCCGAGATCCCTTTTAGAAAATAAAGTGTAAAATTGTGCTATGAAATCATATTGGGCCAGGTGTATTAGCCAAACATGATAATGCATCAGTTTCTCTTAAAATCTCTAGTCACCTTTTCTCCCTGTGTATCTACCTATGATTTGTGTTCCTTTAGGCTCTCTATTACCTTTTCTATTCTTTCCCAGTCAGACAATCTCTGTCCCCACTACCTCTCACTCCTTTCCCACTAGCTATTCCTGTTTACTTCCTGCATCTATCTCCACATTCCTATCTCTCTTGGCCTCTCTCATTCGTTTTTCTGTTTTCTCTCCTGTCTTTCTCTCCACCTTCTCGCCTTTCCTTAAACCTCTTCCCTCTATTTTCTCTTCTATCTCCTCTGTACTTCTCAATAGTTTATATTCTCTCTCTAGCCCTCTTCTCCATAGACCATGTATGGCAACTGAAACATTCTCTTGGCTGTCCCTCAGTCCCAGAAGACTTCCATCCTGTGTGGAGTCCTGGGAATGAATGAATGGGCCTCCTGGAAAGGAAGAATCCCTACATTTGTGCGATGTAACCATCATATTCCTGCAGCATGTTGTCAGTTCCTGTTGGACCAGACAACTGTCTGCATGGATTTGGCAGATTTTAAATGCTTTATGGCATACGACTGTACTGGAAAAGATATGTTTCTGGTAAAGCATTTACCAGGCACACTTTCTGTTCTGAAATCAAAGTTAGAATCCAAGGGAAATGCTTCCTACCAGACCTGAATTAGATTTTTTGTTTTGTTGTATTGCACACACGCTGTGTGCACTGATGTTACACAGCAAAACAAAAGTGAAAGCAGACCTCGCTAATAAAATCTGCGGGGATTCAGAAATGTCTAACCAGACAAAATTTCTACACTGATCCCGAGAACAATAATACTCCACTTTATGTGGTTTGTCAATCACCTGTGTATGAAAGCCTTGTAAGGAACAAGGAAACATCAAGATTTTGTCATGCAAATTGGCCCATGCCTGCAGAATGGGAAGCTGTGATATTTAAGCCAGGGATTGGTCGGTACCCAGTAACCTGAGAGGTCTAGACATTTCTGAAAACAATGTACCTAGGGTAGTCTGGGTGATGTGACTTGTGCGGATCCTAATATCTTTTCTTACCCAGAGTGCCCTTCACATACCAAACTCTGGCTCAATCACTGATTTTCTTCATATTTCTCTTAAGGAAAATCCCAGAATTTGTGAGGATCTGTACAATTCCTACTACCCGGTGTTCCCACACTTCCCTCACTAAAAACACTACCCCAAAAGTTCACCAAATATTATGCATTTAGTACATTATTTACATAGACATTCATTAGCTCAACTGAAATTAGATAAAGATAAAGCAGAATTTCAAAGGTGTGAATACATTTCAAAAAGCAGATTCATACTACACAAATATTAAATTGCAATATATAAAAATCAGAAAATGTTAGTCGAGGGTCTGCAGAGATGTCTAGAGAGGCCAAATGCAGAGACCCTTATTAAGGTTTCCACATTATTTGGTTCAAGGAGATGATCCTCAGCATGTTGACACTGGTAGGGTTATCTAGATACTAAACCATTTTTGAAAGAAAGATAGTCCATTACAGCAGTCTTTTGTGATAGTGCAGGTTATACTGGCTCATTAGGTATTTACAGTAGTCTGCAGCAGGCACAGTAACCTAACAAACTATCTTCCTCCTGCAAACAAAATAAAGATCTCTAAAGCTGATATTATCTCATTGGGCTATATTGCACAACACGCCAATGTAATCTGGGGCAATGTCAGTCAGATATTAGTTGTACCTTCCTTGTGATGACTCTGTCCCAGCAAAATAGGCTAATCGAAGTACCATGCCATATTGGAACCTGGAGTTTCCTGACTTGACATTGCTTCTGAATGGCTGGGAAGTTTGGGTAGTGACAACCACTTATATAGCAGGAATGGGAAAGTTCATGAAAGTTGCAAGCTTAAGAACAGCGTGACTCAATGTCCTATATAGTTGTGCAATCTTTTCTCAGAGCAAAAGATGAAATGCTAATGCCCACTGATTTCTTACCCTTTCAGCTGTGACTGTGAACTAATGTTGGTATCACCTTTAACATTAGCTCCTCACATTTAACACTGTGGCACCCTTTAAAGATCCATCATATCCCAAGTTATTATTCAACATCTACCTAACTCCCTTACCAAACCCAATTAAATCATTTAACCTCACCTGTTACAACTATGAAGATGACACCCAAATCCTTTGAAAAATGGATGGCCTGAGAGACCTTTACTCTCTAAACCTTGATGACTGCCTGAGTCATAAACAGATGGATGATGAATAATTATCTAAAACTAAATACCCTCAAAGTCAGAGATTATGACCTGAGATCAATTGCAACAATACCAGCCTACCACCATAGAGCCTGAGCAAAATGAGGCCCCTCCAACAATATCAGAAGGAATCAGAAACCTAGTGGTAACCATGGATTCAGACTTTTGTTTGATACCACATGTTAAAAATGTCAAACAGAGCACCTTTTACACAGTGAAAACATCCTCCTCTACCTGTGATGCCTACAGAACCTGAAAGTCATCCTCACACTTGTAATCTCTCAGCATGACTTTGCCAGCAGCCTATACATGAATGCGCCCACAATTATCATATGCAAAATATAACTCATCCAAAATGCTGCTGCAAGAATTCTTCCTCACCTTTACCTAAGAGAACACATGACTCCAGACATGCAATCACTCCGATGGCTATCTGTAGCAAGAAGGACAATGTTCAAGGCTCTTTGCATTGACCACAGAGCCTCCAAGGGAAAGGACAGTTATATCCATAAGCTAAAGTTAAGCAATGCAATCAAAACAGGACACTGCACTCTAGGCTTGTCCCTCTTATTGTCATACCACCTTTCCATAAGGAATCATAGGAGGCACTGGTTTCGCAGTGCAAGCTGCCAAGCTCTGGTACTCACACGCAGCCAGGATTCGAAGCATCCAGGAACATATGCCCGTCAGAAGACAGCTGAAAACATGGCTATTTCCAAGAGAACTGCACCACCACACAGAACTGGGAAAGACAGTCACAGTCTCAACCACAATCTTCAGCTTACAATCCACAGAGGCAGGGGCAGTATATAGTTTTGTATTTTCATGTATAACATTTCTGGCCCATGCAAATTGATTGGCAGCCAACTTTAACTTACACCTCTTATATTCACATAAGACATATCTGCTCTGAGGGTTGTCCATCACTAGTTTTGAACAACTGATAAGCCAGCTATCACTGAATGAACAGGCATGGGATAAGTGAAGAGATATGTCACACACTTTGGGTCAATTGGAGGACTTTAGTCTAGTCCATGACTGCAGGTCCCAAATATCTGCATACTGTGGCCACTTGTTTACATTTCAGGATGATAATCCGATATGGTATGATAAAAACAAAGCACATCCCAGCAGCTCTCTCCACTTCTCTCTCCCTCCATCCATGCCAGCTAATACTCACAACTATACACACAATTTCTGATTGGACAACCCAGTGCAGTAACCACCTAATTAGACCACAATCATAAGAAATTCTTTAAAGGTATCTACAGGGCTGTTCAATGCTGCCAGCGTACGGAAGCCCATAAACTGTATGTCTGTGTCTCTCACACCTCATTATCCACCACACTGCTATGCGCTGTGTCCCATTACTTAACTGCACCTCATTGGTAGACACACATGTCATGAAAACACTTACCACAGAGGATTACAAAACAAAGATAACATCCTTCCAATTGCACGCCACTCTATATAGTATAGATAAGATATAGATACATAAGCACATCAGCTCCACACAAAGGAGTAGTAAGCGCAATTCAAATGCTGCAATAAAATACAATATTTAAAATGTGTTCATCATGAAGATTTGTTTTGATCCTATTAAAATATTTGTTTCCTTCACACTTTAGAATTACAAAACATATGTGCTTCATTTGTGCTTTCACAACTGTTGATATGTGGAAATATTTGTACAGTTAATTTATAGGCTTTTTCTTGTTTTTGTGTGGTAGAAACACATTGACATCCTGCAACCTTTCTTTTCGCACTCACTGTATGCACAGCCACTGGAATTATGTGATTCTGTGGCAACTGCGCTTACCACATAATTAGGAATTTGCTGCATTATTCACTTAAAACAGGGGTCCTCAAACTACGGCCTGTGGGCTGGATCCGGCCCACCAGGGTCCTGAACCCCAGGGGCCTTGTCAGCGTGACCGGGCCCCTTTAAAAAATTGCAGCAGCAAGGTAATGGGAGGAAGTGACGGCTGGTCATTTCCTCCCAGCTCCTTCTGGGCGGGAGGGGCCCGGCCCCTTTAAAAAATTGCAGCCAAGCAAGGTAATGGGAGGAAGTGATGGTCGGTCACTTCCTCCCAGCTCCCTCTGCCCGGGAGGGGCCCGGGAGGGGTTCTGTCAGCGCTGATGCATAGCGCGACCGGGCCAATGAAAAAAATACAGGCCGAGGGATTGGGAGGAAGTGACGACCGGTCACTTCCTCCCCGCTCCCTCCGTGCGGGAGGGGCCTGGTCAGCGCTACTGCATAGCGTGACCGGGCCCATGAACAAAATTCAGGCCCAAGGGATTGGGAGAAAGTGAGAGCGGCACTTCCTCCCAGCTCCCTCCACGCAGGAGGGAAGAGACAAGCCTTTGCTTGTCTAGGGGCCTGGTCAGCGCTGCTCCATAGCGCGGACGGGCCCATTAAAAAATGCGGGCCCAAGATAATGGGAGGAAGTGATGGCCGGTCACTACCTCCCCGCTCCCTCCGCGCAGGAGGGAAGAGACAAGCCTTTACTTGTCTAGGGGCCCGGTCAGTGCTGCTGCATAGCGCGACCAGGCCCATTAAAAAAATGCACGCCAAGGAAGGTAATGGGAGGAAGTGACGGCCGGTCACTTCCTCCCAGCTCCCTCCGCATGGGAGGGAAGAGGCAAGCCACGAGGACAGGAGAGCCATGTCGACCTCCATGAGCCACAGCCACCGCCTGCAAAAAAAAAAAAGTAAGAAAAATTAGCTGTGTGCATATCCATGTCTGTTAGTATGTATGTATATGTATGTATGCCAGGATGTATGTCTTTATCTGTATGTAAGTCTGTATGTATGTGTTCGTACAGTGACAGACCGTAGGAATGGCATCACTCAGCTGGTGAAACATGGCACTGCGGTGTGGCCCACCCGTTGCTGGTCCTCTGCGCTTGTGCCCACACCTCATATAGTGAGCACTGGACTTTGCACAAGCTTAGCCATCATCCTGTGTCCTGTGACACCCTTTGGATTCCTCATAGAGCAAGACTGCGAACAGGGGAGATTGACCTCAGGCACACTTTCGGATTCGATCATGTAATTGTGGTTGTGCTGTGCAGACCAACAAGTTGTCACTGTAGAAAAGCCTGGCAAAAATGATGCCAAAACATTCTTAAAGCTAAAATTTTATTAAAAATAGTCACAACCCAACAATTCCTTCTGCAGCTCCTTTCCTCTTCACCTGTACCCCCTTGGCAGGAACTTCCAAAGCCTTGTTTCTTTTTCGGTTGTCCAATGCTAAGCAGGGGCGAACAGTGTTTGACCTTCTCCCTCACAGTTTTTCCTGAAAAAGAGTTTATCATATGATTGTTGCACTCTGCAGGTCAAAATCAATTGCTTGCTTCAAATGCCGTAAGAAAAATTAAGTGTGTGCATATGCATGTATGTTAGTATGTATGTATGTATATGTATGTATGCCAGTATGTATGTCTGTATCTGTATGTATGTCTGTATGTATGTGTTTGTACGGTGACAGACCGTAGGAATGGCATCACTCAGCTGGTGAAGCATGGCACTGCGGTGTGGCCCACCCGTTGCTGGTCCACTGCGCTTGTGCCCACACCTCATATGTGAGCACTGGACTTTGCACAAGCTTAGCCATCATCCTGTGTCCTGTGACAGCAAGACTGCGAACAGGGGAGATTGACCTCAGGCACACTTTCGGATTCGATCATGTAATTGTGGTTGTGCTGTGCAGACCAACAAGTTGTCACTGTAGAAAAGCCTGGCGAAAATGATGCCAAAACATTCTTAAAGCTAAAATATTATTAAAAAGAGTCACAACCCAACAATTCCTTCTGCAGCTCCTTTCCTCTTCACCTGTACCCCCTTGGCAGGAACTTCCACAGCCTTGTTTCTTTTTCGGTTGTCCAATGCTAAGCAGGGGTGAACAGTGTTTGACCTTCTCCCTCACAGTTTTTCCTGAAACGGAGTTTATCATATGATTGTTGCACTCTGCAGGTCAAAATCAATTGCTTGCTTCAAATGGCGTAAGAAAAATTAACTGTGTGCATATGCATGTATGTTAGTATGTATGTATGTATATGTATGTATGCCAGTATGTATGTCTGTATCTGTATGTATGTCTGTATGTATGTGTTTGTACGGTGACAGACCATAGGAATGGCTTCACTCAGCTGGTGAAGCATGGCACTGCGGTGTGGCCCACCCGTTGCTGGTCCTCTGCGCTTGTGCCCACACCTCATATAGTGAGCACTGGACTTTGCACAAGCTTAGCCATCATCCTGTGTCCTGTGACACCCTTTGGATTCCTCATAGAGCAAGACTGCGAACAGGGGAGATTGACCTCAGGCACACTTTCGGATTCGATCATGTAATTGTGGTTGTGCTGTGCAGACCAACAAGTTGTCACTGTAGAAAAGCCTGGCAAAAATGATGCCAAAACATTCTTAAAGCTAAAATTTTATTAAAAATAGTCACAACCCAACAATTCCTTCTGCAGCTCCTTTCCTCTTCACCTGTACCCCCTTGGCAGGAACTTCCAAAGCCTTGTTTCTTTTTCGGTTGTCCAATGCTAAGCAGGGGCGAACAGTGTTTGACCTTCTCCCTCACAGTTTTTCCTGAAAAAGAGTTTATCATATGATTGTTGCACTCTGCAGGTCAAAATCAATTGCTTGCTTCAAATGCCGTAAGAAAAATTAAGTGTGTGCATATGCATGTATGTTAGTATGTATGTATGTATATGTATGTATGCCAGTATGTATGTCTGTATCTGTATGTATGTCTGTATGTATGTGTTTGTACGGTGACAGACCGTAGGAATGGCATCACTCAGCTGGTGAAGCATGGCACTGCGGTGTGGCCCACCCGTTGCTGGTCCACTGCGCTTGTGCCCACACCTCATATAGTGAGCACTGGACTTTGCACAAGCTTAGCCATCATCCTGTGTCCTGTGACAGCAAGACTGCGAACAGGGGAGATTGACCTCAGGCACACTTTCGGATTCAATCATGTAATTGTGGTTGTGCTGTGCAGACCAACAAGTTGTCACTGTAGAAAAGCCTGGCGAAAATGATCCCAAAACATTCTTAAAGCTAACATTTTATTAAAAAGAGTCACAACCCAACAATTCCTTCTGCAGCTCCTTTCCTCTTCACCTGTACCCCCTTGGCAGGAACTTCCACAGCCTTGTTTCTTTTTCGGTTGTCCAATGCTAAGCAGGGGTGAACAGTGTTTGACCTTCTCCCTCACAGTTTTTCCTGAAACGGAGTTTATCATATGATTGTTGCACTCTGCAGGTCAAAATCAATTGCTTGCTTCAAATGGCGTAAGAAAAATTAACTGTGTGCATATGCATGTATGTTAGTATGTATGTATGTATATGTATGTATGCCAGTATGTATGTCTGTATCTGTATGTATGTCTGTATGTATGTGTTTGTACGGTGACAGACCATAGGAATGGCTTCACTCAGCTGGTGAAGCATGGCACTGCGGTGTGGCCCACCCGTTGCTGGTCCTCTGCACTTGTGCCCACACCTCATATAGTGAGCACTGGACTTTGCACAAGCTTAGCCATCATCCTGTGTCCTGTGACACCCTTTGGATTCCTCATAGAGCAAGACTGCGAACAGGGGAGATTGACCTCAGGCACACTTTCGGATTCGATCATGTAATTGTGGTTGTGCTGTGCAGACCAACAAGTTGTCACTGTAGAAAAGCCTGGCGAAAATGATGCCAAAACATTCTTAAAGCTAAAATATTATTAAAAAGAGTCACAACCCAACAATTCCTTCTGCAGCTCCTTTCCTCTTCACCTGTACCCCCTTGGCAGGAACTTCCACAGCCTTGTTTCTTTTTCAGTTGTCCAATGCTAAGCAGGGGTGAACAGTGTTTGACCTTCTCCCTCACAGTTTTTCCTGAAAAGGAGTTTATCATATGATCGTTGCGCCCTGCAGGTCAAAATCAATTGCTTACCTCAAATGCCGTAAGAAAAATTAACTGTGTGCATATGCATGTATGTTAGTATGTATGTATATGTATGTATGCCAGTATGTATGTCTGTATCTGTATGTATGTCTGTCTGTATGTGTTTGTATGTCAGTATGTGTATGTCTGTCTGTCTGTGCGTATGTATGTATGTGTATGTATGTCAGTATGTATGTCTCTGTGTATGTATCTCAGTATGTATGGGTATGTGTATGTATGTATGTCAGTATGTGTATTTGTATATCTGTTTGTCAATATTAATTGCATCCAGCAAAATCAATTGCCACAAGTGTGTTCCCAATAATTGGGCATAACACACATTTTGATGTTTACTGTATGTTTGATATATATTGCATTAATTTGATCCCACTGCCCACCCTCCATCCATAAGTGCTTCCTGAGAACGTAGGAAGCTTGCCCACTACTAGAGGCTTCTTTGGCAAGCAAGCTAGGACAGTGATGAAGCATGACACCCAGGGGTGTGTGTGGGATCATTCGTTACAAATTATTGTGATAAGTGCCTGCTAGTGAGAGAGCTTGTGTGTGTGTGTGTGTGTGTGTGTGTGCTTGCTAGTGAATGAGCTTGTGAGTGTGTGCCTGCTAGTGAGTGAGCTTGTGCGTTACTGCTGAGCGCTGACCATTTGCGTTACTGCTGAGCGCTGAAATTTTTTATTTTTGTTCAGTCATTATTGCTGGTATATTGTTTTTGTGGCTGTGTACTTTTTGGTATTTTACTAATAGCAATTTTTAATCCCTAGGAAATCATTATGTCAACAAAAAGAAAAATTGACTCTGAGTGCAGGGTATTCAAAGGACAGTGGGCTTACGATTACTTTTTCACGCAGTACAAAGAAAGAGCTGTTTGTCTAATATGCCAGAATTTAGTGTCTGTGTTCGAGGAATACACTCTGCATCGTCATTATGAAACTCAACATAAAGATCAATATGATGGTTTGGTCGGACAAGTGAGAAAAGATAAAATATTAAAACTGAAAAATGGATTGACAACTCAGCAACATTTTGTGAAGCAAAAGCAGCTAAATATATCATCATTGCGAGCAAGTATTCAAGTTGCCAGCTCATAGCGCGCACTAGCAGACCATTCGTAGAGGGGTAGAATTTGTTAAAGAATGCCTTCTTTCTGTTACCAAAGAGATGCGTCCAGAGAAGGCTGATTTATTTAGTACAGTTAGTCTTTCAGGACTGACGAAAGCAATGATGTTCATGATTCCGCACAACTTCTAATTTTCATTCGTGGGGCAAATAAAAATTTTGAAGTCACAGAGGAGCTTGCTGCACTGAAAAGCATCAAAGGAACAACAACAGGAGAGGATATCTATGAAAACGTTTGCCAAACTGTGAATGATTTGGAGCTGGACTGGGCTAAACTAGCCAGTGTGACAACTGATGGTGCTCCTAGCATGGTGGGGTCTATGTAAGGAGTGGTTGCACGCATTAAGAAAGAGATGGACAAACACAACCAATCACATCCAATAGCCATACACTGTCCCATCCACCAAGAAGCACTGTGTTGTAAATCACTGAAGTTGGACTCTGTCATGACAATTTTGGTATCTTGAGTTAACTTCATTAGAGCTCATCCCCTAAACCACAGACAGTTTGAGGAATTTCTGTCTGAGCTAAATGTTGCCTATGGAGATATTCTGTACCACACAGAGGTCCGTTGGCTGAGTCGAGGGAGAGTTTTGAAACGTTTTTATGACTTACTTCCACAGGTTTCTGATTTTATGCTTTAAAAAAAAAGAAGTACCAGAGCTCAAAGATGCAGAATGGAAATGGCACCTCGCCTTTCTGACAGATATAACACAGCTACTCAACAGTTTCAGTATTCAACTTCAAGGAAAGGGGAAGCTCATCTGTGATATGGATTCATATGTGAAAGCATTTCAAGTAAAATTAGACCTCCTCAATAAACAAGTGAAGAAGGAAAACGTCTGCCATCCCCCCACCACTCAAGACTTGTTGGTGGAAAAACCAGCAGTTGCATTCCCAAACAAAACATGTGTTTGTATTTACTAGAAATGTTGCAAAAGGAGTTTCAAATTAGATTTAAAGAGCTTCATCTCCATGAACAGGACAGACAGCTTTTCCGGAACCCATTTTCTGTTGACATTGAAGTTGTTGATCCGATTTACCAAATGCAATTGGCCGAACTACAGAATTGTGACTCTCTGAAAGAAACATTCGAATGAAGCGGCTTTACTAATTTAAATGCAGCTCTACCCTCTGAGAAATATCTTAGTCTCAGGAACCATGCACTCAAAATTGCAAGCATCTTTTGCAGCACCTATATCTGTGAACAGACTTTTTCCCGAATGAAACATCTGAAATCTCCAACCAGATCCAGACTAACTGATGAACACTTGCATCACTTGCTACGACTAGCAGTGACAAATATGGAACCGGATATTGACCATCTCATTAGCCAAATGCAGGCCCATACTTCCCATTGAAATAAGTTTATATTGATTAAAATCGTTCTTCATTGCATTGTTTCTCCTGCTTTTTGTGCACAACAAATAAAATATTTGCAGTGTGCAGAGGAATTTGTTCATATTTTTTTCAAACTATAGTCCGGCCCCCAACAGTGACTGAGGGACAGTGAACTGGCCCCCTGTTTAAAAAGTTTGAGGACCTCTGACTTAAAACATCATACTCTGCAACATCTGCATATTTAACCAAAAACATTTTGTTTCTAGGTCAAACGGATTAAAAGTTACTAAAATCACTGAACACGTGCTGCTGCACAGTGGAAGATCCTTCGCAAAGGTTGACTAGTCATCTGCAGTCGTTTACAGCTGAGTTTGGATGAGGAACTGTTATTGATGTGAAAGATTTGCTCAGGCAGTGCTAACATGCATCACAATGACAAAATAATAAAGTAATTCTAGCACAAAA
Source organism: Pleurodeles waltl (assembly GCF_031143425.1). Lineage (NCBI taxonomy): Eukaryota > Metazoa > Chordata > Amphibia > Caudata > Salamandridae > Pleurodeles > Pleurodeles waltl. The sequence continues at coordinate 530,991,939 of NC_090447.1, read as the reverse complement.
TGTGCCACATTAAACTGCATAATTTGTGCTTCCTGGCTACATAGTTTAGTCAACCTTGCTGCATAATCTGGACCTCCCTTGCGGCATACGTCCAGTGGTCCCATCTATACCACAGTGAGATTGTCACATAGTTCACTTTACAAAATCCCCTGACTTTGCAGGCAGAATAAGAAAATAAAACAGCTCCACATTAGAAGAATAAGGAGCAATTTGTCAGAAGAAAAAGCCTGAGATTTAACTCACAGCAAATGTATCTAGATAAAAAGGCATTGTTATTGCTGCTTCACCTTTTGAACTCCAGCATGTTTTATTCCGATTAGATTGTTGGCCTCCAAATGTGCATGCTGCTTGTCTCAAAAACACGGTTTAAACAGAGTTTTCAGGAAATTATTTGCCAGCTCATTTGGGGGGGAGGGGGCTACAATGAATATAGGCTGTACTGGCCCTCAAATGCCCCCGTGGCTACCAACCTGAGTAAAAGGAAAGGTTTGGGCCTGGCAAGTGGGTGCACTTACCAGGTCAAAATGGTAGTTTAAAACTGCACACACAGACACTGCAGCGGCAGGCCTGAGACATGTTTTCAGGACTACTCATGTGGGTGGCACAATCAGTCTGCAGGCTCAATAGTAGCATTTGATTTACAGGTCCTGGGCGCACCTAGTGCACTATACTAGGGGCTTACTATTCAATCAAATATGTCAATCATGGAGAACCCAGTCACAAATACAATTTAGACAGAGAGCAGTTGCACTTTTCCACTGGTCAACAGTGGTAAAGTGCCCAGAGTCCTAAAGCTAGCAAAAACGAATTTCAGCACAGGATCAAAAACATGAGGCCATAAGTCAAAAGACGAGGTAAACCATGCCAAGAGCTGACAGGTCTAACACTACTCTTCTCTCCTTGAAAAAAGTTAATTCTTTACTTCGATCAAAACACTTTCACCTCATAGTACAGGGCTATATTCACTAAAGGAAAATCGACATCTTCTTTAACTCCAGTTAAAGCCATTCTAAATTCAGCTGCCAAACTGATTCCTGAACTAGACAATTTGAACACTTATCTCTAGACATAAAGGGTTAACATTTGCTCCCCCAAGAATCCCAAATAAAATTCGGGCTGGCATTCATCACCTTTAAGCTTCAGTACCACCTACATCCATTGCTCATCCCTAAAAATCTCTGTTGACATCACAAATCTTCAAAGCCCAGAAATCTAACAATCTTTCTGTCACAATTCTATCACTTAATCATTCTCCTTTTGGAGTTCTCTATCAGTTTGCCAATGATATTCAGGGGATATCCTAGAAAATTCGCTACAAGCTAGAAGTCCACATATTATCCACTTAATAACTAAGCTTTCCCTCCCCCAAATGCTAACCACTGTTTTGCCATTCCGAGTGGTTCAAGCTTAAGCCTTTAGAACTTTTTCCACAAAAGTTCTACAGGACAAATCTGCATCATTCTGAATGGTAAAGTTATCCTAGGGTTAAGATTTAGCTTTGTGGGGCCTGGAAAAATAGTCAAAATATAGCATACTTTTGGGTTTTAAAAAATGTGAAAAATTGCTGTGTTAAAAAAATCTTCCTCCTCTCAGCTTTCAGAATCAGGTAGAGAGAAAAAACTGTTTTGCTATTCTCTAACTAGTGGTCACTATTTCCTATTTTTCAGTTTCTACCTTCTTGCACTTTGTGGGGAAAGGAATTGATGCAAGACTTTTATGTAAAACAGAAAGATATTCTATAAAATAGATAACATCATGAATTAGCAAGGGCCTATTAGTGTAAATTATTCAAGCTTTGCCCAATAAACTAATCAGGGTAATAAAAAAATCGCAATGTAAGCAGGAAGAAAAAGCAACAAGAAGCCCTATGTCCAAGGTGTTTTGCAGTCTGAAAGACTGAGATTTGGTATTACAAAATCTGCAACTGCCTTGTCTCATGCAGAAGCATCTCATGTCCCTATTTACCTTTTATCTCCCTTTTTCTACAGCATTGTGTCTCTTTGCCCCTCTCTAAATACGTCTTGGGATAGGCTGAGTCCATATGATGTGTGTCCCTGACCACGAACTCACAATTGTTACCAAATTCTCCTTCATTCTCTTCAAACAGCCCAGATCTGAAATCTGAACCAAGTCATTCTTCCTAAGATGTACCAGCAAATAAGTCATGGCACTCTTGTTCAGGGACCAATTCCAACAACCAAGGCAACAGGTAGTTCAACTTCTTTCCACTTTTACCTCACTATTTCCCATCAAAACAATCAGAGAAGAGACCTACTCCCACACTGAAATGCCTCTTCTTAGCCTGCTTCTCCACCCATCAAATGAATGTATGCCCAATGATCCAGATCAAGAGCAACTCAGTCCAAGGTCCTGTAACACAACCTAGTAACTGTGTTAATGATAATGTAACAATTATTATCAAAATTGCATATGTAATGCCAACAGCAGTTTGATTTCCATCTCCCCAATTTCCAGATGCCCTGAACCACAAACCCAGCCTGTGAGCATCAGAATCCGCTCCAATGCAAAAAGACTGATTTTCATTATTACATGGGTCTTTACCTGGCAGAAATAACACCTTACACATTACCGCCAATAGATGAAATGATGTCAGATGCTTATCACCGTGATGTCGGAAAATCATGACCTCAGCAAACTTACCAAGCTGTTGAAAAGATAACTAAGCCTCCACCAGTCAATTGCTATTAGTGCATCTCTTCAACATCACTATGTTCCTTTTCCCAGCTTGATATGTCTTTGACCATCTTAGTCTCAAGAATAGTACTTCGCCCAGCCTAGTGACCTACTCATTCATAGTGCCCTAAAATTGGCACTGCCCAACAGTTCTGATATTCTGAAGGCACCAAAAATTGACCATAGGATGCAAAGCTTAAATAAAGAACTTTCAAATGCAGAAAAACATATCTTATCCAAACTTTGTACAATCAATTAAATACTTCCTCTGACAACCGTTTCCTTCCTCATAAACCGTTTCCCTCCCCAACCTTGTAACATGTGCCTTCCCAACTCACCTGCTGTTGGCTCAATACTTCAAAATATTTTGCTATAGAAGGCCATAACTTACCAGCAATTTAACTTCAGATAAACCTCTGTCCATCAAACCCAGAATAATATGTCTCTCATCCTGTGACCGGAAAAAAAACTCTTGTCCTGAGATGCCCCCTCTCCTTGCCCCTCCCAAAATGATTTGACTCAAGGCTGCTTGTATGCTCTGCTCATAGAGGGTGCTAAAGACTTCTCAACCAGTTCAACAGTTCCTAACTTCTATAGCCCAGACCTCTAACGGGATAACCATGTTCTGTGCATCCACTCCCAGAGCCCATCCATGGAATCTCTCCCATTGTGAATGAGACAAACCACCTATATTGTTATTGTTCACACCTGGCATATGCTTCGATTTGAAGACAATGGCCAACATCAAACAGCCTAGCTTAAACCACAGCGCAAACATATCAAGTTAATGTCTTTTTCTTTTTATCCATTGGCCGGAGACACCAAAGTCTGGTTATCCACAATGAAATGCACTTTTCTTTTTGCCAGTTTCTGTCCCCACGAATCCAATGCCACCAATACGGGAAACATTTGTAGGAAAGTAGTAATGCAACCTTTTTCCCTCCAAGCCAGGGGCCAGCACTCCCAACAATACCTGCCATCTCAAAAGTGTCCATAACCATCTACATCAGTGGCGTCTGAAAATATTTGAATGGCCTAAGTAAATTTGCCATCCAAAAACCGCAAAGTCAGGCTATTGGAATTTTGTAGGAAAATCAACAATATGTTGAAATCACCTCTAATTGCTGCTTAAATTTGTATTCTGTGATGTGGAAGACTAGCCCCATACATAGCAAAACCTAGCCTCCTACAGAAATACCTACCAGCTCTCACAACTGTGCAGGCAAAGTTCAGATGCCCCAACAGTCTTTGCACCTTTCTCATTCCAATTTCTTCACTGAAACGGCCTCTTCAAGTAGTTTCGTCAGTTCATCCACCTTGGTAGCCAGTAACCTTGCCCCTGTAGCTATTGTGTCTATTTCAGTAACAAAGTTGGTATCTGGCTCTTCCGTTTTTTCAGGGGTTAATTGCACGTCCAAATACTCTGTTATTCTCTCAAAGTTCTTTAGCGCTCTCTCACACGCACCAGTTTGTGGTTGCCCTACTAATAGGAAAACATTCAGATAATGACTGACCAATTCATGACCACTTCTAGATGAGAAAAGCACAACTGCAGAAAAGAACTGAAAGTCTCAAAACGTTTGCAATGGATAGAACACGCTATGGGCAGCACCCCTTCCTCAAAGACCTGTCTCTCAGAAAAGAAACCCAGCGGTTTGAAGTCCAGTGGATGTACAGGACAACCTGAAGGTTGGTTTAATGTCACATTGTAACCATCCAGCACTAAATCTACCACTCCCTATCAGGCTGAAAGCCACATCCACAGATGCAAATTGTATCAGAACATCCTCTTTGGCAATGAAATTTGGCAAGGACAGATGATGAATCATACTTGATTCACCATCTACTTGTTTACGTATCATGTTTAAAGAAGAAACCATCAAATTTGGCATAGGCCAATCAGAAAATGGAGCTGCTATCCCACCACCTTTAACCTCCCTCAAGATCTTATGTGTAACAATGAGTGACATTTCTTTTGCAGATTTTAGGGTGTCAGCAAAACATCTCAATCTTTGGCCTAATAGCCTAGTCTAAAGCTGTCTTTAAAACCCCAAGACAGTAACTCTACATCATCCCTTTTTGGATAGCATGTTACCCTCTGTTCATGTGTCTGAAACTTAATAAGAGTAGAAGCCTTAGTAACCACACTGTTGCTCCACTCTTCTGCCTTTTTGTGGCCCGTGAACTGGCATTGTGGACCTCACCAAATATTGCATGGTGGAATGTTTACCCATGCAAAAAGAACATTCATGTTTGTACATGCTAGAGTTCTTGTTGCAGAAACCTCTACTAAAGCCCCAATATGCCCCCTGCCTGCAACCCACCCCCCAAAGAAAGCACCTATACAGTACTGGCAGCCCATTGCCTGTGTGCAGTGACAGACCCGGTCTTGAAGGAGGCATTACCTGCAGCCACAATTCATTATTAATTTCCTTCTGGATGCAGTTCCATCAACATCTTTAGGAGCTGCATATTTTCAGGCAGCCCCCACAAGCGGCTCCGCCTGACCAATAACAAAACAAATCCATGAATGCATTCTATTTCTAAAACTCAAACAATATACTATTGAGAAACACACTCTTATCCACGGGTAGTTGTTCTGCCACACCCATACCAATCTTTCCCCAGTTCTTTATCTCCAAAACTTCACCCCCAACAATGATGACAGGTGTCTTGCAACTCTATCATATACAGTTCCATGACCATACAGGACAAGGGCATCCCGCAAATAATGCGTGACTTCATAACAAATCATAGCATGACACACCCTGCCTATCCCTTGCACTCTGCGAAAATTCCACATTTCGATATAAACTTTCCATCATGCCCCATCTGTGGCTGCCATTTCACTGCTCCCCTCCATACCTGCATGGGTATTAATTCAGTCCATGCCACCATTGTACCCGTCTAAAAAGCTTTAATCTTTTTGATGTCCCTCTTCATATTTTTTAATAATGCCAAGCCTTTCAGCTGCATAGAGTTGTTCTCCTCTAAGAGTACAACCAACATGTCAGGACAACTCCTTCCTTTTGACAACTTCACCAGCATCCCAAAGCATACACCTTTTGCCCCACCACAGTATGTGCATCCCCGTTATTAAATTCTGACTGCCTCTTCTCGGTGTGCCTTGCTGCCCATTTAACAAATGAGGGCCAGCGACACAACCTAGGAAAAAAACAGGAAAATAAAAGTTATATTATTCTGCAATCACAATCCAATTAGGCCACATATCTCCTAAAGCAATTTACTGCTGACTCCCCATATTTCTAATCACTTCCACCAAACAACTCCTCTCACTCACTTCCATGGCAACATCAATACGAAAGGAATGCATCCCAAAAACCACCCGGCAAACCTGAGCATCACCAAAACCAAACTCAATACCTGCAATACCTGGAAACTTGTCTATGGTGACCCATCCCCATGCACAAAAGCCTTCTTCCTGCTGCCAGAACTCTGCACAAAGTCTTGCCACTTTATCACAAGGCACACACACCACCTCGCAAAACATTTCTAGGCAGCTGAGCATCCTGCGTCCTCAAACTTCCCTCCCCAATCTCACCCCACCACCTACACCAAAACCTGAAAAGCTCCAAAGAACAAAGAAAGCTCCAAAGAACAACAATAACATTGCCAAAACAAAAAGAGCCGCTTTCTCTCATCAGCGCAAACCACTAGCAATTCTGCCACCATCCTGGACAACAAAGCTATTGTAATAGCCCTCCTCACATGCTTTCTAACTCCACTCTCTCTAGCCCAACTCTCCAAGATAAGCCTAGCCATCTCACCTGCTCTGCGGCAACACCCCCACCAAGTGGCATAACAAAACTTGAGGGGGCCTCCCTGCAAAGTACATGGAGGGCCCCCCTCCCTGGCCCACCACCTAACTGGCCCCCGTACTTCAAGGGCTGCAGGGGCCTATGTTACGCCACTGCCCCAAACATAACATATCACAGAAAGTCTCACCTGCCAACTTCCCTGCAATGGTGACTGCCAAGAAACCATTGTCTATCATATCCATTATAAAATTCACAAAATCATCATGCCACTCAGCCTGTGCACTGTCACCACCGCCACACCGCTTGGCCCCTGATGCTAAGATCTCTATCAGTGCTTTGTAGTAAGCTCTCCATGTAGAAACCTCAAGTGACCTCTCAATAATTTCTTTCACTCTCAGTGATCTATGTGCCTCAGTTTGGTAAGCATCACTGTTCACTGCAACTGTGCCGTAGCAGCCAGGTCAATGAAACTCTATCACTGAAAATGAGACAACGCATCACCAGTGTCATTGTTAACTCCCGGGACATTGTATGCCCTAAATATGAAATTGTGCTGTAAGCAACCTAAAGCAAAAACCCTGAGCAGTATTAACACGTTCACATTGTTCAGTGACTGTCTATTCACAATGTGCACTACTAACAAGTTGTCAACTTCAAAAGCTACTCTCTTATTCTGGAAGTATTTTCCATAGCGCAGTGCCACCCCAATCCCCAGGGCACTAGGTGCACCATAGGCATCCTTGTGGTGAATGGCTGACAGCATGCTCTCTTGTGCACCCACTGTAGGAGGCTGGCCTGGTTTGTAGTGGGTACCTTGGGTACTTACACCTTATACCAGGTCCAGTTATCCCTTATCAGTGAAATGTAGTAGTGTTCTAGCAGTTTAGGCTGATTGAGGTAGCTATAACAGAGCAGCTTAGGTTGAACTAGGAGACATGCAAAGCTCATGCAATACCACTTATAGTTACACAGTATTTATACACAAGTAAAGACAATACTCAGAGTTACCAAAAATAAAGGTAGTTTATTTGGGTGACACAGTACCAAAAATATCTTAGAGGCAATACTCCTTCTGGAGGTAAGTATTATACACAATATATACACTACACACCAAAATAAGGCAAGTCATTAGACATAGGATAGTGCAAACAATAGGAAATGCTATAGAATACAATGGGAGAAAAGAGGTCTAGGGGCAACACAAATCATATACTAAGAAAGTTGAATGCGAATCACGAATTCCCCCCAAGACAAGTGTAGTGTGTGCAGAATTGCTGGGAGAGTAAGAATGCAGTAAAGGTAAGTAAATTGCCCCACCCCAGGGCCCAGAAAAGCAGGAGTAAAGTACTGAAAGTTGCCTTTGGACACACTATATCTCGTGATTGGAATTATTGCAAGAACCAACCAAGTCTGCAAACCACAAACAGTGGATTCCTGGACCTGAAGGCCTGCAAAGGAAGATGTCAGCGGTTTCCTGCATGATGCACTGGATGTCCCACATCGTGAAGTTGGGTGCAGGTGAGTTTTGGCACTGGATTCCTCCAACAAGCCTTGGTTCTGGCAAAGTCGTGTTTTGCGTCAACTAGGCACTATCTGGACCCAGGTGGGACCTGGGGGCCTCAACTCTGTGTGAGGAGGAAGAGGGGGCTTTCAGCACTAGAGAGAGCCCTCAGAGCACCAGATAGCACCCATGGGAGTCCCAGAACACACGAACAAAGGAGGTGCAAAATGCGGTTGGTGCAGCACTACAAAGGAAGGTCCCACGCCGCCGGAGAACAACTCAGCGAGTTGAGCGTCGCTGGATAGAGTGCTGGGGACCTAGGCCAGGCTGCACATGAAGGAATTTTACAAATAGTGCACAGAGGCCTCGGGAGGTGAAGAAGACGTGGTGCACAGGGGTACTGTCATTCTGGGGGAAGGCAAGGTCTTACCTCCTCCAAAATGGGACAGCAGGGCCTTAGGACAGTCTGTGTTAATGGGGTCCACCCTCTGTGTTTCAAGGAGCACGCTTGTTGCCAGGAGAGGAGTCTAATAGAACCGGTCGTCGACTTAGAAGGTGCCTGTGTGAGCAGGGGAGTGACTCCGTCACCCCACAGGAGATTTATTTGGTCCTTCTGGTGCAGGGTGAAGACAGGGAGTCCTCAGAGCGTGCACACCATGGAAACTGTTGCAGTTGCTGGCTGGCGCTGAGGTTGCATAGGAAAAGTATCCCTTCTGGATACTTTGTTGCTGTTATAGCTGTTCTTGGAGCAGGTTGCGGCTGATCCGAGGTCAGAGGATGAAGTAGTAGTTGCAGAGGATTCCTGCTGGAAACTTGCAAATATAATCTGAAGAGAAGCCACAGGAGAGACCCTAAATAGCCCTGAGAGGGGGACTGACTACATTATCAGGTAAGAACCTATCAGGAGGGGTCTCTGATGTCACCTGCTAGCACTGGCCACTCAGAGCCCTCCAGAGTGCCCCCACACCTTGCAAAGCAAGATGGCTGAAGTCTGGGACACATTGGAGGAGCTCTGGGCACCACCCCTGGGGTGGTGATGGACAGGGGAGTGGTCACTCCCCTTTCCTGTGTCCAGTTTCGTGCCAGAGCAGGGCCAAGGGGTCCCTGAACTGGTGTAGACTGGCTCATATAAGTAGAGCACAGATGGAGCCCTTCAAGGCATTTCCAGAGGCTGGGGGAGGCTACCCCTCCCAGCCTGTTACACCTATTTCCAAAGGGAGAGGGTGTATCACCCTCCTCCCATAGGAAATGCTTTGTTCTGCCTTCCTGGGACTGAGCTGCTCAGACTCCAGGAGGGCAGAACCCTGTCTGTGAGGTGGCAGCAGCTGTAACTGCAGTGCAAGCCTCGGAGAGCTGGTTTGGCAATACTGGGGCTCCATAGTGGAGTCCCCAGGATGCATGGAATTGGCTCCCCGATACCAGATTTGGAATTGGCGGAGCAATTCCATGATCTTAGACACCTTACATGGCCATATTCAGAGTTACAATTGTGAAGCTACATATAAGTATTGACCTATATGCAGTGCACGCGGGTAATGGCGTCCCCGCACTCACAAAGTCCCGGGAAATGGCCCTGAACTATGTGGGGACACCTTTGCTAGTGCAAGGATGCCCTCGCACTTAGTAACTTTGCACCTAACCTTCAGCAAGTGAAGGCTAGACATATAGGTAACTTCTGAGTTACTTAAGTGCTGTGAAAATGGCTCTGAAATAGCGTGTGCACTATTTCACGCAGGCCGCAAGGGCAGGGCTGTGGAAGAGTTTGTCTGAGCTCCTTATGGGTGGCAAAAGAAATGCTGCAGCCCATAAGGATCTCCTGGAACCCCAATGCCCTGGGTACCTAGGTACCATATACTAGGGACTTATAAGGGGGATTCAGTGATTCAATTGGTAAATGAAGCCACTAGCCTATAGTGACAAATTTAAAAGCAGAGAGAGCATAAGCACTGAGGTTCTGATTAGCAGAGCCTCAGTGACACAGTCAAACACTATAAACACCACACACATTAGGCCATAATCTATGAGCACTGGGGTCCTGACCAGCAGGATCCCAGTGAGACAGGCAAAAACATACTGACATACAGGTAAAAATGGGGGTAACATGCCAAGAAAGATGGTACTTTCCTACACACACTGCCCCAGACATCCTTGCTGCCTGCATGGACACTGTCGTCCCATGAACTTCAGGTGAATACATAGCTCACCCATGCCCTTTTCTTGCCTTCCTCACTGCTGCTCACATAGCTCAGTGCAGTCACTCACTTCACATGACCCAGATCTCCCTTCACCGTTGCTGTTTCCTCCGACCCTTCTTTCTTCATCACTCACTGCAACTTAGATTTGGGGGGAGCATGTCAACACTAAATCATCTACCTCCTCCTCTGACTGCCTCACCAGTCAAACTCGCCTCTGCACCCATGCATGCTCAGCTATCTTGAACACCATTAGGGCTTCTTTCTTGGTGTCCCTGAGTACCATCAATGATTCACTAAACTGCTCCCTATGATGCACCCAGCACTTCATGTAAAGGGAAAAAGGGACTCTTGATCATGGAACCTAACCTAAAGTCAGTCCTAACCCCAACTGCACCCTCTACAGCTACTGCTTTCCCTGGCCCCAGGCCTCCACCATTCACCGGAAAAGCCCAAGGACGATCATCTGTAAAACCAGCTGTGCTGCCACCATTAGCTCACCTAGTCCGCCTCCAGCCAAACACTGACTCGAACCACCAATACCATTCTTTCTCTGACATATTCTCATTTCAACCTCTGACAGGGTCAAAAACCTCTTTCTTTTCCACCTCTTCATCCTCATCATTCTAGTTGAGCTGCAGCAGGAAGTCCTCGCCACAACTCCTGTGCCCCACTTGCAAATCACCATTCCCAACTCCCCTATCCCAACATCTCACAGCAACAGGAATCTTTGGTGAACAAGTCTTCTTGGAAATGTCACATGAGAGCCACTCCCTAAACTTCCAATAGCGTCCATCGAGGATGTCAGGTTGGGAAGACCAGTCCAAACCTTAACTTGAAGCTGGGGTAAAAAAGCCACAGAAAACTCTCCCGAAATCTTCTGCCATGCCATGTGTGTTCCAACGTCCTCTGTGCTCTTCCCTTGATGACCCCCAATTCATCAGCCTACCTGCTTCTGCTGCCTCGATCTCTGCACCATATGGCATGCTATCCACCCGCACCCAATGCCCTGACTTCTGTGGTCCAAATACAACATCCTTCACTCTACCTACTGCACCCATGCTTGTGTCCCAATGCTTCACTTCTATCTCTGCACCTCTTCCTGAAACTGTCTGTTCCTTTTTCCCTCTCTCCCCCGCCCACTCCAGCCCTCTAGTACATCCTTCCCCCACAGGGCCGTACTCCACCACAACCACCTGTGGATGGTTGAGTAGGTGCACTCCTGAAACATTGTGCTCCCCTCACTGGCCCTTTGAGTATCCATAGCTTCTGCTCAGCCTCCTCCCCAGAACCCCCCTTATTACTCTCAACACTGCTCATCTCCCCAGTATCCCTCAGCACCTGCACTAAATTAGAGGCCCACCCAGCCCTCCCCTTCTGCTGACAGACCAGCTGCTATCTTGTTAGCCGCAAGTTCAATCCCCACTTCCCTGTCAGTGTCCTCCGTGCTCCCTCTTTTCCATCCCACTGCTGGAACAGGAAAACACACCTCTCGTTCTTTCTCCTAGCAACCCCGCCCCTTCCCCACAATCCCAATGCTGTAGCAGCACCTCACGGCCACTTGTGGAGCATGGACGACACCACAAACTGCCATACACATACGGTTACAAATATCTCTGCCACCTGCATGGACGCTACCATCTCATCAGCTGCAGGTGAGCATATAGCTCCTCTACACTTCTTTCTTGCCTTCTCCGCTACCACTATGCAATGCTCACCCGATCGCTCAATCTGCACGATCCAGGGTCCCTCCAACTTTGCTGGCTCCTCCTTGCTCACTTACTTAACCTCCACCTGCGACTTAGGTGTGGGGGAGCATGCCAACACTAAAGCAGCTTCCCCACTGCTGGTCTTCTCATCAGTCGAGCCCTCATCTGCATCCACACCTGCTCAAGAATGCAGGGCACCAGTAGATCTTCTTTCCCAGCATCACTGAGTACTATCAATGACTCATTAAACTACTGTTCCCTCTCTATCTTACACCTAGCACTTACTCTAAAGGAGAAAGGGTGCCCTTGACCCTGGAACCTAACCTAAAACCAGTACAGACCCCAACCACACCCTCTACTAAATACTGCTCTCCCTTGCTCTTGGACACAACCACACACTCGAAAAGCTTGGGGAAACCTCCTAATGTCATCTCCTGCCAGCCCCATTGCTAGCTCAGAGTGGGTTTCTATAGGCTTTGCTGAGTGTTGATTAATAGTTGAGACTGCAGGCCTGATTTAGATGCTGGTGGAAAGGGTAGCAACAGAGTACCCTTTCAGCCAACCGAAAGGTCCGACCTTCTCATTTAGAGTCGGGCAGACCTTTAGTTTGTAGATGGCTTCGTCTCCACAGCCTACATACATATCCGGTGGCATGACGGTGTAAGGACCACTGAAAGTTTGGCCATATGTCTGCCAGCCCTATTTAGATTGGGTGGACACATGGCCAGTTTTCACTGCCATGAAAAATGTAGCCGTAAGAGGCAATGAAAACTTGTAAATGACCCCCACACCACGAAAGAATGCTCCCATGGTGAGAGGGTCATTATCTTTATTTTTTTTTTCAAAAACAAAATCCCGTTTTGAGATTCTCTTTCTGAAAATAAAAAAAATATACGTTTGACGGACGGTTCTGTCATATTGGCTGAGAAGTTTGTCAAACTTATATTGCATTTCCAGGAACCATTGTGATGGTTCCAGAAAATACAAGAGATGTCTCCAGGGCCATCGGACATCTCTAAATAGGACAGGCGGAGTACTTTAGCCATGGCGGAAGTAAAGTATTCCACCATGGTGATATTAATTACTCCATCTGCCAAGGTTGAAATCAGCCCCTGTGTTATTATTAGTTCAAATATCTTCCGTTAGAATTATAAAAAGTGCAGTTAACTTTCTGCATTTTATTGAGGTAAAATAAAAGAACAAAGTATGTGCCTAGGTGTCGGAATAGGTACAAAAATCGGCATCATATTCATTCATTGATGTACACAATCTTGTCATTCAACGTGTTTGCACTACTGTAACAATTTTTCCCACTGTTTCCCAGAACAAAATCTGTGTTATCTCTACATTTCTTATTATTGTGCCCTTCGAATACGAGTTGCTGTTTTTCTCTCTGGGCCAATGACAAACAGTCATGTTTCAATGCCATCTCAATGAAAACGTTGTACCGTTTGCTGATCTGATTTAAAAGCTTTATTTATTATTGTTTTGAACTTCCTTTAATGATTTCCTCAGGTCAAGTATTATGCAGTTACTTACCAAGCTGACACAGGGCCTGATTCAGAAAGATAATTTACATATTTGGGTAAGATTGCTACTTTTTGTCTAGTCACAAAATCTGAGTGCAAATTACTCCAAAAGTGTAGCTTACTTGTCTCCACCAAATTGAAGGACCTGGGGGGCTATTCACAAAGATAACTTACACTTCTATGAGTACTTTACACAAGGAAATTTACTCTCACACTTTTGAGTAACTTTACACTTGGATTTTCTGAAAAGCCTGAAGTAATAAGTATGATGGCAGCTTTGGCAATGCTCTAGCTGTCGCCTCTCACCCAACTTCCTGATGCTCCTTTGTGGCGCACCACGTGCCATATGGCAGCCCTGATAATGCTTTTAGGAATCGATGGTGATAGCTGCTATTGGTTTTGTCAACTCTGGAGGAGTCAAAAGATTTTCAACTCTGTTGGAAAAATTGTTGTCTCTCATTTCAAGATGGCCACCATGTTGCTTGACACTACTTGTGTTGCATTGTAATGAGGTGTCAATGCACATGGTGATGCAATGCACATTCCACCATGCAGAGTGTTGCCCATCATGAAAGTATGAAAAATATTTGTTTCTACACTTTTATGATAGACGCTCAGGCACTGGCAAAGCTAATTATGTTGATCTTGGTCAGAGAAACCAAGTGACTTTACCAATGCTTATAAACACTTTCCTTCTTACAGAAAACTTCACACAAAAACATAAATGCGTATTCACTTTTCACACTTACTGTTTGGGTTACAATGATTATTGGATCTTTATTTTTAGGGTTATTGATAGCCAAAATGTTCAGAAAAGAGTCAAACTGACTGACAGAATCCATTCTTCAATCTCATATTAAGGTAATGAGGTCGTATATATTCAGAGATTTGAATGTGATTTAAAATAAAATAGATCCTGCACTGATATAGCTTGAAAAGAAAAACATGGAATAAAATTGTATTTTGATAAACAATACTGAGGTCACATGGACATGTTTACACAGTGTTGCCTGTCTCTAGCCATTTTGGTTTCCGACAAAATTATTGTTTTACCATTGAAAAATGGCTGACAAACCACAGATACTCTCTTTTACAAGGCTGAGATGCGTGTGGCCTCCCTAGGGTGTCTGATTAAGAATAGGGATTAGTGTTAATTGATCACACTCAGCTGATGACAGTCATGTAATTAAAGCATGAAAGACGCAATTAAAGCACCAGGGATCCCCTGGGAGCAGGACTGTCAACACAGACACATAACAAAGATGCAGAAGTCTTTCCTACACATGATCCACTAGATTGTGCGCACAAGTTAGATTTGCAAATAATGTTGCAAAAAATGTGTGCGTCACCGCAGGAATCTGTTGGGCTTTTAAAAGTTACAGTTCCAAAAGGTGGTGGGTGAAATGATGAAGTTCAGTGCTGAATGGAATAGTTTGCCAGAAAAAGGGAAACACGAGCTCAAAAACCAGCAAAGGTTACAACATGTTATAAAGACAGTCTCCACCGTAAACTCAAATGCCTTCTAAAAGCCTGTGCATCAGGAAAGGTAGTGCACTTATTTGAAGGCAATTGTGCATTATACATATAAGAGTGGTCACAGATTTCTACTAATGGAAGTGTGTATTGTATTTTTAGTGGGAACTGGTAAGATGACTATGGCCCTCATTACAACCCTGGCGGTTGGTGATAAAGTACCGGTAATACCGCCAACAAACTGGCTGTAAATATTGCCAAATTATGACCATGGCGGAAAGAGCTCAGATAGACAGGCACTTTACTGCACGGACCTACAGGGTGGAAACAACAGTCCCCACTGCAGTAGCCGCCTACAGCCAGGCGGAAGACAATGTTCCGCCCACCATATTATGACAATCCGCCACCTTTTCCGGGGCGATACCAACGACATCAAAAGCCTGGTGGAAACACTGCACAGAAGGGAAACAACTCACCTTTGGAGACACAGGGAAGAACCACACCGCCATGGAACCTGAGTTGCGGATTTTCCCTATGATCTTCTATGTCCTGCTCCACCACGAACACCAATGACGGCGAAGACGACCACAGTGAGTACAGCCGCCTAGCACACAGGGGAGGGAAGGAGGAAAAAGAGAGTGACACACACACGCACACACCCCCACACCCCCAACACCAAACACAATCATATGCAATAATAAAAATATATATACCCCTTACCCCTCAGGAATAATGCAAGTACAACACAAATAGATGAAAGTGAGTGTAATAATACAAATACATCAAAAATACGTACATCCAATCTAAAAATATATACATATTTACAAATCAAGGGAGACTGCCCAGTCCTCAATGTGCATGGGCCACAGGGCCACATCACAAAGTCCAAGGCCCCACCTGTCTCCTGCACCAACACTGAGCGAACACTGCAGGGGCATTAGTTCGAAAATAGGCAGGCACCTCAGGGGGATGGTGAACAGAAGGGGCACCTCAGCCGGCAGATGGAACAACACAACTGGTCCTGGAGGGGCCAACATGCCCTGTGCTTGGTCCTGGGGTGTGCAAAGCCACAGTCTCCCAAGTGGGTGGCTTGCCCACATGCTCTGGAGGGGGCAACATGCCCTGTGCTTGGGCCTGGGGAGTGCAAGGCCATCGTCTCTCAAGTGGGTGACTTGCCCACTGGTTCTGGAGGGGGCAACATGCCCTGTGCTTGGCCCTGGGGAGTGCAAGGCCACAGTCTCTCAAGTGGGTGACTTGCCCACTGGTTCTGGGGGGGGGGCATCTTGCCCTGTGATCTTCATCCTGGGGAGGATGAGGTGAGTGGTTGGCTTCCCCACTGGTTCTGGAGAGGGCATTGTGCCCTGTGATCTTCATCCTGGGGAGGATGGGGTGAGTGGGTGCCATACCCACTGGTTTTGGAGGGGGCCTCATGCCCTCTGCTTCTGATCCTGGGGAGTGCAAGGTCACAGTCTCTCAGCTGGGTGTCATACCCACAAGATTTTAACTGGGCAGGCCTCATACCAGTCCATGGAGGCAGGTCTAAAGAATGTCTGCCGTCAGTGACGGCTGCTCAGTGGTGGCAGTGGTGGTGCTGCTGCTGGTGGTGGTTGGGGGGGACGCTCCAGCCCATCCCCTGCAGCCTCGGATGGCTGCCAACTGGTGCTGCTGCTGGTTATGGAGGAAAGCTCCAGCCCATCCCCTGCAGCCTCGGACAGCTGCCCACTGATGGTGGCGGTGCCGCTGCTGCTGATGGTGGTGGTTGTGGAGCGAAGCTCCAGCCCATCCCCTGCAGCCTCTGACGGCTGTCCACTGCTGGTGGTGGTGCTGCTGCTGGTGCTGCTTGTGGGGGGGAGGTGCTGCTGCTGGCGGTGGTTGTTTGGGGGAAGCTCCAGCCCATCCTCTGCAGCCTCGGACGACTGCACAACCATGGTTGGTGGTGGGTGCTCCGACTGAGTCCCGGCACCAGGCCCCTTGTTCTTCCTGCCTGCTGGTGCAGGCCCCTTGCCCTTCCTGGCTGCAGGTGGGGATGGCTCCTTGCCCTTCCGGGCAGCACTTGGGGCAGGCACCCTTTCCGTGAGGCTGGCTGGTGGCCTGGACCCTTTACCACCAAGAGTTGCTGTGGACACTACCGGGCCCGTGGGCTGGGTGTCTGGGTGGCTTGCCTAGATTTTACCCACCCTGGCCAGACGTGAAGGACCTGGGGGGGAGGGGTAGGGAAGAGGTCAACGGTGGAGAGGAAAAACGTCTTAGGGACATTGGGGCGGGAAGAGGGAGAAGGTTTGGGAGTGGAAGAAGAGGGAGTGGTTGTGGGAGGTGTCTGTTTGCTGCCTTTGGGCTGGATGCATGGGCTGGATGCTGTTGTGAGGTGGATGGCTGTTGGGTTTCTCAGTGCTTGCGTTTGTGTACCTTGGGAGGGGGGCACAGACAAAGTGGGAGAGGACACAGGGGATGTGTGCATGGCTGTTGGGGTTGTGTCTGCCTGTGAGGTGTGTGTTCTGATAGGTGTGCTGGTGATGGCGGAAGTGGATGAGGATGTGGTGCATGCAGGTGTGAGTGTGGATGCAACTGGGAGGGAGTTGGAGGAGGAGAAGGAGGAGAGGGACACAGTGGAGGCAGTGGATTCTGGTATATCTGCATCTGGATGGTGTTTGTGTGAGTGCCTGTCGGATGAAGTATGGTGCTTGTGTTTGCCTGAACCACTCTTGTGTGTTGTCTTGTGTGCATGATGGTCTGCCTGTGTGCTTGGGATAGGTTGGAGTTGTGGGGAATGGGATTGGTAGAGGAAGTTGGAGGGGGGAGGGTGGAAACGGGGACAATGGCTGCCATCAGAGAGGAGGCCAGGGCCTGGATTGATCTCTGTTGGGCCGCCAAGCCAGTGTGAATGCCCTCCAGAAATGCATTGGTTTGTTGCATTTGGGTTGCCAGGCTCTCAGTGACATTCACAATGGTTGACTGGCCAACAGAGATGGATCTCAGGAGGTCCATAGCCTCCTCACTCAGGGCAGCAGGGCTCCCTGGGGCAGGGCCTGAGGTGCCTGGGGCGAAGGAGATGCCCACCCTCCTGGGTGAGTGGGCCTGGGCAACTCGATGAGGGACTGCTGAGAGGGCGGTGCAGGTACGGGGAATGGCGGCTGTACCTGTAGCTGGGGTGGTCACAGAGGTGTCCGCCACCACCAGGGAGCTTCCATCGGAGGCGGTATCTGTGTCCGAACTGTCCCCTCCAGTCTCTGCCGTGGTGCTCCTCTCGCCCTCCGTCCCACTTGTGCCCTCATCGTCGGTGGACTCTGCCTCCTGGGTCCTGTCAGATGCAGCTCCCTCCGTTGCCGGTGCCTCTGCTCCTCCACCAGATTATGCTAATGCACATAAGGACAGAATGACAAAACAAAAAGGGGGGGAGCAGACAAAGGAAACACTTGGTCAATGGCTGCACCAACCCCACTGTTGGCGTACATAGCACCCTCACACACAGTGAACAGCCCCACGAACTATGCAGTGCACTACCAGTAACAATGCTAGTCACCAGGGCATAGGGAGGGACACCTACTGCCAACTGCAGCATATCTGGGACCCACACAGCCCTGACCAGTAGTGGATGCCTACTAGCTAGGTAGAAGGAATATCACATCAGAACCCTGCCCAACATGGAACCCACTCTGCGATGTCAGGCCGGGCCTAGGGGGCACCGACAGAGACACATCCCCCACCCGGATACCACCTTACCATGCATAAGTTGTAATGATGGGCTCTGTACTCACCCCCTAGTGGCTACTGTGATGCCCTCAAGTGCCCATCCAGCTCCATATAGGACACCACCAGTATGCGAGCCATCAGGAGGGCCAGGGTTCAACGGGCAACACTTCCTCGTTCAGAGGCCATTCCCAGCTGGGCCTCCGCCGCCCTCCGTGCCCAGCATCTCAGGTCCTCCCACTGTTTCTGACAGTGGGTGCTCTGCCTGCCTGCCGTAGACCCCCAGGGTCTGCACGTCCTTGGCGATGGCACGCCATATACCCTTCTTTTGAGGGTGCTGACCTGCAGAGAAATACACACTGGAAATGGTATCAGTCAGACCGTCTTGCCTGTAACACTCATAGTCTACCATACCCCTTCCCATTTGCACAGACATGGCGTAGCACACAAGCCCCATGTCGTCCAGAGGACATCCATCAACCCCCCCCACTCAAGGCCTCCACACACACCACTCCATGCCTGCATGCCCCATGCATCGTGCTCACAGTGTACTCAACTGTTGGTCTGGAGGCCCATACAGCAGTCCGTACTGGGGCAGGACCCCATCCACCAGTCACTCCAACTCTGCCGAGGTGAAGGCAGGGTCCCTTTCCCCAGTCACACTAGCCATGGTAGGTTCCAGACACAGGTCACAGCAGCACATGCAGTGTAGGTCCTGTCCTGTTAAAGGTCAGGGAGTAAGTGAGTGAACAGATAGAAAATGGCGGTGATGTCTGCGGCGGTGCATACCGTCACCGCCGGCGTGCATCACCATTGGCCACTGTACCCCTTAGGGGCCAATATTATACAATGAGGCGTTGCACGGAATTACTTCACTTCCACCTGTCCATCCACACAGGACAGGCGGATGCCATTTCAGGGTGGGGGGCAGGCCCTGGATTACCACTGCGTCACAGTTCACAATTGTACATTCCGGACAAATGCCACATATACATTTCAAAAGAACATCATGCATTGTACTGTTGTGTGTACAATGTACACTTTATGACTGTCTCCTCACTTTTTTGCCCCCTAGATTGCAACCGCTGCGGATGATTAGGAGATGGAGACATACCCCCGTGTACAGACCCCTGGTAGACTTGGCAACAATCCTCACCTACAGACTTGACAGGACCACAATCATGGAGCTGTGTGCCCAACTGGAGCCTGACCTGATATCTGCTATCCGTCACCCCACTGGGATCCCCCCTCTTGTTGAAGTTCTATCAGTGCTCCATTTACTGGCAGCTGGTTCTTTCCAAGTGACAGTGGGCTTGGCAGCAGGAATGTCACAGCCATTGTTCTCAATAATGCTGACAAGAGTGTTGTCTGCCCTGAGAAAACACATGTGCAGCTACATTGTTTTCCCCCAAGTGGATGATTTGGCCACAGTGAAGGCTGACTTCTATGCGATTGATGGAACACATATTGCATTAGTTCCTCCCCGGCAAAATGAACAGGTCTTCAGAAACTGAAAGAGTTTTCATTCCATGAATGTCCGGATGGTGTGCCTGGCGGACCAGTACATCTCCCACATCAATGCCAAGTATCCTGGGTCTGTGCATGATGCCTTTATCTCGAGGAATAGCAGCATCCCAAATGTGATGGCCCAACTACAGAGGCACTGTGTGTGGCTAGTAGGTGAGCCCTGGACCCCCCCCAGTGGATGTAGGTGTATGGGTATAGTGTGGGCCATAAGTGATAGTGTTTGGCTAAATGTTGTCCCTCGACATTTTCAGGTGACTCTGGTTACCCAAATCTATCATGGCTACTGACCCCTATGGGGAATCCCAAGACAAGGGCAGGGGAATGTTACAATGAGGCACATGGGTGAACAAGAAGGATCATTGAACGTACCTTTGGCTTCCTGAAGGCCAAGTTTGGTGCCTCCATCTAACAGGTGGATCCCTGTGCTACTCACCCAAGAAGGTCTGCCAGATCATCATGGCATGCTGCATGTTGCATAACCTTGCCTTGAGACGCCATGTGCCTATTCTGCAGGAGGAGGAGGCTGAAGATGGCAGTGTGGCAGCAGTGGACACTGTGGACAGTGAAGATGAGGAGGCAGAGGGTGAGGACTGCAGAGATTTGACAATATTTCCAATGACACACAGGTAAGACAGTGGTACTTCACATTTCATTGTCATTTGTTTGTTTAACATTGTCACTGGCAGGCTGTGATTTCCCACTTCTATGCCCACTCACTGTACCATTTAGTAACTCTTTTTGCAGATGTTGTTGCCCCACTATTGCTCCTGGTGTGTTCACTGCAGCCAACTACCGGTCTATCCTATGTGCACATTACTGTACAGTTGAATTGCAATGTTTGAACCTTGTTAAATGAATACATACTTAAATCATTTGACATTCTCCATACTTGTATTTTTTCAAAGTGTGTTTATTGCAGTGCTAAGGAGAAAAGGAGGAAGTGCAATAGTTTGAGGTCATGACGGGGGAAAGTCCAGGGTATTGTTCCAGTCTATTTGTAGCACAGGTGCACTGCCCAAGGGGGCATAGGAAGGGGAGCAATGGCAGTTCAAGGTGGACAGGGTGACAGAGTGGGACACAAGGGTGACAATCAGGAGAGTCTTATTTCCTGGTGGGGGTCTTGGAAATAGTCTCTGGCTTCTGCCTGGATCGCAGGGAACGTTTGCGGGTGGGGGGAGGGGTACTGGTGGTCCTGTGGTGGGGCATCCTGGCCACTAGCGGCAGCGGAGGTGGAAGGTTGTTCAACTGTCTGGCTAGTGGCAGGGGCCCGCTGTTGTGAGGCTGCCTCCATCATAATGTTGTCCATGTCTGCCAGCACCCCTGCAATGGAGACCAGGATGGTGTTATTGGCCTGCAATGCCTCCCTGATCCCCTGGTACTGTCCCTCCTGCAGCCGCCTGTTCTCCTGCAGGATGACCAGGATCTGGCCCAGCATATCCTGGGAATGTTGGTATGCTCCTAGGATCTCAGTGAGTGCCTCCTGGAGAGTCCGTTCCCTGGGCCAGTCCTCCCCCTGGTGCACATCAGTCCTCCCAGCTTCCCTGTACCTCTGTCCCCTGAACCGTGTACCCACTGCCACTGACCCCAGGTCCTTGATTGTCTTGGGTATGAGGTGTGCCCTGGTGTCCCTATAGTGGTGAACACACTGCTGATTGACGTGTCCTGGGGACAGAGGTATGGGTAGCTGTGGTGGTGTTTCCTGAGGGGGGAGGATCTGTGGTGGTGTGTGTAGGAAAGTACCATCTTACCTGACATGTTACCCCCATTTTTCACTGTATATATGTTGTTTTAGTTGTATGTGTCACTGGGACCCTGGTAACCCAGGGCCCCAGTGCTCATAAGTGTGCCTGTATGTGTTACCTGTGTAGTGACTAACTGTCTCACTGAGGCTCTGCTAATCAGAACCTCAGTGGTTATGCTCTCTCATTTCTTTCCAAATTGTCACTGACAGGCTAGTGACCATTTTTACCAATTTACATTGGCTTACTGGAACACCCTTATAATCCCCTAGTATATGGTACTGAGGTACCCAGGGTATTGGGGTTCCAGGAGATCCCTATGGGCTGCAGCATTTCTTTTGCCACCCATAGGGAGCTCTGACAATTCTTACACAGGCCTGCCACTGCAGCCTGAGTGAAATAACGTCCACGTTATTTCACAGCCATTTTACACTGCACTTAAGTAACTTATAAGTCACCTATATGTCTAACCTTTACCTGGTAAAGGTTAGGTGCAAAGTTACTTAGTGTGAGGGCACCCTGGCACTAGCCAAGGTGCCCCCACATTGTTCAGAGCCAATTCACTGAACTTTGTGAGTGCGGGGACACCATTACACGCGTGCACTACATATAGGTCACTACCTATATGTAGCTTCACCATGGTAACTCCGAATATGGCCATGTAACATGTCTATGATCATGGAATTGCCCCCTCTATGCCATCCTGGCATTGTTGGGACAACTCCATGATCCCAGTGGTCTGTAGCACAGACCCTGGTACTGCCAGACTGCCCTTCCTGGGGTTTCTCTGCAGCTGCTGCTGCTGCCAACCCCTCAGACAGGCAGCTGCCCTCCTGGGGTCCAGCCAGGCCTGGCCCAGGATGGCAGAACAAAGAACTTCCTCTGAGAGAGGGTGTGACACCCTCTCCCTTTGGAAAATGGTGTGAAGGCAGGGGAGGAGTAGCCTCCCCCAGCCTCTGGAAATGCTTTGTTGGGCACAGAGGTGCCCAATTCTGCATAAGCCAGTCTACACCGGTTCAGGGACCCCTTAGCCCCTGCTCTGGCGCGAAACTGGACAAAGGAAAGGGGAGTGACCACTCCCCTGACCTGCACCTCCCCTGGGAGGTGTCCAGAGCTCCTCCAGTGTGCTCCAGACCTCTGCCATCTTGGAAACAGAGGTGCTGCTGGCACACTGGACTGCTCTGAGTGGCCAGTGCCACCAGGTGACGTCAGAGACTCCTTGTGATAGGCTCCTTCAGGTGTTAGTAGCCTTTCCTCTCTCCTAGGTAGCCAAACCCTCTTTTCTGGCTATTTAGGGTCTCTGTCTCTGGGGAAACTTTAGATAACGAATGCATGAGCTCAGCCGAGTTCCTCTGCATCTCCCTCTTCACCTTCTGATAAGGAATCGACCGCTGACCGCGCTGGAAGCCTGCAAACCTGCAACATAGTAGCAAAGACGACTACTGCAACTCTGTAACGCTGATCCTGCCGCCTTCTCGACTGTTTTCCTGCTTGTGCATGCTGTGGGGGTAGTCTGCCTCCCCTCTGCACCAGAAGCTCCGAAGAAATCTCCCGTGGGTCGACGGAATCTTCCCCCTGCAACCGCAGGCACCAAAAAGCTGCATCTCCGGTCCCTTGGGTCTCCTCTCAGCACGACGAGCGAGGTCCCTCGAATCCAGCGACACCGTCCAAGTGACCCCCACAGTCCAGTGACTCTTCAGCCCAAGTTTGGTGGAGGTAAGTCCTTGCCTCACCTCGCTGGGCTGCATTGCTGGGAACCGCGACTTTGCAAGCTTCTCCGGCCCCTGTGCACTTCCGGCGGAAATCCTGTGTGCACAGCCAAGCCTGGGTCCACGGCACTCTAACCTGCATTGCACGACTTTCTAAGTTGGTCTCCGGCGACGTGGGACTCCTTTGTGCAACTTCGGCGAGCACCGTTTCACGCATCCTCGTAGTGCCTGTTTCTGGCACTTCTCCGGGTGCTACCTGCTTCAGTGAGGGCTCTTTGTCTTGCTCGACGTCCCCTCTCTCTGCAGGTCCAATTTGCGACCTTCTGGTCCCTCCTGGGCCCCAGCAGCGTCCAAAAACGCCAAACGCACGATTTGCGTGTAGCAAGGCTTGTTGGCGTCCATCCGGCGGGAAAACACTTCTGCACGACTCTCCAAGGCGTGGGGGATCCATCCTCCAAAGGGGAAGTCTCTAGCCCTTGTCGTTCCTGCAGTATTCACAGTTCTTCAGCCTAGAAAGAGCTTCTTTGCACCAACCGCTGGCATTTCTTGGGCATCTGCCCATCTCCGAGCTGCTTGTGACTTTTGGACTTGGTCCCCTTGTTCCACAGGTACCTTCAGACAGGAATCCATCGTTGTTGCATTGCTGATTTGTGTTTTCCTTGCATTCTCCCTCTAACACGACTATTTTGTCCTTAGGGGAACTTTGGTGCACTTTGCACTCACTTTTCAGGGTCTTGGGGAGGGTTATTTTTCTAACTCTCACTATTTTCTAATAGTCCCAGCGACCCTCTACAAGGTCACATAGGTTTGGGGTCCATTCGTGGTTCACATTCCACTTTTGGAGTATATGGTTTGTGTTGCCCCTATCCCTATGTTTCCCCATTGCATCCTATTGTAACTATACATTGTTTGCACTGTTTTCTAAGACTATACTGCATATTTTTGCTATTGTGTATATATATCTTGTGTATATTTCCTATCCTCTCACTGAGGGTACACTCTAAGATACTTTGGCATATTGTCATAAAAATAAAGTACCTTTATTTTTAGTATAACTGTGTATTGTGTTTTCTTATGATATTGTGCATATGACACTAAGTGGTACTGTAGTAGCTTCACACGTCTCCTAGTTCAGCCTGAGCTGCTTTGCTAAGCTACCATTATCTATCAGCCTAAGCTGCTAGACACCCTATACACTAATAAGGGATAACTGGGCCTGGTGCAAGGTGCAAGTACCCCTTGGTACTCACTACAAGCCAGTCCAGCCTCCTACATTGGTTGTGCAGTGGTGGGATAAGTGCTTTGAGACTACTTACCACTCTTGTCATTGTACTTTTCATAAGAGAAAAATATACAAAACAAGGTCAGTGTATATACACATAGCCAAAAAGTTTTGCATTTCCTCTTTTCACTCTTTTCTAAGTGCTGAAAAGTACTTCTAAACTTTCAAAAAGTTCTTAAAAGTTTAAAAAGTTTTTTTCTGTCTTTCCAAAAAGTTCTGAAAACTTTTTTCTCTTTGTCTATCACTTTAACTCTCTCTAAAAAATGTCTGGCACAGGCCAAAAAGTTGAACTGTCCAAAATTGCATATGATCACCTTAGCTGGAAAGGAGCAAGGAGTCTCTGCATAGAGAGAGGTTTGAGTGTAGGGAAGAATCCTTCCTTAGAACTGTTAATTAATATGCTTAGAGTACAGGATAAGGCCATAAGTGCCCAATCTGTAGAAAAAGTAGCTAATGGTTCTCAATCTGATCCAGGGACTCCCCCAGGAAAAGGTTCAGGAAAGAAACTTCTCAGCCTGCCCATTACTAGACAGTCTAGCATAGTTGGTACAGAGGTTGAATCACATCATACTGATGATGTGCTCTCACATTATACTGGTAGCCAAGCTGTTAGGGTGCCCTCTGTAAGGGACAGGTCTCCTTCTGTTCATTCCCATCATACCTCTGTATCTAGAAATGTCCCTCCCACCCACCCTGATGACAGATTGTTGGAAAGGGAGCTCAATAGATTGAGAGTGGAGCAAACCAGACTGAAGCTCAAGAAGCAACAGCTGGATTTGGATAGACAGTCTTTAGAAATAGAGAGGGAAAGACAGAAAATGGGTTTAGATACCCATGGTGGCAGCAGCAGTATTCCCCATAGTCATCCTGCAAAAGAGCATGATTCCAGGAATCTGCATAAGATAGTTCCCCCTTACAAGGAGGGGGATGACATTAACAAGTGGTTTGCTGCACTTGAGAGGGCCTGTGCTGTACAGGATGTCCCTCAAAGGCAGTGGGCTGCTATCCTATGGCTATCATTTACTGGAAAAGGTAGGGATAGGCTCCTTACTGTAAAAGAAAATGATGCTAACAATTTCCAAGTTCTTAAGAATGCACTCCTGGATGGTTATGGCTTAACCACTGAACAGTACAGGATCAAATTCAGAGATACCAAAAAGGAGTCTTCACAAGACTGGGTTGATTTCATTGACCAGGCAGTGAAGGCCTTGGAGGGGTGGTTACATGGCAGTAAAGTTACTGATTATGACAGCCTGTATAACTTAATCCTGAGAGAGCATATTCTTAATAATTGTGTGTCTGATTTGTTGCACCAGTACTTGGTGGACTCTGATCTGACCTCTCCCCAAGAATTGGGAAAGAAGGCAGACAAATGGGTCAGAACAAGAGTGAACAGAAAAGTTCATACAGGGGGTGACAAAGATGGCAACAAAAAGAAGGATGGTAAGTCTTCTGACAAGGGTGGGGACAAATCTAAAAATGAGTCTTCATCAGGCCCACAAAAACACTCTGGTGGGGGTGGTGGGCCCAAACCTTCCTCTAATCAGAACAAGGAAAGGAAACCATGGTGCTATTTATGTAAGATAAAAGGCCATTGGACAACAGATCCCAGTTGTCCAAAGAAAGGCACCACAGCTCCTACCACTACAACCCCTACTGCTACACCTAGTGTCCCTACTAATAGCAGTGGTGGTGGGAGCAAACCTACTAATAGCCAATCCAAGGGAGTAGCTGGGCTCACTTTTGGTAATTTAGTTGGGGTTGGTCTGATTAGGGAGACCACAGAGGCTACTTTAGTCTCTGAAGGGGCTATTGACTTAGCCACTTTGGTTGCTTGCCCCCATAACTTGGAGAAGTACAAGCAACTAACCCTAATAAATGGTGTTGAGGTCCAGGCCTACAGGGACACAGGTGCCAGTGTCACAATGGTGATTGAGAAACTGGTGCACCCTGAACAACACATACTTGGACACCAGTACCAAGTAACCGATGCTCACAACATAACACAAAGCCACCCCATGGCTGTTGTAAATCTCAACTGGGGGGGGGTATCTGGTCCAAAGAAAGTTGTGGTAGCTTCAGATTTACCTGTAGACTGTCTATTAGGGAACGATTTGGAGACATCAGCTTGGTCAGATGTGGAGTTGGAGGCCCATGCAGCAATGCTGGGCATCCCAGGGCATATTTTTGCTTTGACAAGGGCTCAGGCCAAAAAGCAAAAAGGACAGGGAAGCTTGGATCCTGGAACAATGGACCAAGTGCTCCCTAAAGCTAGGGCTAGTAGAAGCAAACCACTTCCTACTATCCCTCCCTCTACAGTGGATTCTACTTCTGAGGAAGAAGAATTCCCTCCCTGTGCAGAACCTACACCAGAGGAGCTGGAAGCAGACACTGCTGAGCTTTTGGGTGAAGGGGGGCCTGCCAGAGAGGAGCTGAGTGTGGCACAGCAAACCTGTCCCACATTAGAGGGTCTCAGACAGCAAGCTGTCAAACAGGCTAATGGGGATGTCAGTGACTCACACAGAGTTTACTGGGAGGACAACCTCTTGTACACTGAGCAAAGGGATCCTAAACCTGGAGCTGCCAGGAGATTAGTGATTCCTCAGGAGTACAGAAAGTTCCTCCTAACACTGGCACATGACATTCCCTTAGCTGGACACCTGGGTCAAATGAAAACTTGGGACAGATTGGTACCACTGTTTCATTGGCCTAGGATGTCTGAGGACACAAAAGATTTTTGTAAGTCCTGTGAAACCTGTCAAGCCAGTGGCAAGACAGGTGGCACTCCAAAGGCACCCCTTATCCCACTGCCTGTGGTTGGGGTTCCCTTTGAAAGGGTAGGGGTTGACATAGTTGGCCCCCTTGACCCTCCTACTGCTTCAGGCAATAGGTTTATCTTGGTGGTAGTGGACCATGCCACAAGATATCCTGAAGCTATTCCTTTAAGGACCACTACAGCTCCTGCAGTGGCAAAGGCCCTCCTGGGAATATTTTCCAGGGTGGGCTTCCCAAAGGAAGTAGTATCAGACAGAGGAAGCAATTTCATGTCTGCATACTTAAAGGCCATGTGGAAGGAGTGTGGTGTAACTTACAAGTTCACAACACCCTATCATCCACAAACAAATGGACTGGTGGAGAGATTTAATAAAACTCTCAAAGGCATGATTATGGGACTCCCTGAAAAACTCCGCAGGAGATGGGATATCCTTCTACCATGCCTCCTTTTTGCCTACAGGGAGGTACCCCAGAAAGGAGTGGGCTTCAGCCCCTTTGAACTTCTTTTTGGACACCCTGTTAGGGGTCCACTCACACTTGTAAAGGAGGGTTGGGAACAACCTTTAAAAGCTCCTAAGCAGGATATTGTGGACTATGTACTTGGCCTCAGATCAAGGATGGCTGAGTACATGAAAAAGGCCAGTAAAAACCTTCAGGCCAGCCAAGAGCTCCAGAAGCAATGGCATGATCAGAAGGCTGTTTTGGTTCAGTACCAACCAGGGCAGAAAGTGTGGGTCTTGGAGCCTGTGGCCCCAAGAGCACTCCAAGATAAATGGAGTGGTCCACACACAATTGTTGAAAAGAAGGGTGAAGTCACCTACTTGGTTGACTTAGGCACTGCCAGGAGTCCCCTTAGGGTGCTCCATGTCAACCGCCTGAAACCCTACTATGACAGGGCTGATCTCACCCTGCTCATGGCAACAGATGAGGGACAGGAAGAAGACAGTGATCCTCTACCTGATCTCTTCTCTTCCACAGAACAAGATGCTCTTGTGGAAGGGGTAGTTTTGGCTGATTGTCTTACTGCTGAGCAGAAAGATAATTGCATAAATCTCCTAGGACAATTTTCAGAACTCTTCTCCATTGTGCCAGGCACCACTTCTTGGTGTGAGCACACTATAGATACTGGAGACAGTTTACCTGTCAAAAGTAAGATCTATAGGCAGCCTGACCATGTCAGGGACTGCATAAAGCAAGAAGTTCAGAAGATGTTGGAACTAGGAGTGGTTGAGCACTCTGACAGTCCATGGGCTTCTCCTGTGGTACTGGTACCAAAACCCAATTCTAAAGATGGAAAGAAGGAAATGAGGTTTTGTGTAGACTATAGAGGTCTCAACTTGGTAACCAAAACAGATGCTCACCCTATACCCAGGGCAGATGAGCTAATAGATACACTGGCATCTGCCAAGTATCTAAGCACTTTTGATTTGACTGCAGGGTATTGGCAGATCAAAATGTCAGAAGATGCTAAACCTAAGACTGCATTTTCTACCATTGGAGGACATTACCAGTTTACTGTAATGCCTTTTGGTTTGAAAAATGCACCTGCCACTTTTCAGAGGTTGGTGAACACAGTCCTGCAAGGGCTGGAAGCTTTCAGTGCAGCATATTTGGATGATATAGCTGTCTTTAGCTCCAGCTGGGATGATCACCTGGTCCACCTTTGGAAAGTTTTGGAGGCCCTGCAAAAGGCAGGCCTCACTATCAAGGCTTCAAAGTGCCAGATAGGGCAGGGTAAAGTGGTTTATCTGGGACACCTTGTTGGTGGGGAACAGATTGCACCACTTCAGGGGAAAATCCAAACTATTATTGATTGGATTCCCCCTACCACTCAGACTCAGGTGAGAGCCTTCCTAGGCCTCACTGGGTATTACAGGAGGTTCATTAAGAACTATGGCTCCATTGCAGCCCCTCTTAATGACCTCACATCCAAGAAAATGCCTAAAAAGGTATTATGGACAGCAAACTGTCAGAAAGCTTTTGAGGAGCTGAAGCAGGCCATGTGCTCTGCACCTGTCCTGAAAAGCCCTTGTTACTCTAAAAAATTCTATGTCCAAACTGATGCATCTGAATTAGGAGTAGGGGCAGTCCTATCACAACTTAATTCTGAGGGCCAGGATCAACCTGTTGCTTTTATTAGTAGAAGGTTGACCCCTAGAGAAAAGCGTTGGTCTGCCATTGAGAGGGAGGCCTTTGCTGTGGTCTGGGCTCTGAAGAAGTTGAGGCCATACCTGTTTGGCACTCACTTCATTGTTCAGACAGACCACAAACCTCTACTTTGGCTAAAACAAATGAAAGGTGAAAATCCTAAATTGTTGAGGTGGTCCATATCCCTACAGGGAATGGACTATACAGTGGAACATAGACCTGGGAGTAGCCACTCCAATGCAGATGGACTCTCCAGATATTTCCACTTAGACAATGAAGACTCATCAGGTAATGGCTAGTCTTATTGTCCTTCGTTTGGGGGGGGGTTGTGTAGGAAAGTACCATCTTACCTGACATGTTACCCCCATTTTTCACTGTATATATGTTGTTTTAGTTGTATGTGTCACTGGGACCCTGGTAACCCAGGGCCCCAGTGCTCATAAGTGTGCCTGTATGTGTTACCTGTGTAGTGACTAACTGTCTCACTGAGGCTCTGCTAATCAGAACCTCAGTGGTTATGCTCTCTCATTTCTTTCCAAATTGTCACTGACAGGCTAGTGACCATTTTTACCAATTTACATTGGCTTACTGGAACACCCTTATAATCCCCTAGTATATGGTACTGAGGTACCCAGGGTATTGGGGTTCCAGGAGATCCCTATGGGCTGCAGCATTTCTTTTGCCACCCATAGGGAGCTCTGACAATTCTTACACAGGCCTGCCACTGCAGCCTGAGTGAAATAACGTCCACGTTATTTCACAGCCATTTTACACTGCACTTAAGTAACTTATAAGTCACCTATATGTCTAACCTTTACCTGGTAAAGGTTAGGTGCAAAGTTACTTAGTGTGAGGGCACCCTGGCACTAGCCAAGGTGCCCCCACATTGTTCAGAGCCAATTCACTGAACTTTGTGAGTGCGGGGACACCATTACACGCGTGCACTACATATAGGTCACTACCTATATGTAGCTTCACCATGGTAACTCCGAATATGGCCATGTAACATGTCTATGATCATGGAATTGCCCCCTCTATGCCATCCTGGCATTGTTGGGACAACTCCATGATCCCAGTGGTCTGTAGCACAGACCCTGGTACTGCCAGACTGCCCTTCCTGGGGTTTCTCTGCAGCTGCTGCTGCTGCCAACCCCTCAGACAGGCAGCTGCCCTCCTGGGGTCCAGCCAGGCCTGGCCCAGGATGGCAGAACAAAGAACTTCCTCTGAGAGAGGGTGTGACACCCTCTCCCTTTGGAAAATGGTGTGAAGGCAGGGGAGGAGTAGCCTCCCCCAGCCTCTGGAAATGCTTTGTTGGGCACAGAGGTGCCCAATTCTGCATAAGCCAGTCTACACCGGTTCAGGGACCCCTTAGCCCCTGCTCTGGCGCGAAACTGGACAAAGGAAAGGGGAGTGACCACTCCCCTGACCTGCACCTCCCCTGGGAGGTGTCCAGAGCTCCTCCAGTGTGCTCCAGACCTCTGCCATCTTGGAAACAGAGGTGCTGCTGGCACACTGGACTGCTCTGAGTGGCCAGTGCCACCAGGTGACGTCAGAGACTCCTTGTGATAGGCTCCTTCAGGTGTTAGTAGCCTTTCCTCTCTCCTAGGTAGCCAAACCCTCTTTTCTGGCTATTTAGGGTCTCTGTCTCTGGGGAAACTTTAGATAACGAATGCATGAGCTCAGCCGAGTTCCTCTGCATCTCCCTCTTCACCTTCTGATAAGGAATCGACCGCTGACCGCGCTGGAAGCCTGCAAACCTGCAACATAGTAGCAAAGACGACTACTGCAACTCTGTAACGCTGATCCTGCCGCCTTCTCGACTGTTTTCCTGCTTGTGCATGCTGTGGGGGTAGTCTGCCTCCCCTCTGCACCAGAAGCTCCGAAGAAATCTCCCGTGGGTCGACGGAATCTTCCCCCTGCAACCGCAGGCACCAAAAAGCTGCATCTCCGGTCCCTTGGGTCTCCTCTCAGCACGACGAGCGAGGTCCCTCGAATCCAGCGACACCGTCCAAGTGACCCCCACAGTCCAGTGACTCTTCAGCCCAAGTTTGGTGGAGGTAAGTCCTTGCCTCACCTCGCTGGGCTGCATTGCTGGGAACCGCGACTTTGCAAGCTTCTCCGGCCCCTGTGCACTTCCGGCGGAAATCCTGTGTGCACAGCCAAGCCTGGGTCCACGGCACTCTAACCTGCATTGCACGACTTTCTAAGTTGGTCTCCGGCGACGTGGGACTCCTTTGTGCAACTTCGGCGAGCACCGTTTCACGCATCCTCGTAGTGCCTGTTTCTGGCACTTCTCCGGGTGCTACCTGCTTCAGTGAGGGCTCTTTGTCTTGCTCGACGTCCCCTCTCTCTGCAGGTCCAATTTGCGACCTTCTGGTCCCTCCTGGGCCCCAGCAGCGTCCAAAAACGCCAAACGCACGATTTGCGTGTAGCAAGGCTTGTTGGCGTCCATCCGGCGGGAAAACACTTCTGCACGACTCTCCAAGGCGTGGGGGATCCATCCTCCAAAGGGGAAGTCTCTAGCCCTTGTCGTTCCTGCAGTATTCACAGTTCTTCAGCCTAGAAAGAGCTTCTTTGCACCAACCGCTGGCATTTCTTGGGCATCTGCCCATCTCCGAGCTGCTTGTGACTTTTGGACTTGGTCCCCTTGTTCCACAGGTACCTTCAGACAGGAATCCATCGTTGTTGCATTGCTGATTTGTGTTTTCCTTGCATTCTCCCTCTAACACGACTATTTTGTCCTTAGGGGAACTTTGGTGCACTTTGCACTCACTTTTCAGGGTCTTGGGGAGGGTTATTTTTCTAACTCTCACTATTTTCTAATAGTCCCAGCGACCCTCTACAAGGTCACATAGGTTTGGGGTCCATTCGTGGTTCACATTCCACTTTTGGAGTATATGGTTTGTGTTGCCCCTATCCCTATGTTTCCCCATTGCATCCTATTGTAACTATACATTGTTTGCACTGTTTTCTAAGACTATACTGCATATTTTTGCTATTGTGTATATATATCTTGTGTATATTTCCTATCCTCTCACTGAGGGTACACTCTAAGATACTTTGGCATATTGTCATAAAAATAAAGTACCTTTATTTTTAGTATAACTGTGTATTGTGTTTTCTTATGATATTGTGCATATGACACTAAGTGGTACTGTAGTAGCTTCACACGTCTCCTAGTTCAGCCTGAGCTGCTTTGCTAAGCTACCATTATCTATCAGCCTAAGCTGCTAGACACCCTATACACTAATAAGGGATAACTGGGCCTGGTGCAAGGTGCAAGTACCCCTTGGTACTCACTACAAGCCAGTCCAGCCTCCTACAGTGTGTGACTGTCTCTGGGTAACCGACTGTCCGGAGGTCCCCGATGGGCCAGGTTGGTCACCCAGATCCAGGCGAGCTGAATGGCTGTCATCACTGTGGGCCTCTTCTGTGGGAGGACTGGCTAGCGCTGGCACCTCTTCTCCAGTGACATTGGCTGGGATACCTGTGGGGATGTAAATGCAGTGTTATTGTTTCTGTGTGTGACATTTTGTGCATGGGTGGGTTGCCTTCTTAGGTTATATTTGCCCTAGCAGCTTTAATTTGTGTGAGTTGGTATGTGGTGGGCTAGCTGATTCTCTCCAGTGTGCATGCTTTGGTGATAGGTGTCCATGCAGGTCTGTGAGTGGTGTCCATGCATTGGGGGTGAATACAGGGCTTGGCATTGGGATGGGTGAGATGTGATGGTGGAGTGTGTGAGTAGTGGTGGAGTGATGGGAGTGAGGGTGGGGGTATGTGATGGCATGCAGGTAGAGGGGTAGTAGTAGTATAGAGTTGACTTACCAGAGTCCAGTCCTTCTGCTACTCCTGCCAGGCCCTCAGGGTGCATGATTGTCAAGACGTGCTCCTCCCATGTTGTTAGTTGTGGGGGAGGAGGTGGAGGTCCACCACCAGTCCTCTGTACAGCTAGTTGGTGTCTTGCTTAAATGTAACGCACCTTCCCCCGTAGGTCGTTCCACCTCTTCCTGATGTCATCCCTTGTTTTGGGGTGCTGTCCCACGGCGTTGACCCTGTCCACGATCCTCCGCCATAGCTCCATCTTCCTAGCAATGGATATCTGCTGTACCTGTGCTCCAAATAGCTGTGGCTCCACCCAGACTATTTCCTCCACGATGACTCTTAAATCCTCCTCAGAGAATCTGGGGTGTTGTTGTGGTGCCATGGGTGTGTGTGAGTAGTGTGGATGAGGGTGTGTAGGGTGATGTGTTGGGGTGTGTGTTGTGAGGTGCGTGGGTGGTGTATGGGTGATGGTGGTGTGCGGGTCTGTTCTTGTCTGTGGTCTTGCTGTCTCTCTCTGGTGGCAATTGTTTGTAATAGTAAAGGGTTGTGGGTAATGTGTGTGTGTGTTTTATAGTCATGTGGGTGTAGTGTGTGTATGGATGTCAGGTGTGTGTTATTTAAATTGGCCAATGTAGTGGTGTTTTGTTTGAGTGTGTGTATTTTGAGCGCAGCGGTATATACCGCCAATGGGTTACTGCCATTGAATGTCCACTGTGGTGATTTGTGGGTCATAATATGGTGGGAGTAGTCCTGTTGGCATAACAGTGTGGGTTTTGATACCGCCAGTTTATCACTGACCTTTGGTGTGGCTGACTTGTGTCTGTGGCTGAATAGTGACGGATTGGTGTGTGTGTGTCATAATATGGTGGACGGATATCCACCGAGGCGGCAGTATGTTGGCGGCAGTCAGCATGGCAGTAAGTGGGATTTACCGGCAATGTCATAATGAGGGCCTATATGCATAATCCAATGGGTAGGAGGCAGGGATTTGTGCTTCCCACCACAACCAAAATCTCTGATTTATCTGAATAACGCTTAAGGCATTTCTCGGATCCACTCCCTGATCTGCATAAAGCACTATTAGAAGGTCAATGTAGTCAATGTGGATGGCCCTTCCCACTGAACAAAGGAGTAGTGAGTATACATACATGCATGCAAAGCTGGAGACAACCAAAGAGTTTGAGGGCAGCAAGAGGGGCCACATATATATTAAAGAGATGTGGTGAAAGCATCAGTCCCTGAGGGACACCACAGGAGATGGAAACAAATGGCTGCAGATGTTCTAGCAATCAGGGATTCTCTCCATTTGTTAGTAATCACTCACAATCTGGAATGAATCTGACTTTTAATTTGTATTACCTGTTCTACCTATCTGAATACAGTATTAATGTTACCGTGTAGCTAGCTTAAGTACTAATTAGTGCTCCACCTATGCTATCCTATGATAACATTGTTCTAGTTTCTGTGTGTGGACCATATTGCGCTGGTGCAATCCTTTTTTCTAAGACATTAAAAATGCAGGGATAATGCTTGTAATATGTCTAATTATTGGCAATAAATCGAGCTGGCATTCAACCCATCATTCTTTTCCCACTATGCCACCTCATTTTGGACCCAGCCATCTGCAAATCAATCATGACTGTGCTCTGTTAGAAACAGTCCAGCCTGGTGCTTACCCACACCTTTTAGAACTGCAACCAAATTTTTAGAACAACAAACTTTCACGACTAACCAACCTTTCATGGACATGAAGCTGGGCGATTTTTTTATGTAATACAGCAAATGTTTGTACATATCATGATCTCAACCACACCCTTCAATATGGGTCGGTGGCCAAGATATTGATCAGGCCATACAAGTGGCATATCATAAACTGCAATGAAGTATGGAGCTGGCACAGTTTTCAGAGTTGGAGACTGGACTGTGACATCCCTTTACTAAAATCACAGGCTTTTGAAACATCTGGGTGTTGAGAAAAGTAATTTTAGAACATTTGGGAAACTTCTTCTATAGCTTTACATCAGAGTATGGGGTAAAGGCTAATTTCCACTTATTGTGTTATATAAAATATATATATATATATATATATATATATATATATATATATATATATATATATATATATATATATACATATATCACTCCGTTTCCTGAGGCTGACGAGTTCCCATGATAGCAGTTTGTGTCCAGGTCAGGCTCTCATAATATAAATGTCCAGAAAAACTCTTCCAAATCCTTGAAGAAATTACATGAACTCAGCAGCGTATAGCACCGTCTTGTTTATCTAGTCTACATAATATAGATTAGCACCAAGAAACAACCCAATGCCTTGTTCACGTGAGCACGTTGGGTTGTTTCTTGGTGATAATCTATATTAAGTAGAGTAAATCATAGCACAGTGCTATACGCTGCTGAGGTCATGTAATTTCTTCAAGCATTTGGAAGAGGTTTTGTGGGCATTTATATATATATATATTCACTGAAAAATCTAAAGGTTAAAGTGTTGTTATAGTTATTCTATGCCCCTCCACTCTACCACACTCTACTCTACTCTATGGGACTCCACACCAGAGCGCTCTATCCCACTCTACACCACTGTGTGACACTCTGCTCCGCTCTATGCCACTCTACAACACTCTATTCCACTCTATGCAACTCCCTCTATGCCACCCCACCATACTTTACTCCACTCTATGACACACT
Organism: Pleurodeles waltl; assembly: GCF_031143425.1. Taxonomy (NCBI): domain Eukaryota; kingdom Metazoa; phylum Chordata; class Amphibia; order Caudata; family Salamandridae; genus Pleurodeles; species Pleurodeles waltl. The sequence goes on along the minus strand of NC_090447.1, from coordinate 530,955,670 downwards.
ATTTGCTTCTACTCCACTATACCCAAGTACTTCACATTCCACTCTTTGCCACTCTATGACACTTGACTCTTTGACACTGTATGCCAATCCACTCTACCACATTCCACACCACTCTATGGCAATCCATCCTACTCCACTCTACGACACTCGTGATCAAGGTCGAGAGACCAAACGTGTTGAGGTGCTGGTGGCCTCAGCAACCATTCAATAAAGGAAATTGATGCTATCAAACCACTGTGAGTGCGGTCCATTGTTTCGAGTGGAGTAGAAAGTTTTGGGATATATATATATATATGCACCAGATTACATTACACAAGGTCAGATTTTATTTATTGATTGATTTTATTATAGGGACAGTAGATTAAGGGCCTGATTACAACTTTGGCAGAGGGGGTTAATCCGTCCCAAATGTGACGGATATCCCGCCCACCGTATTACGAGTTCCATAGGATATAATAGACTCGTAATACGGCGGGCGGGATATCCCTCACATTTGGGACGGATTAACCCCCTCTGCCAAAGTTGCAATCAGGCCCTAAGTGTTTTTCCCATCATAAAAGGATGTAGAGCCAATGCTGTGACTCAAACATAGTTTCTCCGATCCAAAGTTGGCAACTCTGGCCACAGGTCCACATATTTCTCAATTTAAGTTTGAAATTCATACACAAGTGGTATGGTTATGTATGATCACTTATAGTGAGAACTTTCTCTGTGGAAAGAGCCATGTCAAGTAAATCCACTGGATTTAGGGACATTGTTCAGCACTTTTGCACTGGTGTGCAAATTGGAGTAATCATTTTAAATATTACTTACATATAGAACAGGACTTTTGTGACCCACCAAAAATCGACTTGGGACCCACCAGTTGGTCTTGACCCCCAGTTTGGGAAACACTGTTCTAGCCGAACTACCAGGCCTGGTCCTCCCTGAACTCTGACATAAGCAACCCAAGACCGATTTTACTGTGACTGGGGCTCGTCAGTCAAGTGCAGCTTGGTTCCAGTGGCACAATGAGCAATGGACCTATGTCTGGACATACTCTTGGTGACCCAGGGTGTTACATCAAACACACATAAGGTGATAAGAGAATGCTTGCAATGCTTCCAAAAAGTCCAACTATTGACAATCTCTTTAAGATTGTGGTGGAGCAGAGTAAAGAACTGTAGGAGGCTGGCCTGGTTTGTAGTGGGTACCAAGGGGTACTTACACTCTGCACCAGGTCCAGTTATCCCTTATTAGAGTAGAAGAGGTGTTCTAGCAGCTTAGGCTGATAGAAAAGGTAGCTTAGCAGAGCAGCTTAGGCTGAACTAGGAGACATGCAAAGCTCCTATTATACCACTGGTGTCATATGCACAATATCATAAGAAAACACAATACACAGTCATACTAAAAATAAAGGTACTTTATTTTTATGACAATATGCCAAAAGTATCTCAGTGAGTACCCTCAGTATGAGGATAGTAAATATACACAAGATATATGTACACAATACCAAAAATATGCAGTAATAGCAATAGAAGGCAATGCAAGCAATGTACAGTCACAATAGATTGCAATGAGAGCACATAGGTATAGGGGCAACACAAACCATATACTCCAAAAGTGGAATGCGAACCACGAATGGACCCCAAACCTATGTGAACTTGTAGAGGGTCACTGGGACTGTATGAAAACAGTGAGGGTTAGAAAAATAGCCCACCCCACGACCCTGAAAAGTAGGTGTAAAGTGCACCTAAGTTCCCCAGAGAGCACAGAAGTCGTGATAGGGGAATTCTGCAAGGAAGAACAACACCAGCAATGCAACCAAAGTGGATTTCCGGACGAGAGTACCTGTGGAACAAGGAGAATAAGTCCAAGAGTCGCAACAAAGTCTAGATTGGGCAGATGCCCAGGAAATGCCAGCTGAGGGTGCAAAGAAGCTGCCACCGGATAGTAGAAGCTGTGGATTCTGCAAGAACGAAGAGGACTAGGAACTTCCCCTTTGGAGAATAGATGTCCCACGTCGTGAAGAAGCTTGCAGAGGTGTTCCCACGCAGAAAGACCGCAAACAAGCCTTGCTAGCTGCAAGGGTCGCGGTTAGGGTTTTTGGATGCTGCTGTGGCCCAGGAGGGACCAGGATGTCGCCAGTTGCGTGAGGAGACAGAGGGGGCGCCCAGCAAGGTAGGGAGCCCTCACAGAAGCAGGCAGCACCCGCAGAAGTGCCGGAACAGGCACTACAAAGAGGAGTGAACCGGAGCTCACCCGAAGTCACAAAAGAAAATCCCACGACGCCGGAGGACAACTCAGGAGGTTGTGCACTGCAGGTTAGAGTGTCGGGGACCCAGAAGGAAATCCTGGAAGAGTGCACAGGAGCCGGAGCAGCTGCAAATCACGCAGCACCCAGCAATACAGTCTAGCGTAGGGAGGCAAGGATTTACCTCCACCAAACTTGGACTGAAGAGTCACTGGACTGTGGGAGTCACTTGCACAGAGTTGCTGAGTTCCAGGGACAACGTTCGCCGTGCTGAGAGGGGACCCAGAGGACCGGTGATGCAGTCTTTTGTTGCCTGCGGTTGCAGGGGGAAGATTCCGTCGACCCACTGGAGATTTCTTCAGAGCTTCTAGTGCAGAGAGGAGGCAGACTACCCCCACAGCATGCACCACCATGAAAACAGTCGAGAAGGCGGCCAGATCAGCGATACAAGGTTGCAGTAGTCGTCTTTGCTACTTTGTTGCGGTTTTGCAGGCGTCCAGAGCAGTCAGCGGTCCATTCCTTGGCAGAAGGTGAAGAGATAGATGCAGAGGAACTCTGATGAGCTCTTGCATTCGTTGTCTAAAGAATTCCCCAAAGCAGAGACCCTAAATAGCCAGAAAAGGAGGTTTGGCTACCTAGGAAGGAGGATAGGCTAGCAACACAGGTAAGAGCCTATCAGAAGGGGTCTCTGACGTCACCTGCTGGCACTGGCCACTCTGAGCAGTCCATTGTGCCAGCAGCACCTCTGTTTCCAAGATGACAGAGGTCTGGAGCACACTGGAGGAGCTATGGGCACCTCCCCTGGGAGGTGCAGGTCAGGGGAGTGGTCACTCCCCTTTCCTTTGTCCAGTTTCGCGCCAGAGCAGGGCTGGGGGATCCCTGAACCGGTGTAGACTGGCTTATGCAGAGATGGGCACCATCTGTGCCCATCAAAGCATTTCCAGAGGCTGGGGGAGGCTACTCCTCCCCAGCCCTGACACCTTTTTACAAAGGGAGAGGGTGTAACACCCTCTCTCTGAGGAAGTCCTTTGTTCTGCCTTCCTGGGCCAAGCCTGGCTGGACCCCAGGAGGACAGAAACCTGTCTGAGGTGTTGGCAGCAGCAGCAGCTGCAGTGAAACCCCGGCAAAGGCAGTTTGGCAGTACCCGGGTCTGTGCTAGAGATTTGGGGGATCATGGAATTGTCTCCCCAATGCCAGAATGGCATAGGGGTGACAATTCCATGATCTTAGACATGTTACATGGCCATGTTCGGAGTTACCATTGTGACGCTATACATAGGTAGTGACCTATGCATAGTGCACACGTGTAATGGTGTCCCCGCACTCACAAAGTCCAGGGAATTTGCCCTGAACGATGTGGGGGCACCTTGGCTAGTGCCAGGGTGCCCACACACTAAGTAACTTAGCACCCAACCTTTACCAGGTAAAGGTTAGACATATAGGTGACTTATAAGTTACTTAAGTGCAGTGGTAAATGGCTGTGAAATAACGTGGACGTTATTTCACTCAGACTGCAGTGGCAGGCCTGTGTAAGAATTGTCAGAGCTCCCTATGGGTGGCAAAAGAAATGCTACAGCCCATAGGGATCTCCTGGAACCCCAATACCCTGGGTACCTTAGTACCATATACTAGGGAATTATAAGGGTGTTCCAGTATGCCAATGTAAATTGGTGAAATTGGTCACTAGCCTGTTAGTGACGATTTGGAAAGCAAAGAGAGAGCATAACCACTGAGGTTCTGGTTAGCAGAGGCTCAGTGAGACAGTTAGTCATCACACAGGGAACACATACAGGGCACACTTATGAGCACTGGGGCCCTGGCTGGCAGGGTCCCAGTGACACATACAACTAAAACAACATATATACAGTGAAATATGGGGGTAACATGCCAGGCAAGATGGTACTTTCCTACAAGAACAAGAACACAGAATACCATAGTAACCATTTCCTCTTAAAGGGGCAGTAAAGAGCACTACAATATGTCAGAAAGCAGAGAATACCAATTGTGAATAACACCAATGTATGCATCTCCCGGTTTCTCATGATAATCAAAAGGTCTGGATTAACACTGACATTTTGAATCAGAGGTTCAGTCGAGAGGGTAAATATCAAAGGTAAGAGTGGGCATTTCTGCCTTGTTACTCATGAGAGATGTGTAAAGGGGGATAACTCCCCTGTAACTTTGATCCTGGCAGTGGGATTGACAAAAACAGCATAATATAAAAGGTGATCCGAACACGGTTTAATCCAGTATGCTTGCAAGATATTTCCTATCAACCCTACTGAATGCCTTCTCTGCAAAAAGCAAGATAACGCTCATTTACTGTTTTTTTTATCTCAGCAATCTCAATAATAACCACCAGTGGTCATTTGTTATCGCAGGTACGTTGCTACCTTATGATCCCAGTTTGATAGGTAAAGAAAAGTGTTGGCCGGTCATTCAAGAGCAGTTTATTCCACCATGGTTATGATGACCTGTCCAGATGCCAGGAAACTATTAGACTAACTAAGGACTCAACAGAAAAAGCATAGGCTTTATAAAATGAGTCTGAGTGGCAGAATACTAATTGACATCCTGACTTCATGTCCAGAAATCAGATCCTCCAAGGACTTTATATCCTCTGGATTAATAGCAGGTAGAGCAATGGCCAAGAACAGCATTGTGTTTTGCACTCTCTAGAATCAGCGATTCATAAAGATTGGAATGTTATCCATTGACCACCTTAGTAATGCTACAAACATCGAGAACACAGTGGAAGGAATCTTTAAGGGTTGATCGTTCTTGCCCTGTTGTAATCTCTCTGTGGACTTTTCACCATGCCACGCCCATCACTTTCGTTGGTTCATGGGCTTGCCTTTTAAAATTTGCTTGATTTCAGTAGTGAAAGCCATGCATATGTCATGCCTTTTCTGGTGTTTAGCCCACCTCAAGCGCACTGTCCAACTACTGAAAACATACAAGGCTCCATGTTTTCGGTATGGTTTCTGGACTTCTTTTTTTGAAACTTTCGTATGCAGTGCAATCTCACTGGGCAGTAATCGAGCGCTTTTCATGACTACCAGTTCAATTCTACTGTTTATCCCAGCACTCCTTGGGAATTCAAGGTATTACACAATGTGATTGTGCTTGTTTTTAAAAATAATGATTTATTTATAATTTTCCCCATCCCTATCCCCACCGCCGCCCGTCCCTCTATGTCACGTGACCTTTTCAGTCTGCCACGACGTGTTAACCAAAATAACTTTGCATACTGTAGTCTCTAAAACAGTGATGGAAAAGAAACTTCAGATCCTAACATGCAATATCTGGCTGATGGTGCCACGAGGCACGTGGCCACTTGAAGCTGTAATTTTTTATTGCCTTGTTTTTAGTTGCTAGACCTTAAACAAAAGTTGTGCCTCTTTAACCCCTTTGGTACCAAGGATGAGCTGGTCTCACCCTTGGCTGCAGTGCTCCTGCACCTCGCCCACAGGGGGAGTACCTGCGCTCCCCCGTGGACCTCCTAGCCCCCCTCTCCTGGTCAGGGATGGCAGGGGAAGCGCTTACCCTACCAGTCCCGACCCCCCTCTGGGCATGCAATGATATCAGCGCGCACTGTGTGCTGACATTATTAGAGGCAGCCAGCTGCGCAGAAAGCCATTTGCTTCCAGTGCGTCGAGGAGTAAACAGGTAAGTTTCTCCTCTAGCCAGGGGGGTGGGGTTGCCTTTGAAAAAGGCATTGGGGGAAAGGAAATAGTTTTCCTTTCCCTCAATGTCTTTTTCAGCATTCCTGTCGCGAATTGGAAGGCAGGAATGCCCACTAGACACCAGGGATTTCTCTTTTGCCAGTTTTGCTCAGCGAGGAGCAGGCCCTTGAGCAAGGGTCACTCCCTTTAGAGGGGCATATTGTTTATAGCCGTTTACTGCCCCCTTGGGGGCAAAAGGCCTATTATATTTAGTCGATCTGCCCCCAAGGGGGGCAGAAGTCACAGTGATGCTAAGGATTTTTTTTGTTAGTTTTTTTATTTTTGTTTGGGGTTGGCCCCTTGGGCAACGGTCACCCCCTCAAAGGGGGCACAGAACTGTTGGCCATTTCTGCCTCCCTTGGGGGCAGATCAGCCTTTTTTTTAGGCCAATCTGCCCCAAGGGGGACAGAAGCCATTTAGGCACCAGGGATCTTTTGTGTGTGTGTGTGTATGTGTGCGTGTTTTGTGTAGGGGGCGTCCCCTTGGGCAAGGGTCGCCCCCAAAGGGGGCACATTACTGATTACCTTATTGTCCCCCATGGGGGCAGATCAGCCTATTTTTTTAGGCCCATCTGCCCCCCAGGGGGCAGAAGCCACCAAGACTCCAGGGATTTTTTTAGTTTAGTTTTTTTTGTGTGGGGGGCAGCACACAACTGTTGGCCATTTCTGTCCTCCTTGGGGGAAGATCGGTCTATTAGTTTTAGGCCCATCTGCCCCCAAGGGGGGTAGAATCCACTAAGGTGCCAGGGATAGTTTGGGTTTTTTTTTGTGTGGGGTGGCAGCCGCATGGCCACGGATCGCACCCCCAAAGGGGGCACATAACTGTTGCCCATTTCCGCTCCCCTTAAGGGCAGATCAGCCTAGTTTTTTTAGGCTCATCTGCCCCAAGGGGGGCAGAAACCACTAGACACCAGGGCAAATTTCTAAATGTTTTGTGGCAAGGTGTTTGTCAACAGGCAAAGTATTTGCATTTGTGATTATAATGGTTTATTTCTCATTTTTGTTCTAGTTCAAACCTTTTGCTTCCATTCCTGTGAATCCTTGCGGTTTTGGCAGCGGTTGACCTGCAGTTTGCATAGTTGCATATTTAAAGTAAGAAAAAACAATTTACTCTAAATGAATATTGTTGCCATGCACAAATGTCATTTTTGTGAGGGAATACTAAATGCTGGATTGTGTGTGAAATTGACCTTAGATTTGTGCACGATGATATTTGTGTTGTCTTCTGTGTAATTTTCTTTTCTTTTTCCCTTTTAGTGGGATATCATTGTTGATTGCTGTGTCTGTGCAGAGTAGTTGCTGGTGAGTCTAGCTTTTTCAAGCATGTGAATGGTATATTTTTTGAGTACATAACTCTTTCTGATAAAGCCACACTTTGTTTATTACTTATTTTAGACAGTGCTGGTTGTTGTTGGAGCATTTATCAAGTTAGACTTCTTAGAAAGGATCATGGCTAGCCGCAAAGTAACCGCTCAGCAGGATGTTGGTATGCTTTTTGAGTCGTCTTCTGACCATGATTATGAGACTGACTCTTCATCTGGGGCAGAGGAGGAAGTGCTAGATTCTGGCAGTGAATTTTCTGTCAGAGAGGAATCATCTGATGAGTGTGGATGAAGTGCCTGTTGTAGAGGAGGACACTGATGTGCCAAACGTGCAGCAGCCTGGGGCTGAAAGGCTTAACATTGGAAGACCTGACTTCTGGGTTGCCCCAAACATGGAGCAGCCGGAGTTCCCTGTCCTTCCTGGTCTCCTGGGGTGTAGCGTGAATACGGAAAACTTTTTGCCTATCAATTTCTTTCAGTTGTTTATGGATGATGTATTTTTGGAAAAGATTGTTGAGCAGACTAATTTGTATTCTGAGCAGAACTTGAGGGACAACACTGCCAGACTTAGGCCACACTCTAGAGCTACTCAGTGGATTCCCACAAATTTGGAAGATTTGAAAAGGTTCTTGGATTTAACTTTTTTGATGGGGTTGATAAGGAAGCCGTCGCTTTCTTTGTATTGGTCTACTAGTCCCTTGATGGCAATAGCTATATTTCCTGCAACCATTAGTCGTAATCGGTATATGCTTTTTCTTCGGATGCTGCATTTTGTGGATAATGCTTTAGCCTTGCCACGAGATCACCCTGATTCTGACCTTCTTTTTAAGATTAGGCCCGTCCTTGATCATTTTGTAGATCGGTTTTCATAGGTCTATGTTTCAGGCAAAGAAATGGCTGTGGACGAGTCTTTGGTCCTGTTCAAGGGTCGTTTGTTTTTTAGGCAGTACATTCCTAGCAAGAGGGCACAGTATGGAATCGAAATATATATGCTGTCTGAAAGTAAAACAGGATATTGTAGACGGGTCCCGGAGGGCCCGGCATACTCACCACGTATTCGCCATCTTTCGGCTGACCTCCCGGAAACGGCGCGGCGTTCCCCTGGCAACGGGGAGACGCCACATCGTCATAGCATCGACTTCCGGTTTCGCGGACTTAAGGAGGAGGCGGACCCGGAAAAGAAAAGCGCGACGGAACACGAAGAGGGAGAAGAATGGAGAGCGACGAGAGTGCGTGCTGAGGAGGAGACGAGCGGAGAGGAGATCCCGACCGGACAAGGAGGAAATACCGACGAGCGAGAGCTGGGAACGGAAGGAACGTCGGAGAAACGAGAGAGCCGCCACGACCCAGGAGGGTCGTGGCTTGACAAGACTGGGGTTCGAGAGAAAGACGTCCGTCCTCCACAAGACCAAAGGCGAGGGAGGAACCAATGAAGACGTAGGAGAAACGAAAGGACTTAAGGGAAACCAGGAACCTCAAAGACGCAGACCCTTAACTCTACCGTTAAAAGAAATAACCTGTGACTAAACAGAGAATAAAATCTAAAATAGTAAAATACCCCATTGTTTTGACTCTATTTGATCCGCTCGTAACACAGCCTACCACAGTGGTGTCAGAAGTGGGATACTTCTCAGGTGGGCTTACGAGCGTTTCAACATGAGTGAAACCCCGTCCCTCGAGGACATAATTAAGCAACTCGCAGAAGGACAGAGACATCTGCAGTTGGTGTGGGAAGCACACCAACGAGAAGCCAAGGAGGACCGGGAGGCCTTACAGTCGGCATTAAAAAGTCAGGCTACAATAATAGCCAATAATCAATTAGTGCATGAGACTGCATTACAAAAACTAACCAATACAATCGCGGCCAGTAAGGTACACCCAAACGTTCCCAGTTCGGTCCTCCAAAAATACCAGGAAGGAGAAGACCCAGACTCATTTTTCACGAATTTTGAGAGGGTAGCCTCATCTGCTCAATGGCCAGAGGACCGCTGGGGTCAGTATGTGGCCCCCTTGCTTACGGGATTTCTACAGACTGCCTACCAATCCGCCAATCCTGATGGTACGACCTCCTATCAGGACATAAAAAAAAGTATCTTGGGGAGGGTTGGGCATGATACAGAATATTATCGTTTACGATTCAGAAAAATAAAATGGAGTGCGAACGAGGATCCTCGCTCCTTCTATTTTAAGGTGAAAGACCTAGCTCAAAAGTGGTTGGGACCCATAGGGACAACTCGGGAGGATGTCATTAAGACAATTACTTTAGAACAGTATTTGGATTCACTACCCCTTAATACTAAGAACTGGATCCGACAACATCCAAACCTGAACACTGAGGTGGCTATTGACTTGGCTTGTGCTTTCCATCGGTCCACGGAAAGTAAACCCGTAACCACGAGGCCTTTCCAAAAAAAAAACATTCCTCCCCTAAAACTAACTCCCAGGTATTTTCCTGAGGAAACACGGTTCCCTACACCCGTAGAACATCACCCTATGCAGTCCCCACAATGTTTCCACTGTGGTGAATGGGGCCATATTGCCAGAATATGTCCCAGGAAATCCGAAGGACCGGAACCTATGGAAATCAGGGTCACACGACGTAGTGTTCTGTGTACAGGAAAAGGGAATGAGAAATTTAGATACCTGGTCACCATAAATGGACAGGTCATTTCGGCTCTAATTGATTCAGGATGTGGACAATCGGTAATCAGGAAGGATATAATCCCTTTGGGTACTTCGGTCACCGACCGCTGGGTATCCATATGTTGTATACATGGAGACAAAGGAACTTATCCCCTCACCACGGTCAAGATAGAATGGGGCCCCTTTCGGGATATACTATCGATAGGGGTTATGGAGCAATTAATCGAGGACTGTATTATCGGGACTGATTATAGTCGATTCTATGACCTATTGGACCAAGTTCGTAGGCCTGCTGGGACTCCCGAGTGGTGGAGCGAAGCCCCTTTTTCCAATGTCCCCCTAGAGGTACCTCCATACCGAAAGAAACTTACGCGAACCGAGAAAAGACGGGGGAAAAGACAATATCAGGAAAACCGAAAGACGAAGGAGGTTTCTAAACTAATAGCAGAGATTAGTAGCCGGCCCATCTCCTTTCCAAGGAGCCAGAGAGAAGACCCTACCCTCGCCCATGCTTGGAACTCGGCCAGAACAGAGACTACTAATGAGGTGGGTCCCTATTTTCTTATAAAAAAACACCTCCTATACCGGATAACTAGAACAGGGAAAGGGGAAACCAAACAACAATTAGTTGTTCCAGGCCCATTTAGAGATCACGTACTGTTTTTAGCTCACAATCAACCCGGGGGAGGTCATTTTGGTCGGGAGAAAACGGAAGAATACCTGATGCGGAAATTTTATTGGCCAGGAATATATGCTCAGATACGCAGATACTGTTCCCAATGTTCTAGATGCCAATTAACTGAGCCAGGAATGCCCAGGAAAGCACCATTATACCCCTTACCCATTATTGATATCCCTTTTAAAAGGGTGGGCATGGACCTGGTGGGACCCCTCCTTCCCTCTTCTAAAGGTCATACCTACATATTAGTCATAGTGGACTATGCGACTAGATACCCAGAAGCCATACCCCTCGCCAGCATGACCACCAAAACAATAGCCCAAGCAATGATAACAGTATTTTCCCGCATAGGTTTCCCCCAGGAAATATTGACGGATCAAGGCACGCCCTTTATGTCAAAACTCATGAAGCAGATATGCCAGTTGTTAGGGATTACCCAACTACGAACCTCGGTCTATCACCCCCAGACAGATGGACTGGTAGAACGATATAACCGCACAATAAAGACACTGTTAAGAAAAACTGTGGATGAATCCGGTCGCAACTGGGATCAGAAACTTCCTTTGGTTCTATATGCGATACGGACTCACGAACAGTCCTCTACGGGGCATAGCCCCTTTGAATTGGTTTTCGGGAGGCAGCCTCGCAGCCTTCTGGATATGGCTGCAGAGACCTGGGAGGAAGAACAAGAAGAAGGGAAACCCTTGATGGATTATGTCCATCAACTCAGAGGGCAGTTGCAAACCCTCTGGGAAGATGTCCATAGCCACCTAGTCACGGCTCAGAAACAGCAAAAGTCCTACTATGATAAGGGAAGCAAAGTTCGTTCCTTCCTCCCGAATGAACAGGTCCTGATTATGCGACCTACATCTGACCATAAATTGATCGCCAAATGGCAAGGACCCTATAGGGTTATTAGACCAGTCTCCCCTGTCACTTATCTATTAGAGATAAGCACCCACCCAAAGAAAACACAAATTTACCACATAAATCTGTTAAAACAATGGAAATCGGCAGAAGAGACTACCGACCAAACGGGTATTGGGTGTCTGGTCTCTTATCCCCAAGAACGAGAACTAGAGTTATACCCTGTAAGAAAAACCCCTCCTGAAGAAAAACCTAATATTAATAGAAAGCTAACTAACACTAAAAAAAAACAACTAGACACCCTAATCAAACAACATCCCCAATTTTTTTCCAAAACACCGGGGAAAACCCCATTAACATACCATCACATTAACACACCCTTAGGACAAGTAGTTCGTCTTCGTCCATATCGCATCCCCGAAGCCCGGAAGCCTATCATGGAAGCCGAAATCGAAGCAATGTTAGCCGTAGGGGTCATTGAACCCTCTAATAGTCCTTGGAATTCCCCCGTAGTGTTGGTTCCTAAACCAGACGGATCGATAAGATTTTGCATTGATTTTCGCAAACTTAATGAGATTTCCGTTTTTGACACCTACCCCATCCCCAGGGTGGATGACATCCTAGAGAAATCAGGAAAGGCTCGTTATTTATCCACCCTGGATTTAACCAAGGGTTATTGGCAGATACCCCTCCACCCCGAGGCCAAGGAAAAGACGGCCTTTTCAACCCCTTCCGGCCTTTACCAATTTACGGTTTTACCTTTTGGTCTTCACGGCGCTCCCGCGACCTTCCAGCGTCTGATGGATCAAATCTTAAAACCCTTCCAACATTTCTCAGCTGCCTACCTAGATGACATAGTCATTTTTAGCGAAACCTGGCAAGAACACTTAGTCCATCTGGATACGATCTTTTCTGCCTTAACGGAAGCCGGTTTAACTGCCAACCCTAAGAAGTGTTTATTAGGAAACACTGAAATCTCCTATTTAGGGTACATCATAGGAAATGGCACCCTACAACCACAACAAAACAAGGTTGAGGCTATATTACAAACGTCTGAACCCAAAACAAAGAAAGTCCTACGATCGTTCCTGGGTTTAGTAGGATACTACCGCCGGTTTATCCCCAATTATTCCACCATAGCTGCCCCTCTGACTGACCTACTGACCAAACAAAACCCCACCAGATTAGCTCCATTTACAGACTTCCAACAGAGTAGCTTTGATCGCTTGAAGCAGTCTCTTGTCACGGACCCAATACTAAAATGCCCAGATTTCTCAAACACTTTTCACCTATACACGGATGCATCGGACGTAGGCCTTGGAGCCGTGCTTACACAGCCCGATAAAGAAGGTTTTGACCACCCAGTGGTTTTCCTAAGTAGGAAACTATTTCCGCGAGAGACCCATTACCCAACGATTGAAAAGGAATGTCTTGCCATTAAATGGGCCATAGACTCCTTACAATATTATCTCTTAGGGAGGTCCTTCGTTTTGTTCACTGACCATGCCCCTCTCACCTGGCTTGCCGCTCACAAAGACTCTAACTCCAGGATCTTGAGATGGTTCTTAGAACTGCAACCCTTTACGTTCCAGGTTCGCCATATCCCTGGTTCCTTACAAGGTCCCGCTGACTACCTCTCCAGGTTCCCTCCGTCATCGGATCTCGAACAGCCCCGATCTAGGGTAGGGGATTGTAGACGGGTCCCGGAGGGCCCGGCATACTCACCACGTACTCGCCATCTTTCGGCTGACCTCCCGGAAACGGCGCGGCGTTCCCCTGGCAACGGTGAGACGCCACGTCGTCACAGCATCGACTTCCGGTTTCGCGGACTTAAGGAGGAGACGGACCCGGAAAAGAAAAGCGCGACGGAACACGAAGAGGGAGAAGAATGGAGAGCGACGAGAGTACGTGCTGAGGAGGAGACGAGCGGAGAGGAGATCCCGACCGGACAAGGAGGAAATACCGACGAGCGAGAGCTGGGAACGGAAGGAACGTCGGAGAAACGAGAGAGCCGCCACGACCCAGGAGGGTCGTGGCTTGACAAGACTGGGGTTCGAGAGAAAGACGTCCGTCCTCCACAAGACCAAAGGCGAGGGAGGAACCAATGAAGACGTAGGAGAAACGAAAGGACTTAAGGGAAACCAGGAAACTCAAAGACGCAGACCCTTAACTCTACCGTTAAAAGAAATAACCTGTGACTAAACAGAGAATAAAATCTAAAATAGTAAAATACCCCATTGTTTTGACTCTATTTGATCCGCTCGTAACACAGCCTACCACAGATATGTTTATAATTTCTGGGTCTACACTGGTAGGGATTCCAATATTGACCCCCTTGGTTGTCCGCCCACTTTTGGAGTTAGTGTGAAAATTGTGTGGGAACTTGGTAGATGACTGTTTAACAAAGGTCACCATTTGTATGTAGATAACTTCTACACTGGAGTGCAGTTGTTCAGGGAATTGTTCAGAGTGGACACTGTTGCTTGTGGCACAATCTGCTCTAACCAGAAAGGCTATCCAAGAGAGCTTGTCTGTAAAAAACTTGCGAGGGGGCAGTGCAGTGCCTTGCGGAATGATGAGCTGGTAGCTCTGAAATTTGCAGACAGGAGGGATGTCTACACGTTTACTACCATCCATGATGAGAGTACTTCACCTGTGGCTGTTTGGGGTCAGGTTACTGAAGTGCACAAACCTGTGTGCATTTTAGGCTACAATAAGCACATGGGTGGTGTTGATAGAGTAGATTAGAGGTTGGAACCTTACACTGCTGTTCGTAAGGCTTACGTTTGGTATAAGAAATTAGCAATTCATATTTACCAATTGGTAACTTTTATTGCTTTTGTTGTGTCCAAGGGTAGTTCTCCAGAGTCAGGGATGACATTTGTGAAATTTCAGAAGTCAGTGATAGAAAGGTCTAGTTGTGGGGCAACAGGCAAGATTTCCTAGGGTAGCAGTGGTGGAGGATGTGGCTAGATTGAAAGATCACATTCCTTCCACTCGCAAAAAAGAATTTCCCACTAAGAATTGTAGAGTCTGTACCTGAGACTCATAGTACTGCCCCGATTGTCCTTCTATGCCTAGGCTGTGTGTGGCTGGTTGTTTCAGAAGTTACCACACCCAAAAGAATTACTGGGAACTATTGTGAGCGTAAACTGCCTGTTCAGTATTGTTTTATATTTTTTGTTTAGTTTCACGGTTGGCATTACTGTCATCTATTTATTTAGAGCTTTTATGTTTGTTTGTTTTTTACTTATTTATAATTAGTTAGTGGTTTCTTTGCTGTTTCAAAAAAAGTGATGGCAGTGTGCATGGAGTAGCGCTTGGCTCGCAGTGTGCGTGAAGTGGTGCTTGGCTGGCAGTGTGCGTAGAGTGGCGCTTGGCTGGATGTGTGCGTGGAGTGGCGCTTAGCTGGCAGTGAGCATTGAGTGGTGCTTGGCTGGCAGTGTGCGTGGACTGCCGCTTGGTTGACAGTGTAAATAGTGAATGGCTGTTGGCCACTGCAACACACTGCTAGCCAAGCACCACTCCACAGACTCTCATCAGCTGGTGTGATTCCTGTGTCAGGCATATGGGCGTATGAAAGCGATGGGCCCTTGAATGGCGCTGTCTATTGATGCGAGTGTTGTGATGTTCTGGGCGAGAGGCTGGCGGTGTGAATGGTCTTGTGCATGTCATGTATGACAGGTGTGAGAGTGGTCTTTCAGTTCTTAACAATGCATTTCATTTTTGTAAAATCTCTTGTTAATAAAATGTTATCTACTGACCTGTTAGAAATGGGGTCTTTGGATGACAGTCAGGTTACCCTCTGTTCAAGCAAGGACCCTCACTCTAGTCAGGGTAAAAGAGAATCACCCTCAGCTAACCCCTCCTTGGTAGCTTGGCAGAGCAGTAGGCTTAACTTCAGAGTGCTAGGTGTAAAGTATTTGTACCAACACACACAGTAACTTAATGAAAACACTACAAAATGACACAACACCAGTTTAGAAAAATAGGAAATATTTATCTAAACAAAACAAGACCAAAACGACAAAAATCCACCATACACAAGTCAAGTAGTCAATAAAAATGCAAAAAGAGTCTTTAAGTAGTTTTAAACACACACTAGCGCTGCTAGAGTGAAAATGTACCTGGCGCGCATCAAAAATAACCCTGCACGGGTGGGTGTGTGTAAAAAATAACTCCGCACGGCGGTACATGAGTCAAAAATGCAGCCGCGCAATGATCCGAAAATCCCACAGCGCAGGTTGTGATCTCCCAGCCTCCGTCAGCGATGCTGCGCGTCGTTTCTCCTGCTCCGTGCGTCGATTCTTCGGTCGCGTTTCCTGTGAGCGTCGTTTCTCAGCTGCAGAGCCGGCGGCGCGTCATTTTTTCAGCCGCAGATTGGATTCGCATCAATCTTTTCCCCGCACGGCACTCTGTGCGTGGATTTTCTTGTCTTTAGGCTGCCAGCTTCTCCTTTCAGGGCCCCAGGAACTGAATGGGCACCACAGGGCAGAGTAGGGGTCTCTCCAGAGACTCCAGGTGCTGGCAGAGAGAAGTCTTTGCTGTCCCTGAGACTTCAAACAACAGGAGGCAAGTTCTAGATCAGGCCCTTGGAGATTTCTTCTCAAGATGGAAGGCACACAAAGTCCATTCTTTGCCCTCTTACTCTGGCAGAAGCAGCAACTGCAGGATAGCTCCACAAAGCACAGTCACAGGCAAGGCAGCTCTTCTTCCTCAGCTATTCAGCTCTTCTCCAGGCAGAGGTGCCTCTTGGTTCCAGAAGTGTTTCTAAAGTCTGTGGTTTTGGGTGCCCTTCTTATACCCCATTTCTCCTTTGAAGTAGGCCTACTTCAAAGTAAAGTCTCTTTTGAATGTGAAATCCTGCCTTGCCTAGGCCAGGCCCCAGACACTCACCAGGGGGTTGGAGAATGCATTGTGTGAGGGCAGGCACAGCCCTTTCAGGTGAGAGTGACCACTCCTCCCCTCCCTCCTAGCACAGATGGCTCATCAGGATATGCGGCCTACACCCCAGCTTCCTTTGTGTCACTGTCTAGTGTGAGGTGCAACCAGCCCAACTGTCAAACTGACCCAGACAGGGAATCCACAAACAGGCAGAGTCACAGAAATGGTAAAAGCAAGAAAATGCCCACTTTCTAAAAATGGCATTTTCAAACACACAATCTTAAAATCAACTTTACTAAAAGATGTATTTTTAAATTGTGAGCTCAGAGACCCCAAACTCCACATGTCCATCCGCTCCCAAAGGGAATCTACACCTTAATCAGATTTAAAGGTAACCCCCATGTTAACCTATGAGAGGGACAGGCCTTGCAACAGTGAAAAACGAATTTAGCAATATTTCACTGTCAGGAGATATAAAACACATTACTATATGTCCTACCTTAACCATACACTGCACCCTGCCCTTGGGGCTACCTAGGGCCTACCTTAGAGGTGTCTGACATGTAAGGAAAGGGAAGGTTAGGCCTGTCAAGTGGGTACACTTGCCAAGTCGAATTTACAGTTAAAACTGCACACACAGACACTGCAGTGGCAGGTCTGAGACATGATTACAGAGCTACTTATGTGGGTGGCACAACCAATGCTGCAGGCCCACTAGTAGCATTTAATTTCCAGGCCCTGGCACCTCTAGTGCACCTTACTCAGGACTTAATAGTAAATCAAATATGCCAATCATAGATAAACCAATCAACATTACAATTTACACAGAGAGCATATGCACTTTAGCACTGGTTAGCAGTGGTAAAGGGCTCAGAGTTCAAAAGCCAAAGGCAACAGGTCAGAAAAAATAGGAGGCAGGAGGAGGAGGCAAAAAGACTGGGGATGACCCTGCATAAGCAAAAAAGTCCAACATGACCCATCACTCACCCCTGGTGCCAAAACCAACCAGTATTTGTGGTAAAAATGAAAAAACCTGCTCCGCTGTAATCAGGTGTTAAAGAACACCCATGACCTACTAGGTGTCTTGGGTGGGACCCCGATGATGAAGCATGCCACCCTCTAAAGTGGTGGGTGAGGGGTCTTTTTAACATAGCCTAAGTGCATTTCTTTTCACAATTTTAGTGTTTGGAACATCACAGAAGGACGTAACACATCAAAATTATTTATTTAAAAACTACCTTTTTTTGGAGGGGGGGGCACTTGCGTTATTGGTCCTGTGTGTGGCAAGCCACACCTGCATGGACTCCTCCGGGTATCTAGTTTTAAAAAATGACTGGGTTTGGAAGTAACCCTGGAGGACTGCCACACCTGGGACAAAAAACACAGGTTCCCTCCCCGCTAGCAAAAACAGGTAGTTTTGTAATAGATCATTTTGATGTGTCCACGTTGTGTTTTGGGGCATTTCCTAAAGCGAGCACTGGGTCTAACCACACAAGTGAGGTACCATTTTTATCGGGAAACTTGAGGGAACACTGGGTAGAAGGAAGTTCGTGGCTCCCCTCAGAATCTAGAACTTTTCATCACCGAAATGTGAGGAAAAAGTGCGTTTTTTTTGGCCAAATTTTGAGGTTTGCAAAGGATTCTGGGGAATAGAATCTGGTAAGAGCCCCACAAGTCACCCCTTTCTGAATGCCCCTAGATGTCTTGTTTCCAAAAATGTATAGGCTTCCTAGTATTCCCTAGGTGCCGGCTGAGCTACAAGCCAAAATCCACAGCTAGGCACTTTACAAAAAGCAGGTCAGTTTTCCTTGGGAGAATGTGGTGTCCACATTGTGTTTTGGGGCATTTCCCGTTGGGGCACTAGGCCTACCCACACAAGTGAGGTACCATTTTATCAGGAGACTTGGGGGAATGCTGGGTGGAAGGAAGTTTGTGGCTCCCCTCAGATTCTAGAACTTTCCATCACCGAAATGTGAGGAAAAAGTGTTTTTTTTTGCTACATTTTGAGGTTTGCAAAGGATTCTGGGTAACAGAACCTGGTGAAAGCCCCACAAGTCACCCCATTCTGAATTCCCCTAGATGTCTAGTTTTAAAAAAATGTATAGGTTTGCTAGGTTTCCCTAGGTGCAGGCTCAGCTAGAGGCCAAAGACCACAGCTAGGCACTTTGCAAAAAACACGTCAGTGTTCTTTGGGAAAATGTAATTTGTTCACGCTGTGTTTTAGGGCATTACCTGTTGTGGGCACTAGGCCTACCCACACAAGTGAGGTACCATTTTTATCGGGAGACCTGTGGGAATGCTGGGTAGAAAGAAGTTTGTGGCTCCCCTCAGATTCCAGAACCTTTCATCACTGAAATGTGAGGAAAACGTGTTACTTTCACCAAGTTTTGAGGTTTGCAAAGGATTCTGGGTAATAGAACCTGGTGAGAGCCCCACAAACCACCCCATTCTGAATTTTACTAGATGTCTAGTTTTAAAAAATGTATAGGTTTGCTAGATTTCCCTGGGTGCCGGCTGAGCTTGAGGCCAAAGACCACAGCTAGGCATTTTGCAAAAAAACAGATCAGTTTTCTTTGGGAAAATGTGATGTGGCCACGTTGTGTTTTGGGGCATTTCCTGTCGGGGGCACTAGGCCTATCCACACAAGTGAGGTACCATTTGTATCTGGAGACCTGGGGGAACGCTAGGTAGAAGGAAGTATGTGGCTCCCCTCAGACTCCAGAACTTTGCATTACCGAAATGTGAGGGAAAAATGTTTTTTACCACAATTTGAGGTTTACAAAGGATTCTGAGTAATAGAATCTGCTGAGAGCCCCACAAGTCGCCCCATTCTAAATTCTCCTAGATGTCTAATTTTCACAAATGTATAGGTTTGCTAGGTTTCCCTAGGTGCCGGCTGAGCTAAAGGCCAAAGACCACAGCTAGGCACTTTGCAAAAAGCAGGTCAGTTTTCCTTGGGAGAATGTGATGTGTCCACATTGTGTTTTGGGGCATTTCCCGTTGGGGCACTAGGCCTACCCACACAAGTGAGGTACCATTTTATCAGGAGACTTGGGGCAATGCTGGGTGAAAGGAAGTTTGTGGCTCCCCTCAGATTCTAGAACTTTCCATCACCGAAATGTGAGGAAAAAGTGTTTTTTGCTACATTTTGAGGTTTGCAAAGGATTCTGGGTAACAGAACCTGGTGAAAGCTCCACAAGTCACCCCATTCTGAATTCCCCTAGATGTCTAGTTTTAAAAAAATGTATAGGTTTGCTAGGTTTCCTTAGGTGCAGGCTGAGCTAGAGGCCAAAGACCACAGCTAGGCACTTTGCAAAAAACACGTCAGTGTTCTTTGGGAAAATGTAATGGGTCCACGTTGTGTTTTAGGGCATTACCTGTTGTGGGCACTAGGCCTACCCACACAAGTGAGGTACCATTTGTATCTGGAGACCTGGGGGAACGCTGTGTAGAAGGAAGTATGTGGCTCCCCTCAGACTCCAGAACTTTCCATTACCGAAATGTGAGGGAAAAGTGTTTTTTACCACAATTTGAGGTTTGCAAAGTATTCTGAGTAATAGAACCTGCTGAGAGCCCCACAAGTCACCCAATTCTGAATTCTCCTAGATGTCTAATTTTCACAAATGTAAAGGTTTGCTATGTTTCCCTAGGTGCCGGCTGAGCTAAAGGCCAAAGACCACAGCTAGGCACTTTGCAAAAAGCAGGTCAGTTTTCCTTGGGAGAATGTGATGTGTCCACATTGTGTTTTGGGGCATTTCCCATTGGGGCACTAGGCCTACCCACACAAGTGAGGTACCATTTTATCAGGAGACTTGGGGCAATGCTGGGTGGAAGGAAGTTTGTGGCTCCCCTCAGATTCTAGAACTTTCCATCACCGAAATGTGAGGAAAAAGTGTTTTTTGCTACATTTTGAGGTTTGCAAAGGATTCTGGGTAACAGAACCTGGTGAAAGCCCCACAAGTCACCCCATTCTGAATTCCCCTAGATGTCTAGTTTTAAAAAAATTTATAGGTTTGCTAGGTTTCCCTAGGTGCAGGCTGAGCTAGAGGCCAAAGACCACAGCTAGGCACTTTGCAAAAAACACGTCAGTGTTCTTTGGGAAAATGTAATTTGTTCACGTTGTGTTTTAGGGCATTACCTGTTGTGGGCACTAGGCCTACCCACACAAGTGAGGTACCATTTTTATCGGGAGACCTGTGGGAATGCTGGGTAGAAAGAAGTTTGTGGCTCCCCTCCGATTCCAGAACCTTTCATCACTGAAATGTGAGGAAAACGTGTTACTTTCACCAAGTTTTGAGGTTTGCAAAGGATTCTGGGTAATAGAACCTGGTGAGAGCCCCACAAACCACCCCATTCTGAATTTTACTAGATGTCTAGTTTTAAAAAATGTATAGGTTTGCTAGATTTCCCTGGGTGCCGGCTGAGCTAGAGGCCAAAGACCACAGCTAGGCATTTTGCAAAAAAACAGATCAGTTTTCTTTGGGAAAATGTGATGTGGCCACGTTGTGTTTTTGGGCATTTCCTGTCGGGGGCACTAGGCCTATCCACACAAGTGAGGTACCATTTGTATCTGGAGACCTGGGGGAACGCTAGGTAGAAGGAAGTATGTGGCTCCCCTCAGACTCCAGAACTTTGCATTACCGAAATGTGAGGGAAAAATGTTTTTTACCACAATTTGAGGTTTACAAAGGATTCTGAGTAATAGAATCTGCTGAGAGCCCCACAAGTCGCCCCATTCTAAATTCTCCTAGATGTCTAATTTTCACAAATGTATAGGTTTGCTAGGTTTCCCTAGGTGCCGGCTGAGCTAAAGGCCAAAGACCACAGCTAGGCACTTTGCAAAAAGCAGGTCAGTATTCTTTGGGAAAATGTGATGTATCCACATTGTGTTTTGGGTCATTTCCTGCCGAGGGCACTAGGCCTACCCACACAAGTGAGGTACCATTTTTTTCGGTAGATTTGGGGGAATGCTGGGTGGAAAGATGTTTTTGGCTCCCCTCAGATTCCAGAACCTTTCATCAATGAAATGTGAGGAAAAAGTGTTTTTTTTGGCCAAATTTTGAGTTTTGCAAAGGATTCTGGGTAATAGAACCTGGTGACCGCCCCACAAGTCACCCCATTCTGAATTCCCCTAGATGTCTAGTTTTCAAAAATGTATAGGTTTGCTAGGTTTCTCTAGGTGCCGGCTGAGCTAAAGGCCAAAGACCACAGCTAGGCACTTTGCAAAAAACGTGTCAGTTTTCTTTGGGAAAATGTGATGTGTCCACGTTGTGTTTTAGGGCATTACCTGTCATGGGCACTAGGCCCACCCACACAAGTGAGGTATCATTTTTATCTGGAGACTTGGGGGAATGCTGGGTGGAAAGAAGTTTGTGGCTCCCCTCAGATTCCAGAACCTTCAATCAATGAAATATGAGGAGAAAGTGGATTTTTTTTTTGCCACATTTTGAGTTTTGCAAAGGATTCTGGGTAATACAACCTGGTAATGGTCCCACAAGTCACCCCATTCTGAATTCCCCTAGGTGTCTAGTTTTCAAAAATGTATAGGTCTGCTAGGTTTCCCTAGGTGCTGGCTGAGCTAGAGGCCAAAGACCACAGCTAGGCACTTTGCAAAAAACATGTCAGTTTTCTTTGGGGAAAATGTGATGTGTCCATGTTGTGTTGTGGGGCATTTCCTGTTGCGGGCACTAGGCCTACCCACACAACCCACACAAGTGAGGTACCATTTTTATCTGGAGATGTATGGGAATGCTGGGTAGTAGGAAGTTTGTGGATCCCCTCAGATCCCCTCAGATTCCAGAACTTTCTGTCACAGAAATGTGTGGAAAAAGTGTTTTTTGCCAACTTTTGAGGTTTGCTGAGGATTCTGAGTAACAGAAGATGGTGAGAGTGCCACAACTTACCCCATCCTGAGTTCCCCTAGGTGTCTAGTTTTCAGAAATGCCCAGGTTTGCTAGGTTTTCCTAAGTGCCAGATCAGCTAGAGGCCAAAATCCATAGCTAGGCACTTTGCAAAAAAAGGTCAGGTTTATTTGGGAAAATGTGATGTGTCCATGTTGTGTTTTGGGGCATTTCCTGTCACAGGCACTAGGCCTACCCACACACGTGAGGTACCATTTTTTATCGAGAGACTTGGGGGAATGCTGGGAGGAAGGAAGTGTGTGGCTCAACTCGGATTCTAGAACTTTCTATCACCAAAATGTGAGGAAAAAGTGTTTTTTGCCACATTTTGAGGTTTGCAAAGGATACTGGGTAACAGAGCCTGGTTTGAGCCCCACAAGTCACCCCATCCTGGATTCCCCTTGGTGTCTAGTTTTGAAAAATGCACAGGTTTGATAGATTTCCCATGGTGCAGGCTGAGCTAGAGGCCAAAATCCACAGCTAGGCACTTTCCAAAAAACACTTCAGATTTCAATGTAAAAATATGATGTGTCCATGTTGCACTTTGGGGCATTTCCTGTCGCCGGCACTAGGCCTACCCACACAAGTGAGGTACCATTTTTATCGGGAGACATGGGGGAACACAGCATAGAAGAACAAGTGTTACTGCCCATTGTCTTTCTCTTCATTTTCTCCTTCCAAATGCAAGACAGTGTTTAATAAAGAAGTGTATTTGAGACATGCTCCGTAATTCACATGCAAGTGTGGGGACCCGAATTCAAAGATGTGCAAATAACCACTGCTCCTCAGCACCTGATCTTGTGCCCATTTTAGAAATTCAAAACTTTCCTTGATACCTATTTTTGACTCTTTATATTTTACCAAATAAATTGCTGCATACCCGGTATACAATGAAAACCCATTGCAAGGTGCAACTTATTTATTGGCTCTGGGTACCGAGGGTTCTTGATGAACCTACAAGTCCTAAACATCCCCGCAACCAGTAGAGTCCAGCAGACGTAACGGTATAGAGCTGTAAACTATCTGCCATAGCTGGAAAAAGTTACAGATGAAAACATGGATTGAACTGGTTCTTTTTTACCTCAATATCAATATTTTTTATTTTAGCTGTTACTTTATGTAGGAAAACCTTAAAGGATCTACTACAAATGACCCCTTGCTGAATTCAGAATGTTGTCTACTTTTCAGAAATATTTAGCTGTCTGGGATCCAGCATTGGTTTCACACCCATTTCTGTCACTAACTGGATGGAGGCTAAAAGCACAAAAAAATAGTAAAAATGGGGTATGTCCCAGTAAAATGCCAACATTGTGTTGGAAAATGTGGTTTTCTGATTCAAGTCTGCCTGTTCCTGAAAGCTGGGAAGATTGTGATTTTAGTACAGCAAACTCTTTGTTGATGCCATTTTCAGGGAATAAACCACATGCTTTCTTCTGCAGCCCTTAGCTGTATTTTGCCTCCGGGCATCCCACAAATTCTGCATTCCTCTGGAATCCCAAGGATGCTGCAAAAAAAGGACACAAATTTGGTGTGTGTAGCTTATATGGACAAAAAGTTATGCGGGCCTAAGCGCGAACTGCCCCAAATAGCCAAAAAATGGCTCCGCACCTGAGGGGGAAAGGCCTGACAGCGAAGGGGTTAAGAGCCCGTCAAGCTCTTTGTTATGGTAACACAATTATATTATTTGGTCGAAGTTCCATCTGTTTGTCCTGTTGAAAATAATTAGACGGCCCCTCCCTAAAGAAACTTGGGACAAAGGGCCACATGTACAAAGATTCGTTTTGCGACTCGCAAAATGCGAGTCTTAGCGACTCGCAATTTGCGACTTGCAAAACCGAATGTTCAACAGTGTCCTTTACACTGTGTGCGATTCCCAATGGGGTCTCAAAGGACCTACCTCTTGAACATTCATGAGGTAGGTCACAATTTGTGATCCCATTGGGAATGGCCGCCCCCACAGGAATGGTGGCCTGCTGGAGACAGCAGGCCACCATGCCTGTGACTGCTTTTAAATAAAGCAGTTTTTGTTTTTTAAATGCAGCCCGTTTTCCTTAAAGAAAAATGAGATGCATTTAAAAAACAAAAGATTTCTTTTCATTTTTTCAGAGCAGGCAGTGGGCTGTGGGACCGCTGCCTGCTCTGAAAAAATTTGCTGCCATTCACAAAGAGGGACCCCTTCCTGTTTGCGAATGGGTTAGCACCAGTTTGAAACTGGTGCTAACTGCGATTGTTTGTGACCGCATCCACGGTCACAAAACAATCATACATCAGACTGTGACTCGCAATTAGGAAGGGAACGCCCCTTCCTAATTGAGACTCGCAAACCCTTTTTGCGATTCGGTAAATAGATTACCAAATCGCAAAAATGGGTCTGTACAAACTAAAAAACATTTTTCTCGTCGTTTGCTACGAGAAAAAAAGGTACATACATGTGGCCCTTTATGTTAACTTCTTTGAGCTAACAACGTTTTTCATTTCAGCTGCGTTGAATTCAGGGCAGCAATTAAATAACTGTACCACAGCCTTTTAGAGTTTTATGGGGACGCCTCAGTTTTGTAATTTCAGGCTAACAATATCTCCAAGGAAAGCGAGGCAAGATATTCACGCGTGCTACCTTTTTGGTTATTTAAGTTAAGGTGGTTACTCTGATGCTTGCTCATTCTGCCTTCGCACACAAACGGTGCTCAATTGTTTACGTGGATTAAAACTGAACATGAGGTCGAGTGGCATACCTACCGATTGAAGACCTGGGTTAGACTGCTAGCTGGGCTATTATTGAAATCTGTTAGATAACTGTACTTCTCAGGTCTCATAGAATTTGCAGAGAAGCAAAGGTGGAAATTGTGTCTGTTCAAAAAGTATGCTAACAGAGGCGTTATGGAAATTTTATATGTTAGTCCGGAATTTTTTCCGTTAATTCTTCTGGGTTGACCAATTTATGTGGCAAGAAAAGTCCAGTTATGAATTTACAGCGCCAATAGCTCTAACTCAAGCAAATGCGAAACCAACTGCATTGCAAATGCTTTTTTTATCGTGTAACCAACAACCCATCGGCCCCCTCCCCCCTTTTTTTTATGTTTTTGGTTTATAAACTGCTCTTTTCCATGTCTTTTTCTATTGGTTACATTGGAAGTGAGTGTTCCAGTTACTTACTGCAATAACTCACTTCAACTCTCTTAAGTCCTGCAGTAACAATCTTTCTGTTGGGAGCTGAGATGGGAAACCTGTAGGTCACGATCATTTTTTTTTGGATTTAGCTATTCTGGTGAATGTAATCTTGTGGGCCATTAAGTTTTCACGGATAACTGTTTCTGCTGCATCTCAAGTGACATCTCAAGTAACCTCGGTTGCAATTTACGTCAAAATATTGCTCAAGGGTGTCCCGAGGACCATTATCAGTCATGTTAATTTATTGATCTGGTGAACACATTCTGTTCTTCTTCCCAGCTTGTCATGAAACCAGAAGAAAATGGATTAGACTGTGGTGCCTTAAATTGTTCATAAGGTATAAAAACGGGCGCTGAGGCCTTAAATCAGACACAAGTAAATAATCCTCTTTGGACTGAGCAAATTCTTATACTCCATTTGGTTTAGGAGGATATGACAGCTCCATCTGCTTTGGTAATATGTTTTCTTGATTCAGATTCCTATGCATTGTGGAATTTTATTGTTGTATATTTAATTGTGAACATTTGAATTTTGTATATAATTTATCGGGCTATACCCCAAAATGAACAAAACAAGATTGACACTTTATTAACACACAATTGTTTGGTATGGGTAGGAATTGTGTATTAATAAAGTTTCATGCCCCGGTATTCCACGTGATTGATACAAGGTTCATGATCGTTAAAACATGGGTAATGATTTTGGGCATTGAAGATATTTAATTTCTGTCCACAAGAAAAAAAATCCATTCTGGTATGAACACCGCCGAAAAATATGAAATTCCCCTTGTGTGTCGGTCTCCAAACTTCAATGAAAATTAGATCCTCACTCAGCCTGAGCTAGGATTTTTGGTAGGGTGACCTTTAGACCTGGCATATTGGTTTAGAGCTCAACAGCTATTAAAGCCCTCCCACTAAGCTGTGCATTAATAGAGAACACTACTCTCATTTGATTTTTATATTGACAACAAAGTCATTTTCAACGTACCCAGCATTCTTTTCAAACCCATATTTTGTCCTCCCTGTGTCTATATTGTCCAGAAACCTGAAATGTCAAACCTCTCCTAATGACACTAGCGGAGCCTTTCGTCTTGGTTCAGGTGTTAGAACGAAACTACAAAGGGGACCATTAAGACAATAAACACTCTAGATCACTAGTTTAGACAGAGAACTTTGGGCCTGATTACAACTTTGGAGGAGGTGTTAATCCGTCCCAAATGTGACGGATATACCACCAGCCTTATTACGAGTTCCATAGGATATAATGGACTCGTAATACGGCTGGTGGTAAATCCGTCACTTTACCGTCACTTTTGGGACGGATTAACACCTCCTCCAAAGTTGTAATCAGGCCCTTTGTTACAAGTCGGAGGAGTAAATATATTTTTCAACCCTCATTCGTGTGGGGGTTCCTTCACCCGCTATGACCACATATGGTCATAGCGGGTGAAGGACAGTACATGAGGTGTACTTAAGTGGTTTACAGCAGTGCTTTCCAAACTTTTGATTTCTGTGGACCCCCACTTTATCATTACTGCACCCCAGGGACCCCTACTGAATCTTTATTGGAATCTGGGGACCCCCCACTGAATCATTATTGGAATCCAAGGACCCCCTCTACTGGGTCATTACATAAAGCTGGGGCCCTGATCTGTTAAGATTATTTAATTTTTAAGTCGTGGACCCCCTGAGAATGTTCATGGACCCCCAGGGGTCCCCGGACCACAGGTTGGGAACCACTGGTTTACAACATGGTGTTTCCTCCTCAGTGACGTCAGTTTGATGGATCGCTGCCCTTTAGCTAAATAATATCTCCTCAGACATTTTCTCCTGTTTCTTTAAGTCTGGCACCTACTGGATGTAAATAGATATATCCATGAACTTTTTAAAGTGGGGTTGACATTGATTCCGCAAATTCCTGAAGAGGCCAAATATGTTGAAGGCTGAAATGCGTCTAATTGTGTAGGAATGACGCCTAAGGAGAGAAGAAACAAGAGCAACTATATAATGCATGAATGGACCTCTTATTTTTATTTAAGAGTGCAATATTATTGTATCATAGATTATATTATCAGGTCTATTTTATGCGGTGTCTTTACCTCGAAACGGTCATTATGAAGCCTTTATTTTTCGGGATATATTATCCGTCATTGCAAATTCTTTGTCTTCTGATGTATCTGGTGATTTTTCTATAACTTGCTTTTTGACCTTTCTTGATGATTTCCAAACAATAATGCAGTGTGTGTTGCGAGTGGTGATATGGCAATCATGTTAAAGATATTTATTGAAGTAAATTGTAGATGGTAAATCGTTTACGGCAGCTGGTTCTTACTTTTGCATTACAACAGTGCCTCTACAGAAATACCTTTTTTCATATATTTCTTTACTAATACAGACGAATCATTTGGGATGCCTTGTTGACACCACTGAGGCTTCAAATTATAAGTTGTTCTCTGCTCAAATGATTTGTTCATCTATCCTGCTGGAAGCCATAATTGTTTTTCTATTTTCTCTGGCCTAAAGCCTAAGCTCTAGAAGGTTATATTGGCTTCCCCACTTCTTTGTTTAAAGTGGGGGGCAGCTGTGCCTGACGCCTTTTATTAATCTGTGCGTGGCACGGAGAAGATTACTTGAGGGACATCAGCGGTAATGCTATCTGATCACTCCTCTGCCGACTTGGAGGTGAACAACATGACATTCCTCCTTAACTTTAATTACACAAAACATCATAAAAAAATCACAACACTTTACGAGTGCAGAATGTCACATCATGCTGAATGTCCTAAGCCCAAACTGGACCTCTAGATTAGACAATCTTTGAGTCGAGGGGACATCAATGGATTGCTTTGCAGACATTATCTTGCGCAGTCGCCCCAGCATCTTGTGTCCTTGGGAGACGAAACAGGTGTTTGACCCTCGCCAGGGGGCCCACAGAAGGTGACTGGGAGTGTTCTTGCTGGGCTGGGATCCTTAGGATCCCCTTCCGGGGCTGGAGCATCGAACAGTGAGAGCATTGAGGTGTCTCCCCTTGGCATATGGTCGGTAGACATGGGGTGCTTGCCTATGTCATTAAAATCTCCTGTTGCAGGCTTGAAAAACTAGATGTTTTGGGTGATTTTCTCATCATTTTGCCTCTCTGTAATCATTGTGGCACTTCTTCGCATGACAACCCAGGGATGGTGTTCGAATGGCAATTTGCTTCCTGGATGCCGGTCTTTAATGAATACCGAATCACCAGGTCGAATGCCGGACTGTGAAGCTCTTTGGGTTGTACTTTCTTGGTGATTGGTACTTTTTCTCCTTTGAAAGGTTTGTGCATAATTGATGTGGCAAGAAGTCCATTCAGGGTGATGTGGGATGGTGTTAGTGACAACACGCCCCATGCTGGTATGTCCGGGTGCCTGCCCTGTGGTGGATGGGAGTCTGTTGATATTCGCTTAATAATGCACAGATGGCTAATTTCATTGTCTGATCATTGCTGTGGCTATGCATATTACTTTGTTATGGGTGTGCATGAAGCGTTCAACTTCCCCATTGGCTTTGGGCCAGGATGGAGTCACTTTTCAGTGGTGGATGCCCCAAGACTGTAGATAGTAGGTGAATTATTTGCTTTGAAATGGAAGTCCATTGCCAGTTTTGAGTTTTTTCATGAGACCGTGGGGGGGGCTATCATTTTCCATATCTTGGGGATGACTTCAGAGGTGGCTTAAGACCATATAAGTTCTATCCCTGGGTACTTTGTACAGTCTTCGATCAAAACGAGGGTATAGCACCCATTGGGGAGGCACCAGAAGTCTTGATTGGTGAACTCCCAGTGCTGCAGGAGTCCTGGTTCAGTGAATATTGGGGCTGGTGCTTCCAGAGGGGCCTGAGACTTGGCACCATTGACAGGATTGCATGGTATCCTCCACCTTCTCCATCATGCTTGGGAAGCAGACCTTTGTCCTGAGGTGGTTCTTAGTTTTCACCATGCCTCGGTGGCCATGGTGGGCGATTTACACAACTTGCTTTGTCAGGCTATACCAAACATGGCCCTAGTAGCAAACAGCCACTCACATCAGTCATGACTTAATGAAATATATTGAACAGTGAGTCTAGAGTCTTTTTCACCTCCATGGTTCTGTCAGATCGGTGTTTTTGAGTGAGTGCCACCTTCCTGACCAGACTGCTAGATGGTCAGTTGTAAGCACTCATCTGCTCTAGTCATGGGGTGGATGGCATTTAGGGATAGAAGTAGTGGTCTAGATCTCTCCATTATATATCAGACATATCCTTCTGTTTCCTCTGCATCCTCTGTTTCCTTTAGGGTGGCAGCGGTGGGGTATCGGGATAGGTAATCCTCTGTATTGTTGGCACCTGGTTGCTATTCCACCGCAGTCTTACTCCTGCACCTGGAGCATCCACTTTTCTTTGAGGGGGGGTTGGATGCAGAGCCTTGGAACAGGGGGATGAGCGGCTTATGGTCAGTGGTGACTACAAAGGGGGACCATAGATTTATAAATGAAAATGCCTACAGGCCCAGTGTACTGAGATTTCCTCCCTTTCAATTTGTGAATATCTCAGTTCGGTGGTAGTGAGTGACTGACTAACAGGAGCCACAGGACTCCAGACTCCCTAGTGCTGCTGTTGAGTGACGATGGCTCCTAGCCACTTTCGGCTTGTGTCGACTGCGATGGTGGTTGTTAGACCTGGCATCCTTGGTGTAGTCCCCCATGTCTTTTTTGCCTCTGCTTCCTATGTTTTGACTGTGCGTTGAACTTTGATTTTGATGGTTTTGGTACTCTGGACACTTTACCACTGCTGACCCATACTAAAGTGCAAGTGCTCCCTGTGTAAATTGCATGTGTAATTGTTCCATATTTGATTTACTAGTAATTTCCTAGTAAAGTGCACAAGCGGTGCCCGGTGCCTGGTGCCTGTAAATCAAATGCTACTAGTGGGCCTGCAATACTGATTGTGCCACCCTCATGAGTAGCCCTGTAAACATTGCTCAGACCTGCCAGTGCAGTGTCTGTGTGCATGGTTTTAACCTGCCATTCGTCCAGGACCAAACCTTCCCTTTTCCCCTTTTTATACATGTAAGGCACCCCTAAGGCCTAGGCCCTAGATAGCTCCACGAGCAGGGTGCAGTGTACGTTAAAGGTGGGACAAGTGCTGATGTGTTTTACATGTCCTAACAGTGAAATACTGCCAAATTTGTGTTTCACTGTTGCAAGGCCTATCCCTCTCATAAGTTAACGTGGGGGCTGCCTTTAAATATCTTTTAAGTGCAATTTACCTTTAGGAGCAGATAGATGTGAAGTCTCTGAAATCATAATTGAAAAATACATCTTTTGGTAAAGTTGGTTTTAAGATTGTCAGTTTGAAAATGCCACTTTTAGAAAGTGGGCATTTTCTTGCTTAAACCATTCTGTGACTCTGCATACTTGTGTATTCCCTGTAGGGGTCAGACTGACAGTTGGGCTGTTTGTGAATTTCCACTAGATGGTGACACAAAGGGAGCTGGGGTGTAGTCTGCATATCCAGGTGGGACATCTGGGCTAGATTAGAGGGAGGAGCTGACACTTACACCTGAATGGGCTCTGCCTGCCCTCACACAATGACGTCTCTAACCCCCTGGTGTGGGTCTGGGGCCAGGCCTGGGCAAGGCAGGAACTTGTGAAAAACAGAGACTTTCCTTTGCAGTTTGCCTACTTCCAAGGCAGAAAGGGGTATAAGAAGTGGACCCAAACCCCCAGATGTTTAGATTACTTCTGGACTGAAGAGGAACCTCTGCCAAGGAGAAGAGCTGAAGAGCTAGAGGAGAAGTACAACCCTTTTGCCTGTGATTGTGCTGTGCTGGCTTGGCCTGCAGTTGCTGCTTCTTCCTGAAAGAGTACAAATACTAGACATTGTTGTACATTCCTACTTGTGAAGTGTCTCCATGGGCTTGGACCAAGCTTGCCTACTGTTTTGAAGTCTCAGGGCCATCAAAGACTTCCTCTGTGAGCACCTGGACTCTCTGCTGAGACTCCTACACTGCCAAGTGGTGCCCTATCTAGTCCTTGTGCCCTTGAAAGGTGCAGCTGGTGGAACCAAGCTGGAAATCCACGCACAGGAGCTATGCGAGGAAAGTTTTGACGCACCACCTGCAATGCAGCTGTAAAAATGACTCACCACCTGCATCACGGCTGAAATCGACACACCACCTGCATCTCAGTTGGTAAAGGGATGCATCACCTGCATTGCGGCTGGAGAAATGACCCAACACCCACCTGCTGCTGCTGAAATTGACGCAAACCCCATGCAGCGCAGATTCTCATGCCACCAGATTTCTCACGCAACATCGCTGGGCGTCAAAATCAACATTAATCTGCCCGGATTCAAGGTGCCTGTCCGGAAATTGATGCACGGTTCTCCTGTGGGAGAGAAAAACGATGCATCGCCTACCCGACTGGAGAAGAAACGACACACAAACTCATTTGTGAGTAAGGAATTGACGCATCACTGACTTTTCTGGCACATGCACGCCCGTGCAGCTTTATTTTTGATGCAAACCAGGTACTTTGTGTAACAACAATGCATCTATTGTTTTCTATGGAATAAGACTCTTTTTATTTTAAAAACTCATAGCTTTACTTGTGTATGTAGGATTTTGTCATTTTTGATTGAGATTAATATTGGCTATTTTTCTAAACTGGTGTGTTGTCCATTTTGTAATGTTTTCACTGTATTACTGTGTGTGTTGTGGCCTTCGTGAGCTCTCAGAGGGGCTGTGTGAGGTCTGTCAGGTCGGTAATGAATCGGCTGCAGTAGTTCACCATTCCGAAGAAGCTAATTATTTCTGACACTCTGGTTAGGGCAGGGGCCTCCTGGACATCTCTCACTTTCTCCAGATCTGGAGCCACTCCATCTGCAGAGAAGGTGCAGTTCGAAAAACTGATCTGTTTCTTCAGAAATTTCTAAATCTCTCTGTGGAGTGTGAGTCCTGAGTCTCAGATTCTCTGGAGCACCCCTCGCAGGCACTCTTGATGTTCTGTCAAATATTTGGCAAAGATCAGGATGTCATCACTGACATTGATAACACCTGCTAACCCCGTAATCAGTCTTGGATGGTATTTTGGAATACCTCAGCAGCGCTTTATATTCTGAAGTTGAGTCGCCAGTAGCGCCAGAGGCCCAGGTGGGTGGAGAATATGGTTATGTATCTCGAGTTGGGGTGCAGCGGCGGCTGGTGGTACCCTGAGTACAGATCAACTTTGGAAAACCTTTTTGCTCAGTAGAGTTCCCCTCTAATGTTGTCAACAGTGGCGATCAAATGGGGTTCTCACTTGATCGTGACATTTGGGAGCCACATGTCCACGCAGTTGTGGATTTCTCTGGGCTGTTTTTGTTTCTTAGCTACTACCATTGGAGATATCCACAGCAAGGGGCTGGTGACTTTCCAAATGATCCCAGTGAGTTCTGTTTTGTCCAACTCTTCCCCTACCTTGGGTCTGAGGTGAAATGGGATTTGCCTGTGTCGTTATACCACTGGCTGTATGATTGGTAAATGTGCAGCCTCACAACTTTGTCTTTCAGACAGGCAAATTCCTTTGAATACACTCTCAAACTCTACCAGAATGTTTGACAGCTCCTTGATTTTCGCAAATCAGATAATGTCCAGTGTTTTTGTGGTGTGGCCACTCACTAGCATGGCATGACCTCCATCTACCACATAGATGGTGATGTCCACGCTTGCATCTCCATGAGATGCTGATGACGTGAAACTCCCAAGCATGGGCAGTGGCTAGGTTTGACCATATGCAAAAACTCTGAATAGCTTTGGCAAGAGTTGGGGGGTTTGGTAGTGTGTGATAGGTGTCTGCTGACATGAGGTCTATGGAGGCTCCTGAGTGACTGTGTGTTGGCACTACTGAAGTTGGCACTGCAGGAGTGGTCTTGTGGTGCTGGCGGGTCCAATGGTAAAGACAGTGTGTTCCATGTACTCTGTGACGTCATCATCAGCTGTGTTTTCTGGCCCACTCATTGCTTCGGCAATCATGTGAACTGTTTCCTTCAAGGGATTGTGTTTGGTGGACCTGCAAACTTTGGCAAAATGGTAGTGCTTGCCACATGCTGCGCATTTCCAGCCTTTTGCAGGACAGTCACTCGGTCTGTGGGGTTGCCCTCTGCAAGCTCTTTGAAGTGTAAGTGGGGCAAGAAACAGCTCTGCCCCGGCTGTCCTTGCCTACAAGTTCAATGCTCTCCTAGGTTGTACTGTGACTTGCTGTCTATTTTGATATTTTTGTAGTACAGTGAATGCTTGAAATGTTTGTTAGTTGATGGGACAGTGCTGCTCAGCTGGTATGCAAAGCACAGCCCATGGAGCAAGAAGGAGAGTGTTGTTGCTCTGGCTCATCATAGGCGTCTACTCTACCTTGTGATGAATCAGGAAAGCAGAGGCAGTGTCTGTACTCTTCAAAGAGGTGGCTTTGGAATTGCTGTGTTGGGCTCTCTTCAACCCTCCATATTAGGTACCTCTTGGATGTAGGACACACAAAAGGGATTCTCATATGGTTTTGTCCACAAATGTTTCACATGCTCCATACACATCAGGTCTTCACATAAGACAGGGACACACACTTGATGTTAACAGTAAACATCACCTGCTTTCAACCCACAGTCAGATACCCCCACTTGGGGACTCATGGACAAGTATACCTCAGTGTGTGATTAATGCTTCTGAGATATGAAAGGGGAAGCCTTGGTAATCGCTTACTTTGCTTACAGAAAAGGTACAGCATACTATTTGCAATGCAAGCACTCTTAACTGCATAGGAACAACCATGCTTTAACAGTGCAAATTCCCCTCCCTCACAGACCAGATACACCATGTGCATCATTTTTGTAATATTCCATCTTCACAGAACAAGTATATCACAGCAGTTGCATGGCTCCCTAATATATTAGGTACAGGACTCCACAAGGAATGCAAGCCTCACTCACATAACAGGTACAGCACCCCAACAGCAGTGGGGGTATCTCATGCTCACAGAACAGGTACAGCACCCCATCAACAATGATAGTGTCACATGATCATAGAACAGGTACAGCATAGCAATTGCAATGCAAGTTCTGTCTCACAGCAGGTACAGCACACAACAGCAGTGCAAGCAACACTCACAGAACATGAATGGCTGGCCATCAGCAGTGCGGACTTCATTTCTTCACATAACAGAGGGAACGTCTGCAGCAACAGTGCAAACTTTCCTCTGTCACTGAACAAGTAAGTACAGGTGATAATCAAAAGTGCAGGTGTTCATTCTTAATGCAACAGGTATAACCTGGGTAGCACCACTGCAAGTTTCCTTTCCTCAAGGAATATAGACAGCATGTTAACAGCAGTGCAAACTTCCCTCTCCGGTCAAAACCTTATGGTGGTACATGTTTTGTGCTTGCACAGCTTATGCAAATTGCAGATGAATTGTGATGTTTATGAGGGTTTAGGGAGTTTGCATACTCCAAATTAAGTTGTAGAAGGAATGTGCCTACTCCAAAAAGTGTGAGAGTAGGGAAGTCGTCGAACTTCACATGTGTGTAGTGCCTTGTGCTAAAAATTGTCCATGTGTTTGTTGGTATACAGACCCTGCGAGTTCTGAGACTCCGGAGTCTATTGAAAAGTGTATGAGACACTTGGTTTTTGTTGTAATTTGTCTGGTTTAATAGATTGATTGGGTGTGGTTGACAAGTCAGAGTGTGAGTCAAAGTGAGCGAAATAATTTTTCGACTGAGATCTGGCGAGTCCTATGTGCACCAGTCACAAAAAAATCTGCATTATTTTTGTATGAATCTGAGGTTAGGAGGACAAGCCGCAAGACTTTGTCAGCTGCTGTACGTGTGAATGTCACGTTATTGGAGCTGCGCTGGGATAGGTTAGTTAGTGAGAAGGGTTGCACACGGATCGGCGGACAATCGTGAAGTGCAATTGGTTGAGAAGGTTGGTGAAGAGGATTCTGGGATTAAAAGTCACTTCCTGATTTGATTTATAATAATATAAAGGTCCCAAAAATAAAAACATTTAAAGCTTTAAAGAGTGCCTTATGGGGAGATACTTATATTACAACGAGTATAGGATATATTGCACCGCTAGAAGGTACACATTGTTATTGAAGAAAAGGGTGCTGCGCCATGTCTTTGGCTGAAATGATGGTGCAAAGTGACAGAAAAAGACGGGAGTTAAGCATTTCCAGCCCATGGAACATTTAATTTTAGGAGCTTAGAGAATCTGAGGAGGGTGCTGTATGACTTGAAACCTCCTCCAAGACCAGCACAGTTCGAGGCATTAGCAATCTGGGAATTAGTAGCCATACAGCAACAGACACTAGCGGCGGCGAGATGGGACAGTGATCTGAAATTTTGGAGAACCGAGACTTTACAGGGGATTAAATAGTTTCCTGCAATTACTCAGGAAAGCGAGAGAGAAGGAAGGAAAGCCACTAGAAAGACAAACAGAAGCCCTTCCAAGAGTAGGGAGCAGAGATCAAAGGAGTCTAGGAGATCTTTAACGCTTGAGGAAGAGTCAGATGATGATGAATTTATTTTACCGTTATTGGGAAATCGTCCCCCACCAATATTTAGCATAAGAGAGCAGTCCGAACACCAGTGTAAACCCTTCAGTACCAACACCAATTAACATGACGACGAGTCCAGTGCAGATTAATCCTAGCATGACACACATCCCAATGCAGAGCAGTCTTAATCTGCCTTCTACACCTGTAGCACAAAATCAGATGCCACTGCCGAATGTCCCGAGAATTTACCCTGATGTAGCCATTGTGGAAACTGCCACAAACCTAATAGTGCCAAAAGGACAGGTTTTCCCGAAACCGACATTGGTTCAGACAGAGCCGACTCCGCTCTTACTGCCCCAAGTGCAGCCTCAAGCGATGCCAAAGTACACTCCTGTAACAGGGACACGGACACATATATCTGTGCTGATGAGCCAGAATATGGGAATTTTGCATCCACAGAACCTGAATGTTAGACCAAGCCCAGATGCTGTATCTGTACCTGTCACCATTGGCCCTATTGAACCTTTGCTTTCTCAGGAGAATAACAGTGCAAGTGGACAGGGAGTCCTGAGTCAGATTCAATGAGGAGAGGACTCAATGAGAATACCCGAATAGTCTCTCCTGTGGGACAGCCCTTTGATGGAACCAGATCAATGCTAGACCTTAGTCCATTCGGAGCCCCACCAGACACTGTAACAGGGTCGAACGTCAGTCATATCCTGAAATTACTGACACCGCAGTCTTCAAATCTAGTTGTACCGCAGTTGCCAAATACCCAGCTCAACAACATTTCGCTGCAAGGTTTGACTGCCCAACAATTGACTGACTGGTTAGGCAAGCTGAATACCCTGCAGAGTGCTCCTAGGGGAGAGGAGTACTTGAACTATACAAGACTAGGGATGGAAGCGGGTGAGCTCATTGAAGGAACAATGGGTGTGGACAGACTTGAATCCTACAGCGAAGCATAAATGAGATACCAGTGTCTGAAAATTACAAGGGAAGCTAGCAATGTGCAAGCTAGCAGACCTGGCAGAGAAGTACAGCACAGAAATAGAGCAGACAAAACATTTGAAGAGGAATTACGGGTTAGATTGTGACACAAAAGATCTGCAGGAATTAAAGCACACCTTAGGGAGTTACTCCAAATTGTTCAGACACATGGAGCATTAGACAAGTGGGAAGGCTGATGGGTAAAGAAGAGAGATGAAAGAAAAAGGGATTCTGTGATCTTATTGCAAATGTGCACCACAATGAGGATCCAGTGAAAATTTTACCAATGAGCGAGATTCCAGGAGGGAATTTTGTTCATACCCCTTGGAGCAGAAGTGGCAGTCTATCCTTTAAGAATGACTACACCCTAGGTTGAGAGAGAAACCAGTAGAATGGTACCACTGGACAGACAGGTTTGTGAAACTTGCAAAATGTCTGTGGAAGGACTTGAACACTCTATTAGAGATAGTAGTTCCAGTTGATTTATGGATGGAGTGCAAGAGGAGTATAGATTGGCTGACAAAAGAACCTGAGAGAGATCCGATTACAGGTGCACCATCGCCGGAGGTAATGAAATACTACTTTAAAGTGATTGAATTTTTGAAAACGAGAATTTCATCCAATAACATTGACTGGCAGAGAATAGACAGGATGGCTCAGGAAGCAAAAGAGTCAATACACGAGTATTATGAGAGATTGTTGCTGGCATTTAAGTATTACAGTGGTACAGAGACAATTGAGCTGAAAGACATGATTCATTTTGTGTTTAGATTTGTGGAAGGATTGAGACCTGAAATTGGCCAGATGATTAAGAGTCGTTTGATTTGCTGGCAAGCAAAGCCGATTGATGTGGTATTGCAGTATTCAAAGTACTGTAGTGACGAGACTGAGTTGAAGCAGAGGAAGCTGAAAGAAAAGGCGATTTTGATGCACATTAAAGCGACAAAGACAGGGATGCAGGGAAATTTTCCACAACAGCAGCAACAGCAAGAAAATGTGGTATTCCAAAATCAAACGACAGGTAGAGGTCGTGGAGGAATGGGATACGGAAACTGTAGTCCCGTTTGGGCACTGTAGTGGTTCAGAATGATGTACAGGGAAAGAAGAGATTGTTGCCCTGTCACGCTTGCGGAGTGGTCGGACATCGGATGATGGTTGAGGAAGGTGTTGTTCAGCAAAGAAGTAATATCGATTCACTCCAAAATATGAGATGACCAAGAATGAGAGGTCATAATCCAAATTTCCGGAACAATGTGAATCAGATGCAAAATTTTCAACCCATGCAGCAGGTGCAAAAGTCACGGGTAAAGATGACACAGTTGCAGCCAACGCAACAGCAGGTTCAAATGGTACCTAGACAGCAAATTCAAATACCTCAAGCCCCAATGAAAAAGCAGCAGGTGATGCTTCCTCAACAGGTCACAAGTCAGAACTTTAACCAGAGTAATAACACAGTACACCAATTCCCATTACAGAGTGAGAATGGAATAAACGATGATTGGGTGAGCGAGAGTTCAGATGAAGAGGAATGTGTGCTTGTAGCTTCCTTGGAGGTAGATCAGAAAGGTCCATATGTGAAGGGAAAAGTAATGGGTCATAAAGTTTCCTTCTTGGTTGACACAGGAGTTAAACGCTCTACGGTGAGAACTGCAGAAGTTCCAAACCTGCCCCTTTCAGGAAAGACAGTCCAGATTGTAGGAGTGGCAAATCAGTATTTGACCAATCCAATCTCAGAACCGGTTCAGGTTAAAATTGGCAACTTTAAAGGATTACACAAATTTGTAGCCTGTGACTCAAGTCCAGTATCCCTACTGGGTAGAGACTTGCTGTGTAAAACAAGATGCTTGATTACTTGCTCAAATGATGCAATTGAGTTACAGATGAACAGTGATGATGAGGATGACCCAGCTCCAAAAATAGAGTGTGAAATAATAAATTAGGAGTACTTGCTGATTAGTTCCTTTTCAGTATTCACAGTAAAAGATCTTCCTTCTGACTTGCAATGAACAGTTAAAGAGAGAGTGTGGGATTTGATAGGGAAAGAGATTGGCCTGGTAAAGGGAGTTGAGCCAGTTAAAGTTCCGGTAATGCTGAATGCATTTTTTCCCTAGATTTCCCAGTACCACATGCCACAGGATATCATTGAGAAGGTTGCTCCCATAACTGCAGAATTTATAAACCAAGGGGTCTTGAAAGAAGTGTTGAGCAGTCCGTGTAATTCACCGATAATGGGATTGTGAAAGCCCTGTGGGAAATTTCTAATTTTTCAGGATCTGAGAAAAATAAATGACTTTGTGATAAAACGTTGTCCCGTAGTACCAAATCCAGCCGTGATTTTGTTTCAGATTCCATGTGATGCTGAATAGTTCACCATCATCATCATTTGAATATGTGACAGAACAACTAGGTCCTAAACAACTATAGCCTAAACCACTACTACTAAACAACTAAAAGGTCTCTACAACTAAGTACTGAACAACTACTGTCTAAACAACAATTGTGCCTGAATAACAATTGCCTGAACAACTAATATATATATATATATATATATATATATATATATATATATATATATATATTCTAAACAACTAATAAACCATAAAAACCAAAAAGAAAACCTTATTTTAAAATTAGTTGTTCAGGCAATGATGTAGATATGTGTGTAGTGGTTTAGCAATAATGTGTGTGATTGTAAGCATAGTAGTTGCTAGATTGAGTGTGTCATCGAAAGACAATTTAGAAAGCACAGTTACACCAGTGTATGGTGAAACACATACAAAACAAGACCAATTGTATGAGGATGAAAAATTGCTTCATCTTGCAAAGGGATATTTGTCTTCTAATGTGAACTACAGGTTACTAAATGAATACATTGACACAATGGATGTGAGTGATTGTTATGTGTGTATGCAGATTCCTTCATCTGTACAGGAAGGAATTACATACCATAGTCTGCCTTTGATTCATGGTTTAGTTTCCGTTTATTACTTACTAATAGCCAGGAGTACATACAGTATTTCTACTCAAATTTTGATTAAGTTATCTCTTTTGTGCCTATTAATCAGCATTTGAGTAACATAGCTAAGGCAAAGAACATTGACATAGTAGGAGGGTTCTATGAACCTACACTAACATTTGGCACTGCTTATGCTCACAAAAATAATCTGACCTGCATTCTCACACAAGTAAAGACGGATTTCAACAATCAAGTAGATGACAGAAGAAAGGCAATGCAAATCAAAATGGAAAAGGGTATAGTTTCACTCAGTGCTTGAAATGGAAAAATTAAAGTGCAGATACTCTGCGCCAGAGTACCTGCTTGTTTCTGAGAAGTGCTGGTACTCTCCAATTAAAAGTATTAAGTTTTTCCTGAGATGTGCCGGTACTCACCCTCTCAAAATAAAAAAGTGCCGGTACTCAGTACCGGACAGTACCGGCCCATTTAAAGCACTGGTTTCACTGGAATGGCAGAAAGATGCTTCACATCTTCCAGGTGGTGATACACAAGAACATTTAGCTTTCGACTGGCAACATGTAGGGAAGCTATGTGTATATATAGGCTGCAGTCTCTAAAACAGTCAATAAGTTTGTAGGGACTAGTGACTGTAGAGATGTGTTTTTATTTAAGAATACTTGGACTTTTATGCCTAACGGACAAGACCCAGCCACACCATGTGTTTATTTCATTTGTGGAAGGAATGCCTACTACAAACTGCCAAAAGGTTGGTATGGTACATGCTATTTAGAGATAGTTTTCCTGAAAATCTACCATGTGGAAAGTGTTGGCAATCCAGTCTGGAAAGGGAAATCTAATTCCAGGACAAATGTAGGAGCTAATGCAGCAGGGATTACAGGTGATACTTTTGGTGCAGTTATTCCATCTGTTGGTGTGATTTTGAATGATATCAAGATAAGAAAGTTGTCAACAATTGTAGATAAGATGTCAAGTTATTATGCAGATGCTATGCTGCTAGTTGATATGGAAATGCTTACTATGAGATCAATGCTTTTGCAAAATCACCTTGCATGAAACATCCTTTTAGCAAA
Organism: Pleurodeles waltl; assembly: GCF_031143425.1. Classification (NCBI taxonomy): domain Eukaryota; kingdom Metazoa; phylum Chordata; class Amphibia; order Caudata; family Salamandridae; genus Pleurodeles; species Pleurodeles waltl. The sequence goes on along the minus strand of NC_090447.1, from coordinate 530,914,682 downwards.
GGAGGGTGAAGTCTGCAAAGTTTTACAATTGGAACATTGTTGCACGTATATTCCTGATAACAGTAGGGAGATAAGGAGATTCATATCAAACAAGACAAACCTGAAAAATGACCTGAAGATCTGAAGAATATAAATGTCTGGGAATCTATAGGTAAAAGATTTTTGAATGTTGGCTGAAGGTTTGGAAATTTAAGAAAGGAAATTGTGAGAATGATCCTGAAACCTTTTTTGATTGTGACTGTGTGCATAATTTGTGCACTTGGATTTTACAAAGCATATAGTTTTCAGAAGAAACAAAGAGCTAAGAATAAACAGAGGAGGGAAGAGATTGAAATGGAGAAAATGAGGTACAGGTATTACAAGAACCTTAAGAAATTTGAAAATTACAGTAGACCAAGGCCATTATGTTATCAAATAACCATGCTTTTGACTTGTCTCATTGTAAATAAGAGTGTCCTTCTTGTGACTGCATAAATTGCCGTCAGAGGGATTGTTAGAGCAAAATTTTATTATTACATTAGTGGAACCGAAGTCAGCACTAGGCAACTTTATTGTTGCATTTAAAAGCCTAGCCAAGATAAATTAATATGTAATGCAAAGTGTGCACGTTTGAAATATAGTGGACATTGTGCCTACCTATATTGTGCATCCTGTTTACCATGGCCGATGTTGTGTCTAACTGTGTTTATAAAATGCTAACCTGATTTATAACAAAATGTGAAGAGAATTAATAATTAGAATGAAATATTATGATTAGAAAAGAATTACAAGTTATGATGATGTATATGGCTTTAATAACATGAAGTAAAATCTGTACAGAAAAATAAATGCATGTCTCATTCATACTTAATGTGCTGTGTTGCCAATGTATGCAATTAATATTAAAAACGCTTTGCTAATTTTATGGTTCATTATTGATGAGATGTAGATTCATGATTTTCATATTTACATCTTGGTTTTAATGTTTATATTGAAAAGTTTATTTCTTGACTTAGCTCAAGTAGGCCTGAAATTTCATCTTAGCAGCAAGCAACGAGAAGGGCTGAATCATTTCTTTCCCTTTAACCTACATGTTTCCACTAGGCTATTTCAAATTAAGACTTCTATTGTTTTGTGCATAAGCATATTCAGTAACAACCTTGAGTTGTGGCAATCTGAGTACATGAGGACTGCAAAGTAAAGCAGTGTATTGTTTGAATGTTCGCTTCCATGTGAAAGGAGGAAATGTTGTGAACCTTGGAAAGATTTTGGATTGTATCAATAAATGTATGAAGTTATAACTACTGCTGGTGTCGCAGAGAGAAAGAGATGACTTCACACCTGCCCTGAGAAGATCTGGAGATGTTGCAAACCTAAAGGGCATTCTAAATTTATTGGGACAGTTGTCATTTTACGAAATATGGTTCTACTCAATGTATCAATCAGATCATAAAGAGCATTTCTAGTTAGGGAGAGACTTTTAAAACTTTTAGTTAGTCTCTTTCTGGCCAGCACCCTCCTAGTTTCCTCTTGCCACTTATGCTGAAAAGATCTTCATTGGCCCCCATGCTGTTCAGTTCCCTTGTTCGCCCTCTCGTTGGATGAATCTGATGTTAAGTCCTGACTTGATGCTTCTGCTGTAAATTATTCATGTATTTCTAAATTGCGCTTTGAATTTAATTGATAAGTGTCCCATGCTCATTCCAGATGTGCAGCACATGTCCTGCATTTTTTGATGATGCTCCTGATGCATTATACTGGATTTGACATGTTTTAGCTGTGGTTCCTGATTTGCTTACTGTCTGCTGGGAGAGGTATACAATTGCCATGCTATTTTTTCCATTGCCTCATTTTGATTAGTTTAGCATGCTGAAACCTGTTTTCTTTCTACTTTAGTAGTTAGCTAAATCTAAACCAAGATAGATGATTTTCTAAATTATTTTTGTCTTCCTTTTTCTTTTTGCTTTTACATGCTTGTGTTAGTCCATTTCCTGGGTACAAAGATCCCATCAACCTCAGATTTTAGTGTTTCCGTATCCTGACCCGGAGGAGAAAACATACTTGCAGTATCTTGCTTGTGACGTTTCTAGAAGGGCTTGGACTGAGCTTGCCTCCTGTTAAGAAGTCTGAGGGACACAAAGATTTCACCTGCCAGCCCCTGGGTTCTCCTGCTGAGGACCCTGACTTGCAAAGAGGTGCCAACTCCAGTTCTTGGGCCCTTGAGAGTAAAGTCCTGCATAAAACAAGAAGAAACAGACACATTGACTCTGGACGACTCCAGAACCAGCGCTACTGCCTGACTGAAGCCGTGGTCCCCACTGAAGTGCAATGACCGATGCCGCAGCCCTGTTGCCGCCGCAGAGCCTCTGAAGTCCCGCAACATTGTGAGTCCTGAGTGCTGTGTCACCAACATCTGTGACACCCGATTCCGCTGCAGCACCTGTGGCCCCATGGTATAACCATGACACTGTGAACTCACCTCATCGCGCCTTGACCCACTGAACTCATAGACCCCGACAGATCCTAAGGAACTGGATCCTCACGGCTGATGGCACCTCACCTCCACTGCCTCCGTAAGAAACGGACGTCTCACCTCCCCTTTGTCGCAGTAAGAAATTGACGGCTCTTCTCCTCTGTAGCAGTGCAGAACCAACGCTGCACCAGCTCCAGCAACATCTCACCTCCCCGACTACATGCCACATCTTTGATTCTGCCTCGTTTCTAAGGTACTGTACCTGGGGTCTGTGCGACTCCGTGACCGGCACTGCACTCCCTCTCAATATTTGTAGTCTAATGACCATTAACAATTATGAAGCCAGTCATCTGCCCCAGAGGGCAAATAGATTTAGCCACATGGAAGAGGCATCCTGAGGGGGCCTATGAACTGGACTCACTAGAAACCATATTTGACCAAGCTTCCGCTCGTAAGGGTGTTTCAAGCTATATCGGGCATTAGATGGAGGATATGATCTCATGTGCCACAATTACATGCCCAAGTGGAAGGAGGTAATGGGCTGAGACATTGGAGAGGCCATGTGGCAGAGGGCGATGACGGACTCTATCTTTACCAAATATAAGGGAAATGCCTTTAGGGTACTAAATAGATCGTACTTGACCCCAGCCAGGCTGTCCAACGTGTTTGGGATGGTTGATCCGTTCTTGAGGGGCTATTAGATGAGGGGTACGATGGCATATATTTGGTGGTTCTTGCCCACATATTTTAGATGGCTCTAATAAACTTCATTAAGGAAATGATGGCAATTACTCTCCTGGAATATCCAATAGTACTTTTGATAGGCCAACCAGAGGAAGACAGAAAGTATCCAATGCACTCCTCTATGGGACACCTCCTCACCAAATTCCTCTTAGCAGAAAGATTAACCCTGACCTATTGCTGGAAGCAGCCAACCCCTTCAATGCTGGCTTTATAAGGGGCACAATTTTTACATATTTAGTGATGGAAAAATTGACTGCTTTCTTAAATTTGAAACAACATTGAAGCCCTTTAATATTTGTATAAGAAAGTAGGTTTGGGGTTGGCGAATGCCACGACATGTTCCCAAAATGGTGAGAAAAAGTCACCATCATCGAATGTCTGGCTCCCCTGGGAAAGACACCTCGGACCCGGACAATGCGTGTGACACTAAATGATCATGAAAGCCAGTGGGCCACTATCATCCCTCGTCCTTTGGGAAAGGCTGGAGGGCTCTTTTGTCTGTTGTGTATTGTTTTCTGTGATGTGGCCCCCTCCTCATCCAAGGTTGTTCATTGGGAGCCCTCTTTAGCTCTCTTCTTTCTGCTCACATGCTACTGTGTTTTATTTCTTGGTTGGTCAGTGTATTTGTAATATTTGTAATATTTTTGTGATGCTTTTCTCAAAATTTCTATAATAAAGTATAGAAAAAAAGATTAATGGAGTTTGGTGCAGGGGTACAAGAAGCCAGAATCTCCAATAACCCCTGGTATCCCCACACCAAATTGCAACAGTCACAAGTTTGTTTGCTGGAATGGTGAATAATTACACTGACCCAAAAACACTGGGTCCTTTTACGAGAAAACTGTTGACATTTTCCACTTTCTCAGAGCAGACGGGTAATGTCAGCAGGATAGTCAATTGCAGGCGGGGCGACCGGGGTATAAGGCACGCTTCAGCCTGTCCAGTGAAAGCACTGTCTACTCTCCACATGCTGCTACACATTTGGGCAGATTACAGCCTGTGTTGCTGCCCACAAGCTCTGCCTAAATTGTAGTGAAGACAGTTCCAATGTCTCCAGGATTATTAGAATTATCAGTTCCTGAGTTTGGTGATCCAATAATTCCAGTACAGAGACACTTGTGTTTGCATTTGGAGTAATTCCACCCTGAGTAATGGATCTGGGTAGACTTCTGCCACTCATAATGAGAGCTATAGCATATGACCCACTCCTCCATCCGCTCACTCACATATCTATACTGTCTTTTACTCATCCACTCACCTTTCCATATTCAATTATTTGCCTGCTCAAATGTCCATGCACTTACCGTTCCACACAACCTTTTCAGAAAACTATGCATCAGTTAGGTAAGGGAGTTTGCACATCTAATGCAGACTGTACTTTACCTGATATGTAAGGGAGTATGTTCACTGATACTGCATGACCTTTAGTTGTTCTGTGGTGGTGGTGTTAGTGCGTCAGACCTTAATTGGGTAATTGACATTAATTTATAAGAAGACCCGTATGTAGGTCGATGAACCTTTTGACTGCGCTTAGAGTAGTTCCCACCATGAAACCCCGTACCAATACAAATCAATAACAAGAACAATCAATAGCATCGACAATCATAAGAGTTAGTAATTTCCACACACCATGACCTCTCGGCCATGAATAACCACACCTTTATGTAAAAGTTAGAATGTTTATTTCCCCATATTAACAATGCTAATATCACATAACTTAGTCTCAAAATCAAATGGTAAGCAAACAGAAACAATACTGGCTGCCCAAATCTCCTAAAGGATCGCAATTTAATCAAGGCTTGGACCACTACACATTCTAAGGTTATGGTACATATCCATAGCAAGAATAACTGCACAAAAGAAATGGCATAAATTTAGATTCAGCAAAGAAAAGACATCAACTGTTATTATATGTAGTGAGCAATTAACGATTAATAAAGCATGTACATAATACATGACCATTAATATGACAAACAATACATTAATCCAAACATGAGCTCAACATTTTACATTAATAAGCTGTTAATAAGTACACTTTGTGAATACTGGTGGTCACTCAAGTAGGCACAATTTCAAATGTGTACATTATTCCTCTACATTAATTCATTTTCTATGCAAATTCAACACTCAAAATACACGAATATTCACTAATAAAAATTCAGCGTTAACAATCCCTCCTCTGATGACTAAATATGTCATCACATCTACATCTTCCCACACAAATTTTCTGCTTCATCTAAAATTTGTCATCTTTATCCCTTTTAATCTTTGTTCCCTCTTTGAGTTTTCCTGAAACACATTTTCCCTTTTCATTTCTTTTCTCTTCTGATCATTTTTCATTTTCTTTCATTTAATCATGCGACACAATTTACATATTACCCATGTTCCAATTATGCAAATCACAATAATCAATATTTCTTGTATTGGTTTCAATATTATCCCTTTCCCAATGTTGCTGAGCCAATTTCCCACTGAAGCAAAACCTCTGCCAACTTTCTCCCAAACACCTGGTTCTTTCAATTCTTTCAAATCGGCACTTTCATTAGTCAAATTAGTAAGTAAGCTTCTAACTTCTTAGCTATTATCAGGAATATACAAGTAGCAATGCTTCAAATTAAGCATTTTGCAAATTTCGCCATCCTTTGCTAAATGAATATCTAACGCAAGGCAGTTCTGAAGAATCATACCTTCACACAGGCATTTCTGTATCCATTAGGATCATGGCTCCTGAAAAATTTGTCAACATGTTATCCACAATAGTAGACAATTTTCAAATCTTTATAGAATTCAGAACAACTCCTACTGAAGGAATTGTTGCTCCAAATCTCCCACTATACCAGAGGGAGACTCTCTCTTTTGTTTAGTGTGATGTAACTCAGTCATTTTCACTAATCTTTTCAAGTCTTCAAGTTGGAATATCTCTGGGAAAACTATTCCCAAGTAACATGTGCCATTCCATCCTCTTGGAAGACGGTAATAAGCATTTGCTCCACAGATGTAATACATACCAGGAATCGCTGGCTCCTGTCAATTCAACATAAATGTCCATTTACTCTGAAACAAAAACACATGTCTACATTCACTCATTCCCACAAACAAAGGGGATCATTACAACCATGGAGGTCAAGGACGATTGCACCGCCAACAGGCTGGCAGTGCAATCTTGGGTATTTTGATCGCAGCGGAAGCGCTGTAGTCGCTGCTCAGGGGATTACGAGTCCCCGACCGCCAGGAAAAGGCTGGCAGTACGGGGAGTCGCAGGGCCCCTGGGGGCCCCTGCACTGCCCATGTCACAGGGCTGAAGCCACCCGCCAAGGTCATAATGAGGGCCAAAGTGTCAGTATTAGATTTAGGCCTTTATACACAAAGCTTTCCTACGTGTTGTGCATCTAAACTAACCTCACTTGTTTTTTAATTTCACTATAAGAGTAATCATTTCTAAAAGTCCTTTTCTCTAAACTCTTTACTGACTTCTCCTGTCGTCCGTCTGTATTAAAGAGCTCTTTTTTAATGGCGTAAGCAAGCATGTCAAGTTATTCTTGTGAGCATATGCCGTGCCAAAAGTTAATGTAGGTTCAAAGAATCCTCTCACTAATTCTACATTGTTCTGTTTAGCTATTCTACTCATGTACTTAATTATGAGGACAAATGAAAACATAATGTCATGGTTAGAATAGAAATACTGCTTATACTCCTGGTTATCGAATCTTGTTAGTAACAGACTACAACTTATCCCATAAGAGAGGGGCAAACTATGATAGGTAATCTGCGTGGATACATAACAATCTCTCTCACCCATTGTCTCAACATACTCAATAAGATATAGAAGACATTCGAAAAATGTTTTCCTTGTGCATTACCTATGTGCAGATACTTCTCATCGAACCTGAACTTCTCTAGTTCTGTTATTGCGGTAGTTGCTTCTAAAGCTCAAGTATGGTTGGCTTTACTTTTGTCAAGAACAATCAATCCCACAATCAATATCAAGCACAATATCACACTCACAATTGCCAAACCAAATCTCATGTATTTACAGCACCTATTCTTCCTAATCTGCTGGTTAATGTTACTCATGATCTGTAAAGAATCAGAAAGTAGAAGAAGAATAGTAACTATGCAGCAAAAATCAAAAACAAAATCTTCAATCTTCTTTCAGCAATTATTTACATCTTTCAGTCTCATTTCCTTGATCATTTGTGAAAATCGATAAGATTGTCAAAAAACGGTTTAGCAGCTTGTCAAATCAGGTTATCTTGTCAAATCAGGTTTTCAAAAGTCTTTTCCAGTTACTTTTAACAGTCTCTTTTCTTTGTAACTTTCTCAATTTGTTGTTTCAACAGTTCAGTTCATTGATTTCCTTTAAGCACCAAAATATTGACCTGGAATGTCTCGATCAAAACAAAAAGACAAAAATTCTCTTTGCCATTCACTTGTTGTTGCATATGCCCATTCAGGGCCTACGTACCTTTGACTTGCTATTTTCTTTCTTTTCAACTTTCGATCTCCATTCAATTCTCCTTCACTCAGGTCTTCTCTCCTTGTCGTGTCTACTTCTTCCTTTCTCTTTGCTTGTGACTCTGGCCACTTATCTCCTTTCAGTGGACCCTTGTTTAATGCTCTTTTCTTTTCTTTTTTTTATTGTAACCCGAGAGAATACGAACATAGACATAAAGTTCCTAACAAGCAGAATGCAGTGTACATATATAAATTGCCCAAAAAAAAAAAACATACACCTATAACCTCCATCACCCCTCCCTTCCCTATTGCTGATTCTCTAACCATTTGCCCAGTAGTCCCCAGATAGCTTGGCCTTTCCGTTCATACAGTGCATATTCAAGCTGATATACCACGAGGTGCCGATCCAACCAATATTGAAATACTGGAGGTTGGTGATCCAGCCACGCAGAGGCGATACAAAGTCGATATCCAGCCATAGATACAAAAATAAACTTAGAAACCTATGGCCCAATTGCGTTAGAGACCCCAAGTATTGCCACCCCAGGGGTTAATTCCACGTCCTGTTTGTCTACTTCACTGATATACCGGCCGATATCCTTTATCAGAATTGCTAATTTTGTATATGAAGCAAACATGTGTATTAGATCTGCACCATATGGCTGACATCTTGGGCAGTGTATCCCCTCTGCCCTGCCCCACTTAACTATTTTCCCTGGGGTGAAGTGTAAATCGAATATTGTTTGATAGTGTTGCACCTGGAGTGTCGCAGAGATCAGAATGCTGCACCCCAGTCCAAGAGACTCATAGAATTCTGCCTCTCTCACATTAAGTTGAGCTTCCCACTTCTTGCAGAGCTTCTCCAGATCCTCTGGCAACTCATCATTAAGTCGGGCATAAACTGTCCTTATAGTAATCCTGTCACCATTTACCATCATCTCCATCATAGGGCATTTTGCGAATCCTGCTACCCCCCTCCCACGTTTTCCTATGCATAAAATCCCTTGCTTGTAAGTATTTAAAGAATCCCCTTTGCTTCAGACCAAATTTCTCATGTAGGTTCTCAAATGTGCCTATTGTAGATCCTACAAAGAAGTCCCCTAACTTGTGTACACCCTGTTGATTCCAGCTCACCATATAGTTATCTCTAAATATCTCGGGAAGCGATGTATTATTTACAATCAAGGTATAGCGGTTATATCTACCAAGACCCATTATTTTCCGCCAGGGGTCCCAACATTTAAATGCAGTGGTTAAAACCTTAAAACGCACCTTCCTATAGTAGCTGGGTTCCATGAATGTCAACAGTGCATCACTAGCTGAGGATCCAGTTAGCAATTCATAAATATCTGGGACGTACCCTTCGCCTCTCACAGATCCTCTATTGTTAAACAGTGGGTGCATAAACTGTAGCACAGCTGCCAGCTGATATAATAACAAATTTGGCAGAGACCAGCCCCCCTTCTCCCTAGATAATGTCATATATCTGCTAGCCCACCTGATCTTACCATACGACCAAATAAACCTCATCACTAGTTGATCGAGCATGTTAAACCAGGATTTCTCAAACTCCAACGGGATAGCCCAGAATAGATATAAGACCTTGGGAAGAAACATCATCTTAACCATGTTGCACGGCCCCATAATTGACATGTGTAGATTGTTCCATCTACCAAAATACTGTCTGGCTTTTTTGTACTATCGGCATTAAATTAAGCTGAACTATCTGCTCCGCATTGGGTCTAATATCAATCCCTAGATAGACTGCATGGTCGACCCTTCGAATATCGGTTGTGTTGCGGTACTCATTTACCACTATCTGGGTCTTGTATTTATTAAGTAAATAACCAGATACCGTCCCAAAACTGTGTGCAACCTTTTCAATTTCCTCGAGGTCCAAGTCTGGGTTAGTGGTAACAACTGCAACATCATCGGCATAAGCTAATATTTTGGTACCCCAACCATTACGGATCACAGGCTGTATGAATGTGTTCTTTTCTAGTTGTCGTAAAAGTGGATCTATAGATAATGTGAATAACAACGGCGAGCATGGGCATTCCTGTCTCGTACCACGTTCGATCCAGATTTCATTTGAAGGGCCACCTAGCATTTGGATTCTAGCACTTGGGTGCTTGTACAGAGCCTTAATTGCTGTAATAAAGCTGTTCCCAAACCATAAACCTGCTGTGTTTTCCACAAATATTCCCAATTAACTCTATCAAATGCTTTCTCAACAGCTAACAAAATCATTGCCATAGGCTCCTCCGCAACATGAGTGGAATCAAACAAAGCTATAACTCTAGCGGTACCCCAAGAAGGAATAGGATTACCACCTTGCTGCACTTGGGTGAACAGTTCTACCATCACTGGTAGCAGCAATGTTTTAAAATGCTTATATAATTCTAACGGTATACTGTCCGTCCCTATGGCCTTCCCGCTTGGGAGCCCTCGCACCGCTGCTTCCAATTCGTCCATTGTCCCCTTTTCTCCTAATACCTCTTGTTCCTCAGGAGTGATCCTGCCACCCATTGCCTTGCTTAACCAGATGCGTCCAACTTGATCCACACTTACAGGAGTGGCTTTGTATAGCTCCGCATTATATTCCCGGAAAGCTTCCCTGATTAGGTCGGGATCTGTAACTATCTTCGCCAGCCTATTTTTGATCACCGAGATTGAGCCGAGTGTAGCCCTTTGACGAGCCCGTACTGCTAATAAGTGACCCACTTTCTCGCTAAATCCATAACACTCCTTTTGCTTTGCCAAGTATTTTTCCGCTGCGCTTTCCATTAACATTTTAGCGATCACTATCTGTTGTAGGGCATCTTGAACATCTGTGCCACCCTTGACTGCCCTGATAAGTTGTTTTTCTGCCACATGGAGCTCTTTGAATAATTCTTGAGTCCGGTCTGCTTCTTGTTTCTGTCGTCTAATGCTAAAACTAAGATTTCCCCCCTTATCCCTGCTTTCAATGTGTCCCACACTATCTCGGCTGGGGCGGACCCCCTATTAAATTCTCAAAACTCCCTCAACCATGCTTTCATATGCTGCATATATGCGGGATTATTCAACAGCCCTCTCTCGAATGACCAACCCTTCCTATGGCTCTGCCTATCCACACTCTTAACCTCCAGAAGTAGAGGGTTGTGGTCTGACATAAATCGTGGGTATAGTTTAATTTCCACCCCTTCTAGGAATTGAGGCGATATGAGAAAATAATCTAACCAGGCCAGTTTCCTATGAGGAGCGGAAAAATATGTGTATCTCGGATCCGGCCCCTTCAATGTTGACCAGTCCTACTTCCTTTTGCAAGTTCCTAAAGGCCTGAAATACTATAGGTTTACGCCCTGAGTAACTTTTATTCTTAACACCCTTTAGACTTTGTGATCTATCCCATGACCCATTAAAATTCAAATCCCCGCAAACGATGTACAGGGCAGACCATACTGCTAATTCAGCTGAGATAAAGTCTAATAAAGAGGGATCTTCCAACACAGCACCATACAGTGAACATAGCGTAAACCTTTCTTTACCAAGCTGACACTCTATTATAACCCATCTCCCTAGCTGATCGGACCTACTCCGGGTAACTTTACATTTGGTATTGCTTGTTAGGATGGCTATCCCTTTTGTTTTAGTCCTTTGCTCAGTACACGCCAGCAGCTGCAAACTAAGGGACTCCAACACAGCTTTGTTAGAATATTCTATGTGAGTTTCTTGCAAGCAATAAATGTCAGCTTTCAATGATTTTAAGTCTTCTGCCACTTTCCTTCTCTTACGGGGGTTATTTAAACCGCATATGTTTACGGATGCTATCCGGAATACAGCCATGTATCTAACGCAAGTGGGTTTCTCCCAGGATCACCATAATAAATTGTAAACTCTATTCTTATAGCTGCTCCTGTGATCTGTGGCATCAGCCTTCAAACCCAAACCTCCGGGCACTAAGCCAACCTGCATCTTGTTGCTGCACTTTATCTGCATTCCCTAGGTAACCAATTTTCCTTTTTACTCTCACCTGAATACCCCTCCATCTCCACCCACCCCCCTCTCCCTCCTTTCCCCCTCCCCCAACACCACCCTGCCCCCCACAACCCCTCTCGCCCTCCCCTACTCTTGGTCTTGCACCTCCCCCTTCTACCTCCCTCGGCTCTGAACAACCACCCTCCCGCCTCCCCTACTCCCCCCATCCCTAAGAGCAATCAGACCACCTCCGATCTGAATGATGGTGACCCCAGATGTCAGCCAGGAACCCACCCTGGACAACCGGGCTTCCTACATACTTGAATACCACTGCCTGTATTACCGTTGGGATACTTTTACCCACTACTTTGATTTCTGCTGGAATTTCACCTTCATCAAGTATTCTTTTGCCTGAATCTCAGAAGTGAAAATTTTGACTTTCCTGTTAACCACTGTCTTCAACCGAGCAGGGGCCAACAGGTAAGCCTCCCCTCCCCTATCCTCAAAGGGTTTAATCAGCTGAGCCAGTCTCCATCTTCACTCCACAGTAACGTGACAATAATCTGGTCATGCAAAAAACGTGACATTGTCCACATGGCATGGGACGTCCGGGCGGGCTTTTTAAAAAACGGCCTGCCTTAACAAGTGATTGCCAAAAAAAAACAATATAGCTGTTGGGTGTTTAGATTCTGCATTGCGGCCTCCCTCGTGTCTGGCTATTGGGAATCTATGGACTCTTTGAATCTCAATCTCCCAGTCCCATTTAGTAAGCTCTGGAAAAGCACACTGCAAAGTCTTAATCATATATGCCCTAGTGTTGTGCCCTCCGTCCCCCCTTCCTCTATGCCCAAAAACCGCAAGTTATTTCTCCTCTGCCGATTCTCATAATCTTTAATTTCCACATAAAGTCAGTTAGTTGTCCTCCATGTGTTTCCGTTTGTTTCTTTAGGGCCTCGACATCCGCCTCCACAGCAGTAGTTCTGTTCTTTTTTGTACTCAGCTTTTCTTCAATTTCTGTACAGGACTTCGCAGCTTTGCAGACCGCACCCTGTAAATGCTTAGTGGCGATCTGCGCCCTTCGACTCTCAGCCCTTGTCTCTATTTGCAATTCCCTTATCGTATCATATATCATCTGCAGCATTTTTGCATATGTGCTAGTCGTGCTGGTGCTGGTGCTTGGGGCCTAACAATCCTCACCCCCATTAATGTTAGGTACCAGGTCGAGCTTAGGGTCTTTCTCCAGTCCCGTCAATCTGGTTCCGTCCTGAGAGCTCTGCCCCCAGTTGAGCCCGACCGTACTTTCATACCTCTGCGTTGTCGTCGCTGTAGTCGCACTGTGGACTCTGCCGTTGATGATACCCTCTCGGACTCTAAAGATGTGCTGCCTTCTGCTGCGCTCTGGTTGCATCCACTGCTGATAGCTTCGGAATCCTCAGTTAACGAGTAAAATTTATCAACACCGTCGCTAGACCAGTCAGGGACCTTCTTGCTCCTTCCAATTTTCCTGGCTTCCATTTCCACATTTTTGCCATCGTTACTGCCCTCCGTTAAGTTCCTGTAGCTTAATGCGGGGGCATATCGGGTAAGACATGAGCGACATGAGTGACATGGTTGGGCTGCACCATTTGTAATTGGATGCTGCCACTGTTGGGTGCCCTAGCGTTTGCGCCATTCGACGCCCTTTGCTCCTTGGCATTACTCAGGTCATCTACCAGCCCCCCCTCGGCATCTTGTGGCCTGGTCAGGGGAGAGTTGCTCCCAGAGGGCCCTTCCCTACTTTCTTGAGCTTGTCCGGTCTCCTCTCTATGTGTCTTACAGTTCTCTTTGACAGAAGCTGACATGACTGTGGGAGGAAATGTGGAGCTCTCAATACCGCTCTCTCGCATGCCGCTGGTCAGAAAATTCGCAATAGCGGGCTGTGATTTACCCTTCCACCTAGGGTCGGGCGGGGCAACACTAGTAGTATCCTTGACATCTTTGGCGGTCCCACCTCCGATTTTACCACACAGTTTAGTTACTCCTGAAGCAGGTCGCCTGCCAGCCGAGCCTGCATCCCCACTGTCTTTCCCCGAACGTGTTAGCCGGGCCCTCTCCCCTTTATCTACAAAGTTCTGTGAATTTTTATGTGCCATGTTTGCTCTTAGGTGCCAGGAAGAAGCCCCAATTGATTTACAAGCCTCCAATGCCAATAATCCGTGTCCCTTGCGACATAGTTAATAGTGCTTCTCAGCGATCTAATCAGTGTCCACGCTAAGCCATTGCGGGAGCCCAACCACACTCTCTCAGTCACACTCTCCTTATAGCAGAGCCCAGCCAGCATTGGTATCCTACCAACTGGCCCCTTATTTCATCATAACAGTCCTGGAAACCACAGATTATTTTCATGCCCTTCATACCTTCAGGCAAGTGTCATTACGTGAGTCCAGCACGACATAAACGTATCCTGAGATCTCGCCAAAAGTGAGGCACCACGGCGCCACAGCTCCACGCCTTCTGCTTCTCTCAGGGACCATCTGGTACTCTCTGAAAGCAAGGAGGGGTAACCGGCGTGCGTGCGCAGCTCCCGCACTACATCTGCTCCTCTGCCGTTGATGTATTAAAGTCCCAGCCAGCATCCGGCACTCTCGGCAAACAGTTGGGGGGTGGAATACTACATCTGCTTCTCTGCCGTCGATGCACTGAGCTCCCAGCCGGCGTCCAAGGGGGCGGGGCTTAGCGGCCGTCACCTACGTGGCCACCATCTGTCTCGTCCGGTAATCCATAACCGTTTAATGCTCTTTTCAGTGCTGAAATTGAAACTTCTTCTTGCTCTGCAGGATTTTCTCTTGACGCACGTGCAACTGGCTCAGGAAGAGTCAGACCACACTGGCTTTGATCCACCTCAGCCAGACCTCTGCAGTAGTCCAACACTGTATCATATGTTTGCAGGTACCGCTGGCAACCTCATTGCCCTGCCCATGAGGATCTCATGCGGGGACAATCCTGTCTTCCTTTTGGGTGTGTTTCTCATTGTCATCAGAACTAACAGTAGTGCGTCTGGCCATTTTAGATTTGTGGACGCACACGTTTTCGCCATTCTTGATTTCAAGGTACCATTTATCTGTTCCACAAGTCCTGATGCTTCAGGGCGGTATCTACAATGCAACTTCTGCTCAATGTTTAAAGCTGAACATAGTAATTTAACTACTTCATTGTTGAAGTGACTTATTCTATCTGATTCTAAAGAGATCGGAAACCCAAAATGTGGTATCAGTTCCCTAAGCAGTAGTTTCGCTAATGTGAGGCTGTCATTTCTTCGTGTAGGGTAAGCTTCAATTCAATGACTAAAGATGCAGACAATCACCAAGATGTATCTCAATCATACCCACAAGGGCATCTCAGTAAAATCCATCTGCATTCTGCTAAATGAACCTCCTGCTCTTCCAATGTGGCTCAAATGGACCACTGTCCCTTTTCCCGCGTTCATTTCTTGACAAATGATGCAAAAATGACAAACTGCTTTAGCAACTTGTCTAAATTTCAGATTGAACCAATTTTGTTTTAACAGGCGAATCATGGCATCCCTCCCAATATGCGCTTGACCATGATAATATGTAGCCATTTGAGTGAACAAACTGTTCGGCAAACCAACTGACCCTCTTCTGAAACCCACAATTTATCCTGTCGCTGTGCACATTTCATTTTGCCCCATGCCCATCTTTCCTCCCTGTCAACATTATTTTGCAATGTTCTCAGCTCTTCCAACGTATCTATAACATGTAACGCATAGCTTGGACATGTCTCATCTTCTTCAGGTAACAATTCCCACTTATCCTTGAATAATATAAAGTTCAATGCGCAAAACCTTGCGACTTGATCCGTATATCCATTTCCCATTGACATAAAATCTTGCGATTTCAGATGTGCACTGCATTTCACCATTGCAATCTTTTAAGGCACTTGAATAGCCCGCAACCACTCTTGAATTCTCTCACCATTTCTTACGGGTGAACACAAAGAGATCAGGAAACCTCCCTGTGACCACAACTGCCCGAATTCATGTACTATTCCAAATCCATACTGGCTATCTGTATAAATGGCAACTTTAAGCTGTGCAGAAACATGGCACACTCTAGTCAGGGCTGCCAGTTCCATTACCTGAGCAGAGTATACTCCTCGAAGCCAGGACACTTCAAGTATACCAGAAATTGTGCACACAGCATATCCTGCTCTCAGTATTTCCATATTGTCCCTCAGACAGGAACCATCAATAAGGACAATTTGGTCATTTTCTTCCAATTGGGTATCTCTCATATAAGGTCTCGGTTTGTTCATAGATCAGTTACTTCAAGACAATCATGCTCAATGTCTTCTAATTTTTCGATTTTCATTTGGGAGTAAGGTTGCTGGGTTAAGCACTGCACATCTTTTCAATGACATATTAGTTGACTCCAAGATGCTCGTCTTGTAGCGAGTCAATCTGGCACCTATCAGGTACTGCATCTTAGTCCTTAAAAGTAAATCGTAAATGGTGTGAAGGGACCAAAATAGTTAGGGGATGTCCCATCACAATGCTTTCACACTGCAAGGCTCTGTCCAACCGCTGCAACTGCACACAAGCAGCCCGGTAAAGCTGCTGCAACTGGGCCCCACTAGCTTAAAAATACGCTACTGGGCGGTTTACACCTCCATGGACTTGAGTCGAGACAGACAAAGAACATGCATCATGCTTATGACAAAACAACGTGAAGGGCTTACTGTAGTCAGACATTGTTAAAGCTGGGGCTTTGCACAAACTCTCTCTCAACTCAGAAAATGCTTTCATACAAGCCTGATCTAACACTAGGGGATCAGTTACTTCTTTGTGAGTCAGCTTCCGCAATGGCTTTGAAATGACTGAAAAGTTGGGAATCCACTGGTGACAGTAGCCTACCATCCCTAAAAACATCCTGACACCTGTCTGTGTGGCTGGTGGACTCATCTGCAATCTGGTGACCCAAATACTTCACTTCTTTCTGACAGTATTGCAATTTAAGTGGAGACACTTTATGACCATTCTTTCCAAAATGGCTCAGTAAGGCAATTGTGTCATACTTGCACTCTTCCTTCATTTTGAATGCACTCAACAAATCATCAATGTACTGGACCAATGTCGATTGGAAATACATTTCCAATGACTCCAGGTTCTTTTTCAAGATCTGGTTGAATATGGAAGGTGATTCTGATAACCCTTGAGGAATTCTACACCAACAGTAAACTCGATCGAAAAATTTGGAACAAAAAATAAATTGACTATCCTTATGAAGAGGCACAGAAAGAAGGCCTGTGGCAAGTCTATGACGGTGAACTATCCGTTTGGACCCGGTACATCAATAGGTTATCGAATATTGTTTTGACAACTCGATCTTACCGAGACTCGTGGAAGGTGGCTGTTATCGTCCCCATTCACAAAAAAGAAGATAAGAGTTCCTCTGGGATTCTTAAATTGTTTATTGTGCTTATATTTTTAGTGTTCTACCAATCTTAAAAATCAAAAATCAAAAAAATTATGTTTGTACTGTACTTTTATGGTATGTTTTTACTTACCGAAATAAAGTTAAATGATGAGGGAAACATCCTGAGCAACTAGGTCTAAAGCACTACTTGCCTGAACCACTACTGCTAAACAACTAAAAAGTCTCTACAGCTAAGTACTGAACAACTACTGTCTAAACAACAATTGTGCCTGAATAACAATTGCCTGAACAACTAATTTTAAAATAAGGTTTTCTTTTTGTTTTTTATGGTTGTTGTTTAGAATATATATATATATATATATATATATATACGTATATATATATATATATATATATATATATATATATATATATATATTAGTTGTTCAGGCAATTGTTATTCAGGCACAATTGTTGTTTAGACAGTAGTTGTTCAGTACTTAGTTGTAGAGACCTTTTAGTTGTTTAGTAGTAGTGGTTTAGGCTATAGTTGTTTAGGACCTAGTTGTTCTGTCACATATTCAGTTTTCAGTAGCAAAAATTCTCAAAGAGTTAAAAAAGAAATGTCTTTAATAGATTACTGCCTCCTTTAATCAATTGGCAAGGTTATTTCAAAATTCAACTCTAGTGCAATTTCAAGTTCCAGAATGTTCAGCTGACAATGCACAGTCATAACAAAAGGCAATAAATTCCCTCTCTCATTCATTTGCGGCAAAGTAAGTCCATTCAGGCGCTGAGTACCTGTGGCTTGGCACCCTTTTTATCTTCGATCTCCTTGTTGCACAGTTTTCACTGTTACTTTTAACTAATACTTCAACAGCTTCAATCACTTTAGCTACTTCAGCAATTGTTTGATGCATGTCTTTAACTGGTTTAAGACTTTTCAGCGACCACTGGTCTCCTCTTACAGTTTACCTTTCATGTACTACTGGCACTGCAATGTTTGCAGGAGCTAACTGACTCTGAATAGACTCTCCTGCACATCCAACAGTCTTTGATGCACTCAGACTTTCACCACTTTCTGAAGGCACTGCAGCAGCCTCTTGTCCAGTCCTCACAGTTTGGTTAACCTGGACCCCTTCACTCACCAACTGCGACCCCAGAGGAACAGGCTCTGTATCTTCAAGAGGACATGAAACTTTGTGTGTGTGGCTCTCATGACCCCAGTTCAGAAGACCAGCACATGTCACAGTTGTTGTGGTCACTAAAATGATCTGGTAAGGGCCTTTCTGTCGTGGCTCTAAGCAAGTCTTTCTGACATGCTTCTTTACAAGCACAAAATCACCAGACTTCAAGTCGTGACACTGCTCCTGTGTTGGTTGAACAGTTGCTTCTTCCACCTGATGAGACAAAGAGCGAACCACATCAGCTAGTCCTTTGCAATAATCCAGCACTAAGTCATCTGTAATGTTCACAAGTACATTTACAGGCACTGCTGGCAATCTCATGGCATGCCCCATGAGAATCTCACGTGGTGACAATCCTGTCAGTAGTACTACGCATGCCCATCAGAAAAAGTGGCAGTGCAACAGGCCATTTCAATGTTGTAGAAGCACACATTTTTGTCAAAGTTCCATTCATCTGCTCGACCAATCCAGATGCCTCTGGTCTGTAACTGCGGTGCAATCTTTGCTCAATTTGTAATGTCACACATAACATTTTGATAATCTCATTATTAAAATTAGATCCTCAGTCTGATTCCAGAGATGTCAGAATCAAAACCTTGGAATCACCTCTCTCAACAACAGCTTTGCAACAGTGAGGCTATCACTTTTGCATGTTGGGTAGGCTTCGATCCACTGTGACAACGCGCACACTATCACCGACACATACTCCACTCCATTTCATGCAGGTATCTCAATGAAATCTAGCTGCATTCTGTTGAAATGTCCACCTGTGACTCAAATTAACCACAGTGCGTTTTCCTACGTTCGTCTGCTGACATGTTACATATCTGTGACACACTGTTTCTGCAACAAGTCTGAACCTGGGGTTCTACCATGTCTGTTTAAATGTCCTGATCATTGTGTCCCTGCCAAGATGATCATGCCCATGATAGTACCACACCATTGAAGGCAGCAAACTATTCTGCAACACAGCTTTTCCTTCATTTGAAACCCAAACATCATCTTCACCTCTCTGAACTGAACCTGCTCTACTCCAACCTCTGCGTTCCTCTTCAGTAGCTTCCTCCTGTAATCTCTTAACCTCTTCCCAGGTGTCAATTGATGTCATGAGAAAACTTTGGTTTGTCTCATTGGCATGGCCTCCATCACTCCATTCCTCATCGAAGGACGTGAAATGTAGCTCACAATATCTGGCTACTTGATCGGCATAGTCATTGCCCAATGAGATATAATCATTTGACCTTTGATGTGCTGCACATTTCACTGCAATTTTTACTGGTAACTGTAATGTTTTCAATAGTTGATAAATTATTTTACCATTTCAGAATGGTGATCCTGAAGAGGTCATAAAGCCTCTCTAGGTCCACAACTGACCGAAGTCGTGAATCACACCAAACCTGTATTGGCTATCTGTGAAAGTTGTCACTTTGAGCTGTTCCGAAGCATAGCATGCTCTAGTAAAAGCCACCAATTCAGGTTCTTGGGCAGAAACAACTCCTTGAAGCCATGAAGTTTCTATCACTCTGGAAACTGTACAAACTGCGTAAGCAGCTCTCTGAGTTCCTTCATTATCTCTCAAACAGGAGCCATCAACAAATATGACAATCATTTTTGCCTAATGTGGTATCTTGAATGTTGGGTTTCGCTTTGGTGCATAGTTCAATCACATCGAGACAATCATCTTCCAGATAATTTTCATCATTAACATGTTCCCTAGCCACCGATAAAAGGCTTCTCGGATTCAGGACATTGCATTGTTTAATATTCACATTTGAGGAACCCAAAATCAGAGACTCGTAACTGGTCAAACATGCATTGGTCAAATACTGGGTTTTAGTTCTGGTCAAAAGTACTTCCACGGAGTGGGGCTCAAAACGGTCAAAGGATGACCCATGACAATGCCTTTGCACCTTGAAATGCTGACACCAACTGCGGACACTTATTTCAAGCAGCCGGGTAAAGCAGCAGCTACAGGATCAAGGGTAGCAGAAAAATAAGCCACTGGTCTGCTGACCCCTCCATATAACTGCGCCAAAACTGAAAGTGTACAACCATCATGTTCATGACAAAACAATGAAAAACATTTTTTGTAATCTGGCATTCCCAGAGCCGGGGCTTGGCATAGACTGTCTCTCAGCTCAGTGAATGCTTTCAAACAAGCGTCATCAAGTGCCACCAGCTCAGTTATTTACTTGTCTGTTAATTTTTATAAGGGCTTGGAAATCATTGACAAATTTGGGATCCACTGGCAGCAGTAGCCAACCACTCCCAAAAACATTCTGACATCTCTCTGTATCACTGGTGGATTCATCTGCATGACTGCTGCAGCTCTCTTGGGACACCTTCCTTGCTCCCTTTTTTTCATGTGATGACCCAAATATTTCACTTCTTTCTGACAATACTGTAACTTTGTGGGGGAAACTTTATGCCCACTCTCGCCCAAATGGTTCAATAAGGCAATGGTATCTCTCCTATAAGCTTCATGTGTGTTTGATGCAACCATCAGGTCATCAATGTACTGAACTAACACTGAATGAAATGACATGTTAAGGGACTCTAAATCCTTTATCAAAATTTGAATAAAAATGGATGGGGAATCGGTATACCCCTGTGGAGTGCGACACCAGGAATATACACAGCTTCTGAATCTGAACGAGAACAACAATTGGCTGTCCACGTGCAGTGGAATGGAAAAGAATATGTGACACAAGTCACTGACAGAGAAACATTTTCCTTCACAAGGAATCTGAAACAAAATCACAGCAGGGTTTGGTACCAATGAACAACACAGACAGAAAATCTTGTTCACTTTTCTCAAATGTTGAACTATGCAGTATTTTCCATTGGGCATTCTCAGTCCCATGATTCGTGAATTACATGGACTTCTCATGACTTCTTTCAGAACTCCCTGCTCATCACAACTTTCAATTACAAGTGTAATTCCTGCATTCACTTCTGGGGCCATATTATACTGGGTGATTTGGAGAAACACTGCATTTGACTTCACTGTTATGAATCCAATATCTTTTTCTGAAAAAAAAAAAACCTTCACCATCACAGTTCCCTGCAACTCTTCAGACAAATCCTTAACTGTCATCATTAGAAATAATGAAATGAGAGGATACATCTTGTCAATTTGACTGGGCATTTCATCATCACTATTTGGATTCCTATTCCTCTAAGACTACAACTGATGGAACATTTTAATTTGCATAATAGGTCATGTCCTAACAGACTCGCAGGACTTGAATAGCAAATTACCCTATTTTAACCGGGGTAAATTTCTGTAATAGGGTTTGTCAAATGCTGATTTGCTATTCCGACCAACTGAACTTTTCTTTCAGACAAAGCCACGTCTGGAACTTCTGCGGTTCTGACAGTGGAACATGTTGCTCCAGTGTCAACCAGGAATGCCACATCATGTCCCATTACAATGGCATTTACATGGGGACCACGCTGATCCACTTCTATGGATGCAGCTAACATATACTCTTCTTCATCTGAGCTATCACTGTTATATGTTACTGAAACTTCATCACCACTGAAATCGATCAATGGGTATTGGGTGATTAACTGATTCACATTTGCATTTGCCTTCTGATTCATTTTTTGCTGAGGAATCATCATCTGCTGCTGTTACTTCAGGCCTGTGGAACTGGCATTTGCTGAGGTACCTGCATCTGTGGCACTCTTGTAGGAACAGCTGCATTCTTAATTTGGGATTTTTGGGCTCTTTGAATTTCAACTTGACCACTGTTCACCCTCTGTACAACACCACCACTTTGTACCAAATTATTCACATTATTGTATGGACACTGCCGTCGCCAATGTCCGGCATTTCGGCAAGCATGACAAAGAAGCATTTTCTTCATTGACTGCACGTCAACCACATTACCACTGTGATCTATCCAAACACAGCATGCTCCACCTCTGAACTGAGGCACATTGTTACCCTCCTGTTGCACACCTTGCATTCCACTAATGTTCCCCATTCCATGCAGACCCTGTATTCCTGCTGCCTGGGCAGATTTAATTTGCGTCACCATCACTTTCTCCTTGAACATTTTCTGCTTCAATTCAATTTAAATTGTTCTTTCTGCTTTTGTCACCCCAAGTGGGAAGGGTATGCCCAGAAGTGGGTCCCGTGCTCACTATGCCACCAGATTCAAGCTAGCCTGGCTGAAGAGGGGTGATACCCCGAAACCAGTCCCAGGATGCTTGTTTTCGGTCCAGAGAGGACCTGGCCTGGCAGTTAGGGCTGGACTGTTCCCATGGGGAACAGGGTCAAGACTGATTTGCATATGGCTGGGTCCAAAGTGGTATGGCATGGTGATCAAAAAAACTCACTTCATCAATCTGATTTGTCTGCCAGAAACTAAAATGATTCTGTATCATACTATCAATTTCAGGCTTCAATCCCTGCATGAATCTGAACACAAAATGATTCATGTCTTTTGGCTCAATAACTTCAGTATCACTGTGATGTTTGGAGGCTTGCAACAATCTCTCATAATAAGCATGAATTGACTCCTTCGATTCCCAGGCAGTCCCGTCAATCCTTTGTCAATCAACCTCTTTAGGGGCAGCTCTAGTCTTCAGGAATTCAATCATTTTGTAATACCCTTTCATCACCTCTTCAGATGGGGCACCTGTTACTGGATCTCTCTGCGGTTCACAAGTTGGCCAATCAGCACTCCACTTGCACTGAACCCGCAAATCGACTGGAGCCACAATGTTAAACAAGGGGATCCATTCTTCCCACAGGCATTTTGAAAGTTTCACAAACCTCTCTGTCTGCTTGTACAATTCTACTGCCTTCTCCCTCAACCTTGGGGAATCATTTGTGAATGACAAAATGTCACTTTTACTCCAAGGTACATGAACATATGCCCCACCTGGTATCTCACTCATTGGTTGCATCTTTACAGTCTTCTCAACTTGATTTGCTCCAACCGGAGGCAATTTCTGCTTTGCTTTTTTCTGGTCTCTTTTCTTTTCACATCTGGTTTCCCATTTATCTGATGCTCCCCATGTCTCAATACTCGTAATTAATTCTTTAATGTGCATTCTCATGACAGGTGATCTCATTTTTGCAATGTCTTTTAAAATGAATGCTAATCTGTAACTTTTATTTAAAGGTTTTGACTTGTCCAATTCAATCTCATATTTCTTTGTTAACTCTGCTAACTTCTCATGAGTCAGTCCTGCATGGTTTGTGTTCTCCTTGCATATGAAGCACAATTTATCTTCACTGTATGTACCTAATCTTTCCAATTCAAGTGTTCCTTCAATTCATTAATTTAATTCTAATTTTAATCTGGACACATTCACTGTCCTACCTCTCTTTGGTGTGTCTTCTATTCTGACACTGTTATTTGTTACACCTGTTGCTCCACTCAAACTGTCCAACCACTCAGTCAGTTGCTGTGCTGAAAATCCCTGCAAACTAATATTATTTCTTTGAGTCATGTTCTGTGGGGTGTTACATGGTATTCACATTATCTGTTCTGGTGTGGGCATTTGTGAAACTGGAGTTCTTGGAGGACATCTGACATCTACTTTCTAACATCTGGTTGGGACCTGTCATTTGCATGGCTATCATAGCTGGAACAGATGTGGCTAACCTTTCTATTTCTGAATTCATTGACTACGGTGAAACTACTGCAGACACTGGATTTGGAGTCTGGAGATTACTCCCAGTATTCCCCAAAGCATACAATGGGACAACTGGACCTATTGTTACAGGAGCTGTCAGTGCTTCTGGCCCTGTCAAATTTGTCTGATTTGTCTTATTTTATGAAGTCATAATTCCTGCACTCTGTCCTGTCAATACTGTACCACTAGTGTGTCCTGATTGACTATTGACAGATATTTGGGGTTGTCAAAACTGGAGAATACGTGGGCATAGTCTGTCTCTGGTTAAAGCTCTATGCAGACACTGCTACATTAGGTGTCAATTCCATTTGAATCACCCTGTAGTTGGCATTTCTTGGTTCACATCTGGGGCTGTAATATGTTGTGCTGTGCTAACGACTTGAACTGCTGAGCATGAAATGTCCTGAACCGGGCCTTGTGAAACTGGAGCTGTAGGTACACTTGGGGCTTCATTTGTGCTGTCCTCTCAAGTGCATGATATGTCAGAAGACTATTAATCAAAAGCTGATTTATAAAGTCATCATCTGAGTCACTTTCATATGTAACTGTCTTTTTATTCTCATCTATCTTCTGCTCTGTTTCATCTGCCTGCATCCTTTGCGGTTTAGGTCTTGCATTCCCTTTGTCTTCTTCTTTTATTACTGGTAACATTTTTACTCCTTGTAGCATGTCTGAACTCCAAATTTTCTACTCATCATCCCATCTAGAGTCTCAAATGTCTTTTCTGCTCACCACATTCTACTCTGGAATTTCTGTGTTTCTTTCTGTCCCACCACTAACTCCAAAATAGCAAGAGCCTCAAATTGTGCAGGTCTTGGGGGAGGTTTTAATTTGCACATTATTCTCCTCAAATTCTCTAGAATCCTCAAATTAAAGGTTCTGTTACATAGAAAAGCCAATGAACCCTCTTTCTCTTTAATTTTAAACCATTCCTTGATCCAAATACATGCTGAAACTACCCTTTCTCCGCGTATGCTTTAGTCCCTTTATGTGGTGCTAACTCACCTTCTCTAACTGGAATATACACATCTCCTGTTAGCGCACTTCTTAAAGCTTTGAAATGTTTTATTTCTGCATTAATTTCAATTCACAAACACAGTTTTGTAAAAACCGGGAAGTAATTTCAAACCCACAATCCTTTTTTGCAAGGTATCCTCAAGCAATGACAATGCAGTACTGTGCGCCAATACGTGTGCTGCTTTCTCTCTAACCAACCAATCCCAGCGCAGACCAAATGACGTCACACTCACTCACTCAGCAGCTGCAAGTCGCTTCGCAGCTGTCTATTCAAAATCTTGCGAGCACAAAAATCAAAATCCTGTCTGCTCACTACAGGTAGGATTCAACGGCTCTGAAAGCTGTAGGGGCTACACTGCAGACTGTGGCTTTGGCATTTACACAAGTGAAACTCGACCAGCAAATCTCACCCTGATTGATACAGATCCTCCAAATGCAGTCAGGATTCAGCTAATACCAATTAACAACTCACACTCACTCAAGGAAAACTACTGGTATTGTCAATGGTACCCAATTGACCTATACCTTAGTGCAGACAATAAATTAACCAAGTGTCTCCTTGTGCAGTATTTTGGTGTCTTAGGCCATGACAGACCTGTAAACAACAACCATGTGGGCAATTTTGAGCACAAAACACTACAATCACTTTGAATACGACAACTCCACAAACACTTCACAGCATCACACTTCACCACAATTTTAGCAAAAGCACTGCAACCACAGAACTTACTCGTACAAATACTGAACATTTGTAGCACAACCTGGAATTTCATCAACCCCTCATAGAACAACTCTATTTACGGTTCTCCCCTATTCATGGGACAAATCCATGACTCTGCTACCAAGAGGTGCAAGCGTGTTTTCTCCTCAGGGTTAGGATTGGAAAACTCTAGACATCTGAGGTAGATGGGATCTTTAGAACCCAATAAAGAGAGTAGTAAAACCCACCACTTTCAATCAAATCTCAGTCAATACAAAGTCAATTTAGATACCATAACCAATTTGGCTATGGAAACAAAACTCCAATCAATGAAAAGTTTCAAGCTTTATTGCAACCACAAAGCCAACATCATGTAAATTGTGTACAAAACTAGATTATACAAATAAATGAAAACCATAGGCTGACCAAACCTGTGAAACAAGTGTAATATACTCAACATCAAAAACATTAAACATTCCAGCAATATTACACAAACAAGCATAGATAATATTTCGGCAACAGAAACAGTTTTTATATCAGATGATGGTGACAACGGTCACGAATCAAGTTTCAAATGCAAAAATGCAAAGATATAAATTTTGTGAGGATGGTTATATTATTCAACATTTCAATTTAAAAGATGATTCATTAATCAGAAATCAATACATAACATTTTAGAGGATGGTTGATACTGAATTATTTAACTAATCAACATTAGGAGGAGGGTTTGAGAATAAACTATGCATTAATCAACATTTGGAGGATGATTCTTTAAGGATCAGTTAGTCTGCATAAAAGGATAGTTTCCCCACTGCTATCACAAATTAGGACAAGTATGTGTGGAGATGGTCTAACACATGTGGGCAAAAGTAAAAAGAAAAAGGAAGACAAAAATAATTTGGAAAATCATCTAACTCGGATTAGATTTGGCCAACTACTAAAATAGAAAGAAAAACAGATGTCAACATTCTAAACTTATCAAAATAAGGCAAGGGAAAAAATTGCATGGCCATTTTATACCTCTCCTAGCAGACAGCAAGCAAATCAGGAGCCACAGCTAAAGCATGTCAAATTCAGTGTAATGCAAACATCATCAGGAAATGCAGAACACTGGCTGCACATCAGGACAACCATGGGGCAGTTATCAATTAAATTCAAAGGGCAATTTAGAAATACATGAAGAATTTACAATAGAAGCGTCATGTGGGGACCTAGGATCAGATCCATCCAGAGAGAGAGGGCGAACAAGGGAACTGAAGAGCCTGGGTGCCAAAGAAGATATTTTCAGCATAAGTGGCAAAAGCGAATTAAAAGGGTGATGGCCAGCAGGAGACTAACTAAAAGTTTCAAAAGTTTCTTCCTAACTAGAAATTTCCTTTATGATCTGATTGGTCCTGATCCATTGAGTAGAACAATATTGCATAAAATGACAGCTGGGCAATGAAATTTTGAACGCCAATTAGGTTTGCAACATCTCCAGATCTTCTCAGGGAAGGTGTGACACCAGCAGCAGTTAGAAACTTCATACACTTATTGATACAATCCAAATCTTTCCATGGCTCACAACATTTTCCTCCTTTCACATGGAAGCAAACATTCAAACAATACACTGCTTTACTTTCCCGTCCTCGTTTACTAACATTGCAACAATTCAAGGTTGTTACTGAATAAGCTTACGCACAAAACAATAGAAGTCTTCATGTCAACTAGCCTAGTGGAAAAATGTAGTTTAAAGGGAAAGAAATGATTCAGCCCTTCTCATTGCTTGCTGCTTATATGAAACTTCAGGCCTACTTGATCTAAGTCAAGAAATTTAATATAAGCATTTTAACACTTAAATATGAAAATCATGAATATATATCTTATAAAAAATGAACCATAAAATATGTAAAGCAGTTTCATATTAATTGCAAACATTAAACATTGTCAACACAACACATTAAGTATGACTGAGATATGCATTTATTTTTCTGCACACATTTTACTTCACATTAATAAAGCCATGTAAATCAACCTATTCATATTTATTTTCTAATCATAATATTTCATTCTAATTCTTCTCAAACATTGTTTGTTATAAATCAGATTAGCATTTTATAAACGTGGTTAGGCACAATGTCTGCTTGGTAAACAAGGTGCACAACATAGGTAGGCACAATGTCCACCATATTTCAAATGTGCACACTTTACATTACATGTTAATTCATCGTGGTTAGGCTTTTAAAGGCAAGTATAAAGTCACCTAGTGCGGACTTCTGTGCCATTAATGTATTAATAAAATGTTGCTATAACAATACACAGCAAAGTCCAGTCTTTGTCCTTTCCAAAACAGAAGCAGTAACTGCTGGCCAACCAAGCAAAGCACGCACAGCAAAAGGGCAGCCCTTCTCCTCACAGCTCTTCAGCTCTTCTCCTTGGCAGAGTCTCATCTTGATCCAGAAGTGTTCTAAAAGTCTGGGGTTTTGGGTCTAACACTTATACTAATTTCTGCCTTTGAAGTAGGCAAACTTCAAAGGAAAGTCTTTGTAGTGCACAAGACCCTGCCTTTCCTGCCCTGGTCCCAGACACACTATAGGTGGTTAGTGACTGCACAGCCCTATTCAGGTGCCACTGTCAGCTCCTCCCAGCACTCTAGCCCAGGAAGACCCATGAGGACATGCAGGGCACACCTCTGCTCCCCTTGTGTAACTTCACAGCCAGCCCAATAGTCATCCTGACCCAGGCGCGTGTTCCACAGCCAGGCAAAGGCACCGAATGTTTAAGCAAGAAAATGCCCTCTTTCTAAAAGAGGGTTTTCAAAATGCAACTTAAAAACCACCATCACTAAAATATAAATTTTAAATTGTGAGTTCTGAGACCCCAAACCCCACATCTCTATCTGCTCCAGACTGTAAATTACACTTAAGAGATATTTCAAGGCAACCCCCATGTTAGCCTAGGGGAAAGGTAGATCTTGCAACAGTGAAAACCAAATTTGGCAGTATTTCTTTATCAGAACATGTAAAACACACCAGTAAACGTCTTACCTTTTAAATACACTGCACCCTGCCAATGGAGCTACCTTGGGCTCACCTTAGGGGTGCCTTACATGTACTAAAAGGGAAGGTTTGTACCTGGCAAGTGGGTGCACAATTATTGATAAAATGTATTTTTGTTCTTGCTAGAGCTAGCTAATGCGAAGGCAGAATGGGAGTTATTTTTGGGCTCATATTTTTTCAAGCTGCAAATAACATTAAGCATTAATGATTTTTATGATGGATTGTACATGTCAGTGTTGAAATAATAAAATGTAGCCAGTTAAACAAGTTTACTATATGGTTTAGAAGTGTGTTCAGAATTCAAGAAATCTACTTGCCCACTTATTATGGTGATTCAAATTTTATCAAGGTGAGCTATTTTAGTTCCCACTGCTGAGGGAGCGAGAGTTGGCAAAGAAAAGATGTTCTCTTCATTCAGAAAGTGAATAAACACTAAAGATGAATTTAAATCAGTTTTTTTCCTTGTCACATTTGTTGTGGCTGGAAGGTAGAAGTCAAATGTCAGGTTATGCCTTCTTATAATTTGCTGCTTATTCTATTCTGGAGAATGGTGCTTACTGTTATTTCTCTGACTACAAAGTTAGAAGATTTTGTGAAGTGAACTGTCTGACAATCGTGCTGGGCACACATTATTTACATAGCTGACAAATGAACTGTAAAAAGTATTTTAAAATGTATTCTAGCAGTGGGTAAGGCAGAAGATTTTTAAACCCTGTTAAACATTTCCCTGCTGTAGAACACAGTTATTGAGTGGTTTGATGTCTTATTATGTGTTTCTGCTAAACTGACGTTGGGTGGGGTGTTCTCTTGTGCTAGATCAAACCTGAAGTGGAACCTCCTAATGTAAATAATGTTCATTTGAAATTATGGGATGTCACGATTTCTGGGGTACGGTCCTGAATATTGGGGTATGGGGTTCTGCTCCAACAAAATGGTAACAGAAGATGGCTGTATAAGAGCACCTCTTCTTTGAAAGGGGGGGGTCCTCCAAAGATTTTCCTTGCGTCTTCATCCTTTTCCTAGATGGAGAGAATATTTTCACAGAACAGTGAGAGCTCAAGTCTCTGGTGTTTTCCAACAGAAGCTGACTTGCAGTGTGTTCCAGAATGATTTGGAGAGTAAGTATGAACAGGGCAGATTGATGTATATGGAATATGTGTGTTGTGCAAGCTTGAGGAATGTATTGTTGTTCAATTTGTGAGATGTTTGGTTATCTGTTGACAGGAGCGGCTCACAGGTGTGGAAGGGGTGGGGCGGCGCACGCACAAGGGGGTATAACCATTACATTTATTTAATTTACAAAAACACGTACCCACTCCATTGCTGCCGTGCCACTCCTCTGTCCCTCGACGCTCCTCTGCTGCAGGCAGGCACAGGCTACCAGCCTACCCTGCGACCAATTCTGATGCTGCTCAGCCAGGGAGCTCCCAGGCAGACTGGGAGCCTGTGCAAGCTCTCTCCAGCCCGGCAACTGTGATTGTTTTGCTTATTTGTTGATTAATTGCAATTCCTAAAAGCACGTATTAACTGCAGTGTATATATCGATGCAGAAACACTATGCCATTGTTTGAAAATAGTATGGGTGTACTCCAACTGCATTCACCAGCATAGGTAAAAGAAACAATAATAAAGTAGGCACAAACTGGTAGCAGTGATTAACAAAGAAGCAAATGACCTGGTAGTAGTGCAATCCTGCCAGCCTTCCCACAAAGTATTTACAAAAAACAAAGCAGTTTGGGAGAACCATAGAGCAGCGAATAAGCAGCGTGGTTCTGAGCGCACAGGAATGTTGGGGAGGAAGAGTAAAACTCCATATCATCACATGGACTTGTAAAATGGCAAACAAAATAAATGTCTCTTTCAGCAATGGAAGGATGCAAGCTATCCAGTATGAAGGATGGTGAAGACGAAATGCACTAGTAACTGGACATATAAAAGAATAGGGAAAAAAGCCACCAAATGAGTGCCATTGTTATGAGTCTATTGTTCCTAAGAATTGAAGATGAGTTAAAGCACTGTTGGGGTGACTAAAGCAAAAGTGAAGATGAGAGCTTACAGTTCAATGAGTACGGAAATTCTAAATAGTAGTGCTTCTTGAGGAGCTGGGAGGGGGCTGATGTGAGTGGGTATAAAAAGGGACAAATAAGGCATAGGAAGACTAGGGAAAGTGGAACGAGAGGACATGTTCATCTGAAATGGTGGTGTACAGAAGTGGTTTCCAAACAATGTCACATGGCACCTCAGTGCCCCTGGCTGGTTTTGTCTCGTAAGAAATTATAACTGATACAAAACATATAAGTAAATACAAATATATTCAATAATAAAAATACTGTATTATGTAAACTACAAAATTAAAAATATTAGCTAATTGTAGTGGTTATCAGACATTAGTTATAAAACTAATACTACACATTCATTTACAACACATTTAGACAATGCAGATATGTGTAGCACATTTTAATGTTATATAATGTAAAATACATTTTCTTTGCAGACTGTTACATAGTGTTATTTTCAATTAGTCAATGTTAAAAGGCGTTGTACATAGCTGTGCTACAAAGAGCGGCTACTACTGATTTCAATTTTATCTTTTATAAAAAAACACACTTCTTTAGTTACTAAACCCAAAAAGGACCCCAAACAGTTGTAAATATACTCCATCTCTGAGCTGAAGTACATCCAGAACCACCCATGATCCTTTACGGGTACACCAACAACCTCCCATAAATAATAGTGGAGGTAGGGATTAAAATAAAAACCCATAAGAATTAGTGGGAAAAATAATGTTTTTTATTTTTTTTTATTTTTTAAACATGTCTTTATTGAGTATGGCATGACACGATCCAAATCAGACATCACATATTGTTACACTGACAAAGGTAATATATATTTACATAGCATATCATACTCTGGTTGATTGATAACTAATATGGAAGACCGTGAGGAACTTCCCCACATGGCAGTAATTGGATAACGCAATATTGGCCCCATGTTTAACTCACTGTACACTTGCCCCATCTCATACCCGTGTGTATATGGTTGTCTGCCAGTACATGTTAACATCTCTCTAAGACAATACAAAGAGCTAAACAGCAACCGTAACAGGAAATAAAAGGAGTAAGGAAAGAACAGAAAATATCAACAACGGTGGCAGCATGATGTCACCATCACGGTTACTCCCCCAAGAGTCCAGGCAGTAGGGAGGGCAGTAGTGGTGGGGAGGGGCCACCAGGCAGGAGAGGGGAGATGCATACCCACCAGGGAGGAGAGTACCCAGCTTGTGTGAGGATGGCCAGTCTGCAGTGGCAGCAGTTCTACCAATTGGGGGTCATGTCTCTTGAGTGGGCCCTTCCATCTCATCTTCAGGCCTGAGTGCAACAGATTTTCTGTAGACTCCATCTTAGTTGAGGGAGCCTCGGCCGCTAAGTGCTCCAGCATAGCGCCATATTTCTCCAAATCCCTCACAGCATATTCATCCGAGTGCACTATTCGCAACCTACTTCTGCTGAGCCCCCCATTCATGCATGTTTGCCAGCCACTTATGTTCCTCTGGAGGGCCAGCCTGTGTCCAGTGAATGACAATGCAGCGCTTGACCAGGACCAGTCCCAGCAGGGTGAACCTCTGGTTCATCTTGTCCCACCATTTGGGAGTCAGCAGGACCCACAATAGACCGTGCTTAATCAAAGCCTACATTTGGACCGGAGCGGCCCCTGAATCATTCGCAGTATTTCACCCCAGTATCCCTGCAATCTGCATAACCTCCATGTCATATGTAAGAATGTATCCGTCTCCATCTAACACCTGGGACATGCCGCTGACTGCGTCACATCAATTCTGTGTAGTCTCTGTGGTGTCAACTATGTACGGTGCAGATAGAAGAATTGAGTAAGTTTGAAGCACGCATTGCTTCCCACTTCCTGGATCTATGCACAGGCCTGTCACCATTCTCCCTTCATGAGGGGCTCAGGTAAGCCACCTGTCTACCTGTCATGGACACCTCTCATGTCTGTCCAGAGGTTGGCTTTCAGGGCTTTGTATAAACAGGATATCATGCCCTTTGAGGAGCCCATGTCCAGCAGTAGTCGCAGTGTTCGGGATTCCTCCAGTTCCATGGGGAATTGAACCCAGATCTTACCTGCCATGCTGGAGATCTTGGCATGCTGCAGGAATTGGCCAGGTGCTACCTGGAAGCAGTGGCGTAGCGTGGGGGGTGCAGGGGGGGCCGGCCGCACCGGGCGCAACATCTTGGAAGAGACTTGAGTGCTAAAATCCACGGGTTAGGGGGCGCAAATTACTTGCCTTGCCCCGGGTGCTGACAACCCACGCTACGCCACTGCCTGGAAGAGGTCCTGCGCCTCCGGAAACGTAATGAAGACACCATTGAGGTACAGATCACCAGCTGTGATACAGCCTCCCTCTCACCACTGAGTCAGATCCATCACCGATTGGAACCAATGGAAGCACTAAAGCTATGTAATGGGCAGTAGTCTGGTGTAAAGGACTCGCTGCAGCAGGCATGTGACCGCCTGCTCCCAAATCTCCACCACCTGGCAAACAATGAAGGGGCAACCATCCGGGACCCCAGAATCACACATCGGTAACCTGGGAAGGTCCGCACCATCTCCCCACTCTGCCTTCTCCTCATTTAGGCCATCTGCACACCACTGCGCCGTATACTGCAGCAATCCAGAAAAGTAGTAAATCCAGAGATCTGGGACATCTAGGCCTCCAAGCTCAGTGTCCAATTTCAGGATCTCCAGCTTCACCCTGCGCTCCTCTTACCAGCCCATATCAGTAACACCAGCAGGTTGTTTAGTTAAGTGAAGGTATCCTTAGGTATGCAACAGAGTGAGCTTTGCAGAACATAGAGACAGCATGGCAGTAGCACCATCAGACTAAAAGCCACTCTGCCCATCACAAACAAAGGCAGGCGGTTCCGGAAGATAACAGATGACTCCAGGTTTTCAAGCACACTCCCCATGTTCAGTCGATAGTTGGCCTCCGGTCAATAAGACACCTGTATGTAAAAATATTGGAAGTCATCACAGTCCCAACAGAGCCTCAGCTCAGAACGAGACACCAATGCATGCGCACCAGACTTGTCAGGGGGAAAATCACTGATTTTTGGTGATAATCTCGCGAACCTGAAGACAGTCTGAATTCAAACAGTGCCTGCACTGAGCTCCATGGGTGGGTGACAGAGGTGAGTGTGTATTCTGCATAAAGGGAGATGAAATGGGTACAGCCTCCCAATACTATGTCCCAGTGGGCCATGTCTCAATGCAATCGAATCAACAATGGCTCCATAGCCAGGATGAAGAGGAGCAGAGATAGCTGTCATGGCTGCCATGTGCCTCATTTGATGGGAAACTGTTCGGAGATCACATTTCCACTGCCAACTCGTGCCACTAGCTATTGGTATAATGATTTCACCCACAAGAAAAACTCTGGTCCTATCCCCATCCTCCTCCACATGTCCCAGAGATACTCCCATCTGAGAGTATGAATGGCCTTTTCAATGTCCAACACCTCCATGGCGGCTGGAGTGTCAGAGTCAGCCACTGAGTCTTGTATGTGAGACAGCCTAGGCAGGTTTATCTGTGTTCCCATGCCCACCATAAAACTGCATTGATTTGTGTGTACCAGGTGAGTCATCGTTCTGCCCAGTCTCATCGCCAACGTCTTGGCCAGGATCTTGGTGTCAACTGCCAGCATAGAAACGGGCCTGTACAAGCTTGGATCCATTTGGTCCCTGGCCAGTTTAGGGAAATTGATAATCTGGGACTCACACATAGATGGAGGTAATGTGCCACTATGTTTGGATTCTTGAAGGGTGTCCAGTAGGCAGGGTGTTAAAAGGCTAGTAAAAGTCTGGTAATATTCCAATGGGAGTCTGTCTGGCCACCTTTGCCTTACATCTCTCCATGGAGTGAACTGCTTCCCACAGCTCTTCTAACCGCAGCTCCTCATCCAGTCCCTGTTCTGAACCTCTGTGAGGCGGAGGAGCCTGAGGTTGTCCAAGAATAGACAGGGCTCTGTCATAAAGACTGTTGTTATAGTAACAAGACTGCTGGATTTGGGTGGCAGCACTTCCGGGC
The DNA here is from genome assembly GCF_031143425.1 of Pleurodeles waltl. Lineage (NCBI taxonomy): Eukaryota > Metazoa > Chordata > Amphibia > Caudata > Salamandridae > Pleurodeles > Pleurodeles waltl. Next base: position 530,879,961 of record NC_090447.1, on the reverse strand, counting down.
ATTGGGGATTGAGTCTGATCCTGGGCTGTGTGACAGCTGTCGGCCTAACTCTTCTGGCCAATTAGCAGTACCTCACCAGTACCCAAGAGTAAAAGGTGATTTGTGGCAGTCCGTAGCATGTCATCTGGATTTCTCAGGAAAATTGTGGTGAAACAGATCTCACCCCTTTTTCTCAGTCACCTATGTCTCACACATACAAAGGCAAAACAGAAGCATTACTAGGTTCAATAAGTTATATTGAATCAAATGCATTCTATGTAAAAAGGTATGTATTGCAATTATAAGGATGATAAAACATAATAAAAGCAAGTTAGTGACAAGAAAAGTGAAAAATAGGAAAAGTCCCACCATACTGTCACAACAATGGTTCTAAAATCCTTACCTGCACTACTAAGGTTTTGTAAAAGAGGATGGCAATATAAGCCTTAATCTGCCCATCAGCCCCCCCCCCCAGAGAAGCCGATCCCCCATATCTATGATTGTAGTACAGAAGAAGTTTGTTGGTCTACTGCAAATTCCCTGACATGGAGGGAAAGACTGCGTCAGATCTCAGCAGAAACTGCAAAGGCGATGTGCAGTGTATGATGGCAACTGGATGGAATTCCCCTTTATTGTGTAGGGGGCAGCACATATATTTCTGTGTATGAGAGTTTAGGACATGATGAAAGCTTTGTGCCTGCAATAATTCGTAATTTATCACATACAACCTTGAATGAAGCATAGAATTAATATGTTGTGCAGAGAAACGAATAAAAGAAGTCTGTGTAAAAGGAAATGCAGGTAAAATAATAAAAAACACCTCCACTATAATAAGGCTTTTGCTAATAATAGAAGAATAAAAATGCATGCCTCAGAGTGAGGGGGCACAACCTGTGGCCTAGGCTAAAATAACGTGCCTGTGTAAGAGCTAAAGTCACCTCATGACACCCGCCCCATTGTTGATTCAAAGTGTAGAGGTCCCTAACAAAGCCAAAGCAAAAAGGTTGCCATTTCTACATCTATTACCTTAAAATCAAGACCAAAATGTATACAATGAAATGTATATGTTGACAAACAAACAGACAAAAAGTGGGTCACATTAAAATGTATAATGCATCACATTCAAATTAGAATATAAAAACATAACAGTCAAAATAGGGCCAAATGTCAGTATGTCAGCAATAACCATTATCCTTTAGAAAATTGCCAATTTAATCAATTTTAATACCTTCCAGGAAAGACCCCACTTCGGCAGATGTTAATATAATTAATTTGTTGAAAAGGAAAGCAAAACAGCACTCATGTTCCATTGCCTCAACTCCAACTGAGGCATCAGCATCCCATGCAGTACCAGGTATTGTAGCACCAAACGCTACTCGGTCCTCAAAGGGCCACTCATAAGAAGCTTCCTGCAACAAACACAATCTCAATGTACATGTCTGGTAATGAGCCCTCAGCGAGAACATCAATGGATCAGCATTCAAAGAAGGTATGTGCTGTGTAGCAAGACAAACTTCAATAGCTTGTTTGAAAGGGCACCACAAGCAGTGAATGACAGGCCACACACAGTAGAAACCGGTCTGAATGACAGAGACCACTCCAAGATAGTGAATCATGCATTCACAACACAGTTGGGCTGGTGGAAGCGCCATCAGTTCTCCCTGTGGAGTTTACAATATGTGAATCAAAACCATTTGTGTCCGTTGGCCACAATAACAACCCCTCAGGACCTGAAAGTGTTGTGTTCAATGCAGCAGTGTTTTCTCCTTTAGGGAAGAGGAGCGTTGCCCCTCTGTCTAAAATGCCCCCAGAGGTGAAAAATAAAATAGTAATAAAGTTAGTTTATTACCATTTTAATTTCAATCCTCCTGTCCTGAACCAAGTTTCAGGACGGGGTTGGGGCCACTGCTGGTGAGTGGCAGAAGTGAGCTGTGCACTTAATTTTAAAGTGTGCATGTCTTTTGGCCGGCTGTCTTGTGACAACCAACAAGATATGCACTTTCAACTCCTCTAACCCAGCTGTCTTAAGACATATGTGTTAGAGAAAGCACCTGCCTCCGGTGTTCATGTGAACCCTGAGAGAGGCTGCTCCCTCCATTCCGACACTTCTTTCATGCTGGTTATCAGCATGAAAGCAGCACCAGGATTGCTTCAGGGAATTTGCTGTAGCCAGAGAGGAGACAGGAATGAGGAGGATGTTGGATGTCATGCAGCAAGCAAGGTAAGTGTTTTTTTTTATTTTTATTTACACCACTCAACTTGCATGCATGCAAGTGCGAACCAACACCACATTTGCCCGCCCCCCCACTCTGCCTACATGCCAGCCACCATTGGTTAAATGTTCCTTTGTAGATCCACCCGCTGAGCTGTTCTTCAGTGATATTTGTTATTTTCTGCCAATTTTTTAATTTAGCTGGTGAAGGAATACTGGGTGCATTAATTTCCATACTTTTCGCCAAGTCTAGACAACTATTTTTTTGTATGGTGTCAATTAGTCAAATAATTTGCAATGGAATAAGACATGCTCTAAACAAAGATTCCCTTCTCTGTATTTGCTAACATTTTGTTCCCAAACACTTTTTAAGTCAATCGACTTTAACAAATATTCATTCCTTCTATCAGCAACTGGGAAACAAGGGAATCAGAAGTTTCATAGGAGGTAATTTGAAATAATAAGACTCAGCATTCGTTAAATTGTGCCCAGTAAAATATGCACATTTTACTGTACCCTTTTTAGAACTCCCCACTAGTGGGGTTGGACAATGTTCCCATATTGTTAATTATAAACATCTCTCAGGGTGCTAGTTTTATGTATAAAATGATGCCCATAAGGATGTAACACAACATATCGCCATAATTAGCAGTTGTTTGATAAACATCTTCACTTTCAAATACAGTATAATATTCCACCTCAGAAAGCATAGAAACCACTGTTTTTACATCCCAATGATCAGAAACTACTTCCGGTATTATAATATCACTCATTGAAATATGGTATTTGAAGAATCTCCGTCAGGCCCAAAGGCATCAAAGGATACTTTATCCCAAAAAATCCCATCAGGAATCGGTATAGCTGAAATGTTCACAAGGGACAGGTCTTTCCGGACCTTATGTGGAGAAAAATGTGGTTTTAGGATCTCATTCACCAGTTTAACAGTAGAGCGTTCAGGAAGATAATGAACAGGTATCAATAAAAGGAAAACAATGAAGAAGCCAATCCATAGAATAAAGGCAGGCACAGTTAATAGGACCCATAGATATTTCCATGGACAAATCCGGTAGTTAGTTTTAAGGTAAGTGAACAGCTTATGTGCTCCCTGATACAGACTGCAGAAGACATTGAAGAGTGAGTGAGGGGATCGTTAATGTTGGCACAATATCCAGAAGTAGTTTGTGCAAATGCTGGAGCTGTTGGAAAGGTAAAACTGACAGATTTGTTCCTTAGTGGTTCGTAGTAAGCTACTCCATCCGCTCATATTGAATTTGAATAACACTGGTCAGACGTGTGGATGTTTATTGTTTGCAGAAGAAGTTACTGGTACTAATGAAAGATCATTTTCCACCTTCTCCAAGCTCGGAGAAGTGTCAGCATTGTTGGCTAAAACTTGTAGAGGTACATCCTAGTTGGCAATGAGAGGGGTTCGGGAACTACCTAGAAGTCCTCAAGCTCTACTGTGTAGGATCGGCCACATGGTATAACTTGACATGTGTATGGAGACAAAGTGGTTTCCTTTAGAATCAGGCAGCGGTGGTAAGATTACAGTTCTGGTACTGTGTATTCCCAGGGCTGGAACCAGTGCTCAATATGAAGGGCTAAGTTCTTTTTTTCACAGGAACTTTTTCTTGCACCAGATCTCCAACTTTTGGAATCAAGTTGGTCGGTGTTTATTGGTGCATTCTCCCATTCCCAAGGTGGTGGCACATGCAGATGAGCTTTCATCACAGAACTGCTGTAATTCCTGCAAGACAGTGACACATTCATTTATGTCAAAAGGTCTGTCTTCCACCACAGCGCCAAGGCCATGAAGATTCCGGATATACATAGGTATGCCAAACAGAACCTCGTATGCGGTGCGCCCTACCAGGGACCTTCTAGGCAGAATATTAAGTGTTCCCCGGACTCCATATAGGTGGTTAAGCCAACTACAACCTGTGCCTAATATTCTCGCAGTTAAGGATTGCTTTAAGTGTCAGTTTTTTCACTCCACTACACTGTGACCCTTGGGATGATAGGGAGGCAAATAATGCAATTGGACTCCCAACATCACCATGGTGTCCCTGAATGCTCTTGAGGCAAAAGCAGGGCTTTGGTCAAAACGAAATGCCGCAACTGCATATGTCCTGATAAAGATGTGCAAATCTTTAATAAAAGTTTGAGTGTCAGCTGATCATTGTGGCCATACCCATAGGTATCTGGAGCAAGAGTCAACTGAGACTAAGATGTATTTGTATGCACCATCAGTTGTCAAAGAACTACAATGGTCCAGGTACACACATTGTAGCGGTTTGTTGGAAACTATGTGGGGTGTCTGTGGCAAAAGCTTGACGGAGGATTATTTTATTTGTTGACAGATGTCACAACACAGGATATACTGTTTGGTCTGTTTATACAGACCTGGCCACCAGTACCATTTTTGCAATAAGGAAATAGTAGCCGCCACACCTTCATGGGAAGAAGCAACTCCCTTATATACCCCTCCTTTTAACTTTGGTCTCTGATTCTGGTTGGAGATCACATGATCACCCACCTCTGTTATTGTTTCAAAGGCTATCTTCGCTGCACTTATGTGGTAGAAATATTTGGCGGGATAAACCTTTGGTAAGGACTTGCTGTCTGCAGAGGCTTTCACAGCAGCCAGTGTTTCATCATCTAACTTCATTTGGAACAAGTAATCACAGCAACAGAAGCTGTGGCTACTGCTGATTTGGCTGCTTCATCAGCCAAGGGATTGCCTGAAATATGTACCCTACACATTGATGACCCATTGCATTGACCACATGGGAATTGGGTTGCATCTCTTTCTGATCTGCTACTTTCCCCCACAGTAATCTCTGTTTGACGGTGTTCCCTTTTGAATCTCTGAGCCCATTTTGATTCCAGTAATGCAGATATTCATTAAAGGACTGGACACAATAGTACGAATCACACACTAGTCATGTTAGCTGTTCCGGACCCGTATGTTCCAGTGCCAATACCAGAGCCTTAAGCTCTGCCAATTGTGCAGTGCAGTCCCCTAGGGTCTGCGTGTAAGTATTCTGAGGAATGAATTTGCCATCCTTCATGACACCACTCACGACCGTACAGACTACGAAGTACTGTTGTTTTGTGCCTGTGCTGAACCATCAATATAAATTAATGTTTGATATTGATCAAGAGGCCATATATTTGTTGATACTAGGGATTCAAGCTCATTTTGAAGGAATTCTTAAGTCTGATGTTTTGGTTCAAAAGCATAATCTACATCAGTGGCATTCAGAGACGTTGCCCACTGGATCCAATGTGGATGTAGTGCTTTAACATTTGGGACGCAAGATTTTGTAACGGCCTTGAGGGCTGGTATGGGTGTTACAACAATAATGCGCTTCCCCTGGGCCAGAGGTCTCCCTTTGATGGCAGCCATCTGAACAGCAGTCAGAATCTTTTCTGTGGGAGCAAAGCGTTGTTCAGCTGTAGCATACAGGTGTGATTTGTATGCTATAGGTACGGTATCACCTTCATTAAATGTTACATAGGTGAATCCAATGGCACCAGCAATTACTCTGATGACCAAATTTGTTTTGTTAGCACATATGTGTAAGTGTTTTGCTTCAACCATGTCCTGCTATAATGCTCTCAGAATGTGTGTGTGTCTGACTGTCCAATATGTACTTGGAAAGTCAGGGCATATTAAATCATATAATGGTTTAATGTGTTGTGCAGTCTGGAATGTAAGTTCTGCCTAAGTCGAAAAAGCGCAATAATGATTGCAGCTTTTTAATGGTATTTAGTGGTTGTAATTGTGTGCATTTTTCTAGAAAGTGGGGTGCAGGAAACAAAGTCTTGTTCATTGGTGAGACGCAGACCTCAATTACACCCTGGTACTCAAGTTGTGTGGAGTATTTCTCTCACTGGTGCTTTAGCCTCATGTTTAATGGGATATTGAGGTTGAGGCTGTGGTTGTGATTTAATAGGTATTATGTGGTATGGAGAGTGACAATTCCATCCCACATGATTATGATACAGCACAGGGGCTTGTGCCAATGCCAAATCTACTGTCTGTGCTTCCCCAAATTCCCTCGGAACGTGGGGTGGGAAAGAAGGCATATTCATTTCTTCCCTGAACGGACAACTGTGGTCAAATTCTGGTGGCCAATACATTTCTGCCAATAGGACATAAAAACACAATGTTAATTTTTCCCAGAAAATTACTTTGATTGTGCGCTCAATGTCACCTTTGAGTTGCAATTTCAATTTGTAAACTCTGTGAGGAGAAGCGGCGCGTGTGTCTGTAGTTTCGACTTCTACATATTCGTTAGTTGCTATCACATCCAGAAGCCCTTAAGAATCTCGCAAACTATTGTGACCTTTGCTGTGCTGTCTAGCAGTCAGTGCCCACTTTCTGTTGGTGTTCTTCATTTAAGCTCTCAACATGTGTGGCATTTCGGGCCGAAATAGCTGCCACCTTTTTCTTTTTAAATTTTTGTTTCTGTTGGGGAGGTTTGTCTTCCTTTTTTATGGAAGTTTCAGACGAGGGTTTTGAATCTTTTCTTAGTTTCACATACTTGTTTCATTGTTCAGAATGTCCACCTCTCTCACTTATATTATCCTGAAAGGAACAAGATTGGCATGTTATCAGTATATTGATATCTATCAGGAGTTTTCCAACTATGTCTATTTCTTAAGTTGTATCATTTCTCAGAGGTCCTTGGACGCAGAGATTCTCCTCTCTGTTTTATATTATCTTTGTTTTGTTTTTGTTTATCCTAGTGTTTTAACTATCCCGCATATACTAGAATAGGTCTCAGCGACAATCTTTGGCAGCTCGTGTTCCTGATTCTGGACAGGAATATCCCAGAGCCTCAAGTGGACTGCCAGAGCTACTGCTTCCCCTTTAAGGTTATTTAATATTATTGGGGATACTGTGGCAAAGTAGTCCATTAAATGAATCCCCAAGTCTAGGGCTGGGGCAGCCCTGTATTCATCCTAAATTTGTTTTAACACTTCTAGAACATTTGCAAGTGTCGGTGTACCATGTCCAGTGGTGTAGAGAGCAGCAAATACTCCACCCCATGTGGCGCAGTTCTCCACTAAGGGAACCATCCCCAATGGCAAGCACATTGTGAGAATTCTGTTTATCTTGGGTTCCCCTATGGTGAAACACTGCTTTTAAAGCACTTATTTTTTCTGATAACTGAACCGGAATTTCTTCATGTTTGGTGGCTACTTTACTCATGATCGAATGTACTATTACAGGATTAAAGCCTTCTATAACCATATGTGGTTGTGCCAGAGCAGCCCTTGCTGGGGCAATATCTAATGTTTGCATCACAAACTGTATTAAGTGTCCATATACTTGTACTAAATCATTATATATGTGTCACAAATCTGCTATCGTCATGGTGTTAGCATTAGGGTGTGGTGTATATGTGGCCAGCTGTGGCCATGTAGGGCCTTCCTTACATACAGGACCTAGCCTAACATTTTGTGCAACAAGTGGTAGGGCGCCAGCAAGCCAATTTTGGTGTTCTTGATCAGATAGAGGTATTTCTTAATATGCATATGCTCTGTACTGTGCAGGTGTGTTAGCAGTGTAGTGATAAAATGCATTTGTATTCTCATCCACTGCTGGAAAGGTGATCCAAGCAAAAAAATATATCAGTTCTATATGCTGGATTCGCATCAACTACAAATGTAACTGCTCCTCCCCCCTCCCTGAGGCCATTATTTATTAAATGATTGGTGAGTGGGAGCCACATGTTTGCTGCAATTAGAACTCGTTGTGGGTTTGCCAATATTGTATAGTTCTGAGATATGTACACCAACTGGGGACTTAGGACCATTTCATTTTACGAGCCTCTAATTGTAATTTTCTGTGTCTCACATTTACAGACTCTCAAAATGAAACATACTAATGTTTCTCAGACACATTTAGCAATTCCCAAATGGGGTCACAAATAACCTAATTCATCAATATTCATGAGGTAGGTCACAATTATCGACCCCACTGGGAATGGCCGCACTCACAGGGATGGTGCCCTGCTGGGGACAGCAGACCCCTATGTCTGTGACTGCTTTTCAAATAAAGTATTTTTTTTTAAATGCAGCCCGTTTTCCCTAAAGGAAAACAGGATGCATTTCAAACAAAACAATTAAAAGTTTTTTTGTTTTTTTTTTCAGTGTAGGCAGTGGTCCTTGGGACCACTACCTGCTCTGAAAAAATATTTCTGCTTCCATTCACAAAGGGGAAGGTGTCCTGTGGGGACCCCTTCCCGTTTGCGAATGGGTTACCACCAACTTGAAATTGGTGGTAACTGCATTTGTTTTGCGACCACGTTCAAGGTTGCAAAACAATCTTACATACCACTGCGACTTGCTAATTGGAAGGGCATGCCCCTTCCAAATAGTGACTCACAAACCTATTTTGCAACTTGGTAAATAGAGTAACGGAATTGCAAATAGCATTGTACATGCCAAAATTATATTTTCATGTTGTGAATAGCGCATTCTGTGAATCGGGCCGTTTGTGACATGAAAAATGTTATGTACATCTGACCCTTAATCCTTTTAAAGGTTCAAGCTTAAACAACCTACAGCAAAAAATAGGTGCTACCTATGTTAGCTGAGGAGGATATCCCTTTTAACATGGACGTCTCCGTTTAAGGTAATTAGGGTCTCTTTAGCATGTAGTGAGACACAGATACCTGGGAGATTCGTAATTCAGTGCCTAACCAATGTCGGAGGTACCATGTCATAAAGACTCTCTTCGCAGCAACAAGACTGCTGGATTTGGGTGGCAGCATCACCGGGCCCGGGGGACTGAGTCTGATCCTGTGCCGTGTGACAGCTGTCGGCCTAACCCTTCTAGCCAGCTAGCAGTACCTCACCAATACCGAAGAGTAAAAGGTAATTGTGTGGCATGTCATCTGGATTTCTCAGGGAAATCATGGTGGAATAGATCTTACCCCTTACTCTCAGTCACATATGTCTCAAACATACAAAGGCAAAACAGAAGCAGGAATATGTTTGATATGTTTTATTAAATCAACTGCATTCTATGTAAACGGCATGTCTTGTGATTATAAGTATGATAAAACATAATAAAAGCAAGGCAGTGACAAGAAAAGTGAAACATAGAAAAAGTCCCACCATACTGTCATAACAATGGTTCTAAAATCCCTAACTGCATTACTAAGGTTCTATACAAGAGCATGGCAGTGTATGCCCTAATCTACCCATCAGTCTCCCTGGGAGAATCCCATCCCCCATGCCTGTGATTGTAGGTAAAGAAGAGGTCTGTTGGTCTACTGCAAATTCTCCCATATGGTGGGAGAGACTGCAAAGGCAACATGCAGTATGCAATGGCAACTGGCTGAAATTCCCCTCTATCCTGTAGGGGGTAGAGAGGTGTTTTATAATAAAACATTGGGTATTCTGAGAAAACTGCTCTGGAGTGACAACCTTGAAGGAATCACAGAATGAAAATGTCATGCAGAGAAAAAAATAACACAAGTCTGTGTAAAAGGACAAACTGATAAAATATTAGAGGAATAAAAATGCATGCCTTGGGGTGAAAGGCCACAAGCTGCGGGCCTAGTCTAAAATAATGTACCTGTGTAATAGCTAAAGTTTTCTCACATCTTCACCATGCCACTCTGACACTCATTCCAGTGGACTGTCGCCAGATGATCACACAGCCCAATCTGACCCAGATCTCCTCAACATGCCTCTGCATCCTCAAAAAGGCCTCCTGGTTCTCTCCCCTTATGTGTGTGCATCTTTGGAAGTCTACAATTATTGTCTCCTCTGCAGTCAGCTCTGCCTCTATAATGTGTCGCGTACCACTAACACAGAACATACATTCCCGGCGCATCACCACCTTCAGGGTCTTCAACTTTAGCCCTCTCTATGTCGCTGTTAACCAATTGGTCTTAAAAAAGCTAGCAGTCACCTCCCAAAGCTCCTCACGAAAAAGCGCATCTCCCAGCACCTCAGAGTGGAGGTGCTACAGAGTCTCTTGTGGGCCCCATTGCAGCAGCAGCGGTGTGTGGTCAGATAGGAACAGTCTGTGTACCGGCTGCCATGATCACTGTTACCAAAAACCTGTCTAGACAACTCTAGGTGTCATGGGTGAGCGAGTGGCAGGTATATTCCCATGGTGCAGGATGGGTGGTACACCAAATATCCACACACTGCAGTCGCTCCATCACACCACTTAACACAGTGGTCATGTGCTGTTTTGTGTGGAGACATGGTGAATGTCAGTCTAGTTGATTGTCTAAAACACAATTAAAGTCCCCGGCCCAGAGCAAGACACATCCCAAGCCCCCCATCGGGTAAACACTGACAAACAACTCTTGCCTTCCCAAAGACATCAATAAACCCCCTCATTCCCCACCTCATCATGCAATTGTCTCAACCTCTTGTACCAAACAACTACTCCCGTAGTTCACACAGATGCAGAAGCAGTAAACCACAGTGTGTATTAAAGGGTACAAACACGGTGCAAGCCACAGTCGCAGGAACCCCCAAGAGCTCTGCATCCGCAAAAATACCAAATCACTCACAATACTCACAAGTGACCAATACCTATTACCCCAATCTCGTACCACTAGTAATACAATTACTTAATCATGCACTCAGCAACCCACTTCAAATTAAGAACACATGGAAAGGGCGGGTGGCTTCGCCCACCTATTCATTGTTCAACATTTGTTTTTAAATATCTGCACAATTCCAGGCACAATGCCGTCCAGTCTTGCAGCAGGCTATGTCCGCAGGAGCCCCATCGCAGATCTGTCAGCCTCGCAGCCCTCGGGTACATCCACCCATGAGTGGCCCCAGGCAGGTCCACCTCTGCAAGCAGTTAAGATTACCACATTCTCAGGACCCTCACTGTCATCCACACTATCTTCCATGCTGGTGGCAGTCACAGCCTCCACAAGCGCTGCGGTCTCCAACATTCTGCCCACTGGAGCTTCAGGTTCAAGGTGCCATCATAAAGGACCACCACCATGCGGAAGACCGGGGGCTGCACCCCCCCTGGTGCCAGCATTTCCCTGCTGAGATCTGTGTCTTGGGTCGGAGCACTCAAGCCCCTGGGCAGCAGGGTTTGTATTCGGCCATCTCCCCGTACCTCCAGCCAGTATCATGCCTCCTCAGGTACATTGAAGAACTGAGCGTGGTCGGCTTGTAACACTTTCAGTTTTGCCGGGTAGAGGAACATGTAGCAGAGACCAAGTGCTCACATTTCTTGTTTCACTCCACCAAATGACATCTGCAGCTGCTGCACTTTCCTGGTATAGTCTGGGAAACTGTCTATCACCTGTTTTTTAAAAGAGGGGTGTCCAGCCTGCCGTACCACTTGTAGAATGGCATCCTGATCCCTAAAATTTAGTATCTTCACAATCATCGTGGGTGGCAGTGCCCCCGCCGGAGGACGTGGGGTCTAGGCGCAATAGGCCTTCTCCATCACAAATAAGGAGGACAGGTTGGTAGACAGAAATGTCTCTACAATCCAGCTATCCAGAAAATATTCTAGGGTCTGAGCCTCCTTCATCCCGGGAAAGCAACAAATGTAAGATTGCAGTGCCTGTAGCACTCCTCCATAGCCTCAGCCCTGCGTTCCAAGTTGGCTGTCTTGGCTGTGACGTCGGTCATAGTAGCCCTCAGAGTGGCCACCTCCTCCTGAAGCTTGACCACATCCTGTTCTGTAGCCAGTGACCTCCCAGCCACCTTGCGTAGGTCTGCATGCAACAGGCCAGTGTCCAAGGAACAGTGTCAATCCTGGCCTGTACTGTGGGCCTAGATGCCTACCCGTAGGACCGATCCTCCCTCCTCCAGCCTCGGAAGGTCCTCCCGGGTGGGGTCCCCTCATGCTCCCGCTCCAGGGACCACAAATTGATTGACCTTGGTTTGCTGTGCCCCTTTCTGTGGTCTGTCGCCACCCGTCCCCACTGCACTACTCACTGTGTCAAAGGCAGTCAGCTGTCCTTCTCCAGTCCCAAGAAGCTTGAGCACAGAAGCAGTGGAGGTAAGGCCAAACCAGGAACGGCAACAGCGTCTACAGACAGTGTCCAAGGGCAAACTCCAGTGGGCCAGGCACAATAGGCCAACCCCACGGTCCTCCAACAATGGTCCTGACCCTAGCTGGGAGAACAATGGAGGCAGGGTTCCCTCAGCCAAGTTGCTGCACCTCAAGGACTCACCATCAAACTATTCGAAGCTACAATGCCCACATGTGCACATCGGTAGGGTGCAGGGGCTGCGCACTATGCCCCTCCCGTAGCTCCCTGGGCACCGCAAAAGATGGTACTCAATATCACCAGTCACCAGCGAAGTCACTCCCCTCTCGGATGGGATCCCAGTGTAATTAGGCAACCACACCCCTTAGCACAGGGCATCACATCCACTGTCCCTCTGGTACCCTATCACTACTGCAGACTCAATGGCAAAGTGCACACATTGGCTGGGGCAGATGGGGGAAAGAGAACTACACCCACCCATATAAGCCAGTGGTCACAACAGAGCCACCTCACAAGGTCGTTCTATTCCAGTGGGCATTCTCTGGTCTTCACCCCTGCATCGGGGTCCCAGGTTGCTCTGCTCCTCGGCATGTGGGCCACTTCACAACTCCTGGCTCTGCCCACCACAGCCCCGACCTCGCTCTCCACTGTGGTTCCTTGCAGACCCTTGGGGGGGGGTCATGTCCTCGGCTGGGAGTTCCTCTTTGCTGGCCGACAGACAACACCCTCCAGGCAGCAGTCCAGATGGTATGCCGCCCCCGTGCCACAGTCAGGAGCTGGCCATCAGTGCCTGGCACTGGATCCCAGACAGGAATAGAGGCAGCCCCTGTCTATTGTACAGGTTCACCGAGTGGTGGTGCCCTCATTCACCAGCTCAGATGCAGTTCCTCAGTACCTGGGAGCTCTGCCACATGCAGTCAAGGTCTCTGTCTCCGCGCAGGGAGGGGCCCACTCTCCATCAGGTATCGCCCACTCTTCATGTCTCCACTGACACCAGCTAGGTCTCACCAGGTCAGTGTATTGCACCGGATCTCATGAGGGCTTCATCTCCAGAATCAGCCCACAAAAGGATGTGCGGGGTTTCCTTCATCCTATGCCAGGCACGCAGCCCCTTTTAGTGCGATAGTGAGCAGGATTAATGAGGATGTATGCGAGCAAGGACAGAGCTGTAGAGGACTAGCTTCCGGCAGCCATCTTGCCAGGCCACACCCCAATTTATTTAAATTGTTTAAGAATATACTGACATTTTGTTTAATGTTACAAAAAACAAAACACAAACATAATCATTGGTTTATTTAAAAATATATTATTAGCCTTTTTTTAAATATAAATTAATGTCAAAATAACATTTATTAAAATAAATTACTGAGAATTAATTCTATATATAATTTTTCTTTACTATAGGTGGGATTTTTTTTAATTAAACATCATAAACATTCTTTAATTTTACATTTCATATATACAAAACAACTACTTTAATGTAAAATTAAATTATTAATAACATTTTATATAATTCTACATTTTAAAAAATATATATAAAATTAATAGCCATTAATATTCAACACAGCAATGAAGTAGAAAGCAGGAGTCGTCTCTAGTATGGAACAATGGTAGCAAGATGTATGAAAGTGGGCAGGAGCAGAAACTGTGGCTACAGCAAAGGGTGATTGGTAGACCTATTCCACATGAGAATTGAATTATAATCTTGGCCAAACTGGATGCCAAGTTGGATGACTTACCCCATGATGTGCTACTCCTGAAGATGACCTGAAAGTCAGTCATTCTATATCAGAAGGTTTTTAGACTTTTTATGCTGAACCTCTACAAATTGTATTTTGAGAGGTATAACAATATCTCTGCAGTGATTTCCAACTGACCCCCAAAATACTTATGTGGTTGTAAATTATTAGCATTCATCACAAGTAAAAGAACACTCTCATGGTTCGTTTTTTTTAGGCTTACATGTATTACTACAGTTTCTTTAAAGATGTGTACTATTCCTTTATTAACACAGAAATGTCTCCAACAAACCTAACAATTGTTTGTTTGCTATGTATCATTATGTGATGAAGAGTATTTTTCAAGTGCTGACGATCTGTAAAAGAGCCAGTGCATGTACTTTTTATTACCAAACACAGAGGGAAATATGATACTTTTGATGGCCTATGTTTTCTCCTGCAGAAAATGAATAAAGGAATATTAACAAAAACATTTAACCCATTAATACACTTCAAAACTTTTCCCAATATTTTACCATAGGTAAATCTCCATCCTGGTAGCGGAGATGTCTTGCCTATGTGTGGAAATTTGCAAGTAGCAACTGTATACTTTTAAATTAGGCTCCACCCCTGTAAGTCTACACTTTAAGTAACTTTATACTTGTAGTTGGTGAATAGCCTAAAGTAGTAAATTTACTCAAAAGTGTATGAGTAAACTCAAAGTTGTATATTTACTCATATATACATTTACCTTTCTGAAAGGGTCCCTGATAATATACTTTTGATGAGTGTAAGATCATCAAAATAACAATATAATGCTACCTAGATCTCTTTGGTAGGCCAAACACCAAAGCATAATAAAGTAAACTGTGTATGATAATATTCAATGGATTAGGTGTGTGTGCCCAGCTGTGATACACTAGTATCACAAATATGATAAATCATCATACACTCTTTTAAGCAAGAAAGCTGTCCACATTACTGTATTGCGCTAAGACCACGTCGACATTCATAAAAGCCTGTTAAGAATACTTACAATTCAAGATGTGGTAGTGAAGTTGTACAAGAATGCATGAGAACTGCAGTATAAGCACTTTGATATGCAGGTAACTCACTGCATGCAGATCGCAGTGCAAATTGGTTCCAAACTCAACTGTACTATTATACATACTGCATAGAGAACAATAGATGTATGCATATTGCAGTTCAAAATGGGAAGTCGTGACACTTCATATTGTTCAGTGTCCCTACACAAACATAGCCAGTTTCCAGTGTAACGATGGAGCTGTAGTTTTCTGGTAACAGGGAGAAACACCCCAGTCATCAGGTGAATTGCTAACAGGACGCAGAGAGGAGCCACAGAGTCAAAGACATGTGTGTCTAAGACTGGGCTCCTCCTATGACCACACCTGCCTCTGCTTCTTGCCTAAGCTGAGCATGGAGGCTGCAGGAAGTGGAGTGGGTGATCTCGGGCGTGGACAAGAAGTCCTCCCTGATGGTGTCTCAACACTGCTTCTTGTCTGGGGTGTGCATGTAGGCTCGAGTATCTGGGTTGGGACAGCTTTGACACAGCCAATCACTACAAATAGCTACACCACATATTCAAGAGGCATGGTTTGCCCCCAGGCCAGGTTCTAGCAAGTGGGCCAGGCCCACCAAGGCATGACCTTTGTCCCTCCTAGTCACAGCAGAAGAGGCCACAGAGAAAGCGCCTGTTAAGTGCTTCCCCCTAGTTGACGGACTAACATGATTTTTTTTCACTTTGTTTACTTTAATTATCAGTATCGGGTCAACAAAAAACCTCTACAATACTTTTTCAAGTGCATTGTTTTAATAATAGTTGTTTTAATTATGTACTGATAGGGAGAAAAATATCAGCTTTAGATAATTTTCCTTATTTTGGTACTGGCTGAGACATTAAAAACACTAGACATGCCAGTGGAAAGAAAACATCCTGGTAGCAACCCTAGGTCATGTCTGAGGCAAACTGCAGTGGGCCCATGTGTGATGGGGTGAGGGGAAAGGGGTTTACCTGCCAATGACGCAGCAGGTGCCGTGGCACCACTGCCCAGGGCTATGAACAGCATTCTGTCCCTCAATTATGGCTGTTTCTGTAGGAAATCCAATTACTTTAAGATACTTAAACTATTCTGCCTGCATATAAGAACCAAAATGCACCCATTTAAATCATCTATCACATAATACGCTTCCTTAGGTGCACTGCTTTCATTATAAAAAGGGCAACATTAAAGCATAAATAGTGGTCACCAAGTGCAAACAGCTATTTCATTGTTTTGTTATGATCTCTAATATTGTAGGCAAGGAAAAGAGGTTTAAGATAAAAACACACAAGGTTCTTATAAAAATCACAAAAAAGCATAAAATGCTAAGTGCTTTGCTTTGACAAACCATCATATGGGCATGGTACAGTATCAGGAGGGCAATTCTTCATTTTAGGAAAAGCAGCCAAATAGTGGACCGTGCCCGATCTGAATCTGGTCAAAACATAAAGATGCTGGATGTTATTGACACAAGTTAAATAGTACTGACAGCCCCCCTAAGGATAAAAGCCATATAAGAGGCAACCCTTGGTTTGTTCGACTCTTCTCTCATTTTACAGTCATACCTGTTTTTGAAAACAGTTTCCTTGATGTGTCTCTTAGTAACATATAAAACTTTAAGTGGGTATCGCCATACTGAGATGTTAAAAAGGGAACTAAAATGTTGATTCATATATGAAAGCTGGGGAATAAGGGAAGCATTATCCAGGGTTAGACAATCTAAAAAAATCAGTTTCATAAAACGTGTTTCCTCCTTCAACCATATGGCGAGCCATATAACAGGGGTTTTATTAAAAGCAGGTCTTCCATAAACTGCAAACCAACCTCCTTATGAATGATCAAGGATGACGCTGAAGTAGATAAACACAGGAGGTGTTACAAAAAATGATTTTCTTCAACTGGGTGTATAACTCCCATAATCCAGCCCACAGGTAGTGGTATACATCCCTCTGGCCTTGTATATATCAACCATCTCCCTAACGGGGTGGGGATCCAGTTTATTTGAGAACCTAAAAACCCCATGGCAGCACCTGCTCATTCTAGATTTGGCATTTAACACCTGCTGGCCACACGCACCACTACTTGTAAATAAAACTCCCAGATAACAAAAGGAGTTTACTCCAGATATTGGGGACTCGCCAATAAAAAGGGGTCTACATTTTTTTGGCTTATATTTACATATCATTGAAAAGGTGATTCCATAGGTATATCTAAACATTTATAGTGCTAAACTTTTGCCACAAAGTATGATGTTCAGATAAATGGATAGTCTCAGCATACATCGCAGCATATACTTTATTA
This sequence comes from Pleurodeles waltl, assembly GCF_031143425.1. Taxonomy (NCBI): domain Eukaryota; kingdom Metazoa; phylum Chordata; class Amphibia; order Caudata; family Salamandridae; genus Pleurodeles; species Pleurodeles waltl. Next base: position 530,862,680 of record NC_090447.1, on the reverse strand, counting down.
AGCTATGTAGATTATGTTAAATATGTACAATTTTAAGACAACATTTAGTCTGTTTAATTTGGTTACATTTCCTAAATAGTGTTTGGTTACTTTTTACATTTCACTGCATAGCACTGGGTTTGATAAGGTTAACTGTTACAGTGAGAAGTTGCATAGCTGATTATTCATGCACAGAAGCTGCACACCTTGTGGTCCTTCAACCTTCAGGACTCAAAGCTGTATCACATACACATTCAGAAAATATATGCTGTTTGCTTGCCTAAAATAAGTTATTGTGTCATTTTGTCAGTATCATTTTGTACATCCATCCAATGTTTAATTAATACAAAACGCACCACATGCAAACACCCACCGCATATATAAAAAACATCTTTATACCTGTACACACAACACATAAGCACACTCACACCAGCCTTAAACGAACACTGCACACAGAAACACGTACACCAGAATGGCTATGCAACACACGTGCAGAAGCACCGCAGCCATGCGCATACATATAATAACCTGCACATGTACATATGTAGAGCCTATATACAAGAGATACACAAGCGCAAACTTTCACTATTCACAAACAGGACCTCAAAAACTGCAAGCCCTATAAGCTCTCAGTGCCTCTGTCCCCTTAGCTGAATCTGCCTAGAGTCACAATGACCAATGAAAGATGAATGGGAGTCCAATTTTAAACACTATCTCCTCTACTCACACCTTGCCATTGCACAATTAGTGGAAACAGAATTTGACAATCTTAGAACATGAGATGGAGCTCACAGCAAACCTATTTATGGATGAGTTTGTAAGATACTTTCCAAAGAACAACAGGGCCTGTATTACAGATAGGGAGCACTCTCTCTGTTTGTGTCACTGCTCACCTTTAAAAAAGCTGTGCTGGGTGCAACAGAGACAGGGCACCCTGTTACAAGTAATGCCTCTGCCTGCCCAGTGGCAGCGCTTTCTGTGAATTATAGAATTCCTGTTTATAAGTAGAGAACTTGTGTGTTTCACAGTGCAGGCATCATGCATTCTGCAATTTAAAGAGGGGAGAGAGAAAGATCCCCTTGCAGGTAGGTGCAGTTAGTGTCTGCACCTGCCTACAGGACAATGTATTGGGGGTCCCTGGTAGCCTCCTGGCACCCTCCAGAATGCTGGCTTAAGGAAGAATACAGAGGGTGCACCATTTTTTTGTGACAGATTGTCATTGCGCATCCTGATGGTCTTTTTGCCCCTGCGCCGGCATCCATGACATGGGGCGGGTGCAGAGGCAAAGCAATTCCCTCATTTGCATGGGGCCATGCTCTCATGAAAATAAGGGAATTCAGTCTGAAGATAGTGCTGGCTCTACTTGTGCGCCTGTGCTATCAGTATTACAGCAGGGGCTGCACAAGAGCCCCCACTTCTGGAATACCATAGTGCCTCAGTATCTACAAAGTGGGCCGTTGAGTCCCCGGGGCTCTCTGTGTGAATCGCCCCAGATGTTTACCAAGTTGCTCATGTGCCAGCATGAAAACTTCTCTCAGGTATCAAGAATACTGCATTCTTTTGTTCCAACTGTGTTGCTGTTTTATAAAATTTGTTATCATTGAACGCAAAAGAACAGCATGAAGGTAAATAGATACAAAGCTCAAAGTGTGCAAAGAAATAGGTGTTGGGCAAATTGCAAGGAGTAAATAGCCAGTCTTCCTAGTGCAAATATGCAAAGGATTGGGTGTGGTGACAGGAACTTGCTTTAAACATCAACTACTATTACAATCCGCTTGGTACCCAGGTGCTTTTATTTAAGACTGACTTGCTGTAAATTACAAGGGTTGGGCCTGACGACTATAGACATCAGCTTTTATTCTCAAATAACTCTCCATGTGCTCTGTATGACTATTTAGACGAAAATATAGTCTGGCACTTGTAGGCTACCTCCAGAATAGTCCAAAATTGGGCCTGCGACTGGCCTACCTGAGCGTGCCCTTCGCCCATTCAGGTATACATTTCTAGAACCGTGCCTGTTTGCAATCCTCTTACAGGCTAAAGGGAAGTGCACTGACTAACATGAGGATCAAGGTTGCTGTAGGAGGCTGGACTGGCTTGTAGTGAGTACCAAGGGGTACTTACACCTTGCACCAGGCCCAGGTATCCCTTATTAGTGTATAGGGTGTCTAGCAGCTTAGGCTGATAGATAATGGTAGCTTAGCAGAGCAGCTTAGGCTGAACTAGGAGACGAGTGAAGCTCCTACAGTACCACAAGTGTCATATGCACAATATCATAAGAAAACACAATACACAGATATACTAAAAATAAAGGTACTTTATTTTTATGACAATATGCCAAAAGTATCTCAGTGAGTACCCTCAGTATGAGGATAGCAAATATACACAAGATATATGTGCACAATACCAAAATATGCAGTAATAGTATTAGAAAACAGTGCAAACAATGTATAGTTACAATAGGATGCAATGGGGACACATAGGGATAGGGGCAACACAAACCATATACTCCAAAAGTGGAATGCGAACCACGAATGAACCCCAAACCTATGTGACCTTGTAGAGGGTCGCTGGGACTGTAAGAAAACAGTTAGGGTTAGAAAAATAGCCCACCCCAAGACCCTGAAAAGTGAGTGCAAAGTGCACTAAAGTTCCCCAAAGGACCTAGAAGTCGTGATAGGGGAATTCTGCAGGAAAGACACAAACCAGCAATGCAACAACGATGGATTTCCAGTCGAGGGTACCTGTGGAACACGGGGACCAAGTCCAAAAGAAACAAGCAAGTCGGAGATGGGCAGATGCCCAGGAAATGCCAGCTGTGGGTGCAAAGAAGCTGCTACTGGACAGTAGAAGCTGAGGATTCTGCAGGAACGACAGGGGCTAGAGACTTCCCCTTTGGAGGATGGATCCCCCATGCCGTGGAGAGTTGTGCAGAAGTGTTTGCCTGAAGAAAGACCGCCAACAAGGCTTGCTAGCTGCAAGTCGTGCGGTTAGCGTTTTTGGATGCTGCTGTGGCCCAGGAGGGACCAGGATGTCGCCAATTGCATCTGGGGACAGAGGGGGTGTCGAGCAAAACAAGGAGCCCTCTCAAAAGCAGGCAGCACCCGCAGAAGTGCCGGAACAGGCATTACAAAGAGGAGTGAAACGGTGCTCACCCGAAGTCGCACAAAGGAGTCCCACGTCGCCGGAGGGCAACTTAGGAAGTCGTACAATGCAGGTTAGAGTGCCGTGGACCCAGGCTTGGCTGCGCACAAAGGATTTCTGCCAGAAGTGCACAGAGGCCGGAGTAGCTGCAAAAGTTGCGGTTCCCAGCAATGCAGTCTGGCGTGGGGAGGCAAGGACTTACCTCCACCAAACTTGGACTGAAGAGTCACTGGACTGTGGGAGTCACTTGGACAGAGTTGCTGGATTCAAGGGACCTCGCTCGTTGTGATGAGAGGAGACCCAGGGTACCGGTGATGCAGTTCTTTGGTGCCTGCGGTAGCAGGGAGAAGATTCCATCGACCCACAGGAGATTTCTTCGGAGCTTCTAGTGCAGAGAGGAGGCAGACTACCCCCACAGCATGCACCACCAGGAAAACAGTCGAGAAGGCGGCAGGATCAGCGTTACAGAGTTGCAGTAGTCGTCTTCGCTACTTTGTTGCAGTTTTGCAGGCTTCCAGCGCGGTCAGCAGTCGATTCCTTGGCAGAAGGTGAAGAGAGAGATGCAGAGGAACTCTGATGAGCTCTTGCATTCGTTATCTAAGGAAATCCCCAAAGCAGAAGACCCTAAATAGCCAGAAAAGAGGGTTTGGCTACTTAGGAGAGAAGATAGGCTAGCAACACCTGAAGGAGCCTATCAGAAGGAGTCTCTGACGTCACCTGCTGGCCCTGGCCACTCAGAGCAGTCCAGTGTGCCAGCAGCACCTCTGTTTCCAAGATGGCAGAGGTCTGGAGCACACTGGAGGAGCTCTGGGCACCTCCCAGGGGAGGTGCAGGTCAGGGGAGTGGTCACTCCCCTTTCCTTTGTCCAGTTTCGCGCCAGAGCAGGGCTGAGGGGTCCCTGAACCGGTGTAGACTGGCTTATGCAGAAATGGGCACCATCTGTGCCCATGAAAGCATTTCCAGAGGCTGGGGGAGGCTACTCCTCCCCTGCCTTCACACCATTTTCCAAAGGGAGAGGGTGTAACACCCTCTCTCAGAGGAAGTCCTTTGTTCTGCCATCCTGGGCCAAGCCTGGCTGGACCCCAGGAGGGCAGAAACCTGTCTGAGGGGTTGGCAGCAGCAGCAGCTGCAGTGAAACCCCTGAAAAGGCAGTTTGGCAGTACCAGGGTCTGTGCTACAGACCACTGGGATCATGGTATTGTGCCAACTATGCCAGGATGGCATAGAGGGGCAATTCCATGATCATAGACATGTTACATGGCCATATTCGGAGTTACCATTGTGAAGCTACACATAGGTAGTGACCTATGTGTAGTGCACGAGTGTAATGGTGTCCCCGCACTCACAAAGTCCGGGGAATTTGCCCTGAACAATGTGGGGGCACCTTGGCTAGTGACAGGGTGCCCTCACACTAAGTAACTTTGCACCTAACCTTTACCAGGTAAAGGTTAGACATATAGGTGACTTATAAGTTACTTAAGTGCAGTGGTAAATGGCTGTGAAGTAACGTGGACGTTATTTCACTCAGGCTGCAGTGGCAGGCCTGTGTAAGAATTGTCAGAGCTCCCTATGGGTGGCAAAAGAAATGCTGCAGCCCATAGGGATCTCCTAGAACCCCAATACCCTGGGTACCTCAGTACCATATACTAGGGAATTATAAGGTTGTTCCAGTATGCCAATGTAAATTGGTAAAATTGGTCACTAGCCTGTTAGTGACAATTTGAAAGAAATGAGAGAGCATAACCACTGAGGTTCTGGATAGCAGAGCCTCAGTGAGACAGTTAGTCATAACACAGGTAACACATTCGGGCACACTTATGAGCACTGGGGCCCTGGCTGGCAGGGTCCCAGTGACACATACAACTAAAACAACATATATACAGTGAAAAATGGGGGTAACATGCCAGGCAAGATGGTACTTTCCTACAGTTGCTCTGTTTGATTTCCGCTATTAGTCTCATGGTCGCAGTTCTGTCAGAGGTGAAGTATTCACTCAAGGGGGACCTTCCCACCTAGAGAAGAGCATACTTCATGTTTGGGTTAGGGTTCAGGGCCGGACTGGCACAGAAAATAGGCCCTAGTACCGAAACAAAAGTGGTCCCCCATTAGTGAACTACATAGCTAAACAAGCATTGGCAATGCCAATAGGTGTGGCATTGTTGTGCTGCACCCTGTACTCACATAAGCACATTGGCCCAGCACTGAAACGAGTTCACCTCTCACCTTCCACTCAGAGACACACCGCCAACCTTGCACTCATGTGGGGACAACTCTTTCCATTAACTCACATGGGCATAGCAATCTCCTTGCCTTCCTCATGAGCACAATTCCTCCTGCACTCATGTGAGCATTACCTTCCCCTGCCCTCACTCTGACATATCTTTCACTATGCTTTCACTTGGGCACACCTCTCAGTCTACCTTACACTGACACATTTCTTAAACTGTACTCACACCTCCTAATGTCACATCGGTACACTGCTAACTCTACACCGGGTACATTGCTCACCGAGTCTTTACATGGCACATCTCACACTCCGTCCTTTCACAGGCACACCACTCACCCTGTACTCCAATATCCGATCCTGCACTGACACAAGCACACTTCTCTCCCTGCATGACACCTTCACAACACTTGTGTAATAAAACAGGCCCATACCTTGCCCAGAACTCATACAACTTTCACGCTGTGCTCACACTGGCACATTGTTTCCTTTTCCTGCAATGGGAACATCACACACCCTGCTCTCAGAGAGAACCATTGCGCACCCTGACCACAGACGGACACACCTCTCTCACTGGACTTGGACAGACACCCTTCTCTTTACACTAAGATGACACGCTCCTCCCCTTGTGCTGCTTATGTAGCATATATGTAGATAGCATGTATAAATGCAGGGCACATGTAGCATGTATGTAGTGTGTGGCATGTATGCATGTTTGATGTATGCAGTGCAATTGTTTTAGGTATGTTAGAAGAGTGGATTTGAGCATGGAGCAGGTTACGGGGTCTTGCTCTACTGCGTTAATGCCAGCAGTCTCTTTGGTGCTGCAGCAATGTCTTGTAACACTCCATCCTGCACCATCCATGTGAGTGTTCTCGGGTTACCGGTGAGGAGAGTGGCGTTCAGGCAGTTCTCACTGTCGGTAAGCTTTACCCATCTAAAGGGTGTAGGAGGCTGGCCTGGCTTATAGTGGGTACCTGATGGTACTTACACCTTGTGCCAGGTCCAGTTATCCCTTATTAGTAGATTAGTAGTGTTCTAGCAGCTTTGGCTAATAGAGGTAGCTATAGCAGAGCAGCTTAGACTGAACTAGGAGACATGCAAAGCTCCTACTATACCACTTATATCATATAGCACTATATTACAAGAAACACAATACTCAGAGTTACTAAAAATAAAGGTACTTTATTTTAGTGACAATATGCCAAAAGTATCTCAGAGGATATACTCCCTTAGGAGGTAAGTAAAATACACAAAATATACACACAAGCCAAAATCAGGTAAGTAAACAGTTAACAAAGTAGAGCTAACACTGTAGAATACAATAGGATGCAATAGGAGACATTAGGCCTAGGGGCAACACAAACCATATACTCCAACAGTGGAATGCGAACCACGAATTGACCCCAGACCTAGTGTGGTGTGTAGAGGGTCGCTGGGAGTGTAAGAAAACACTAAGGGTGTCCAAGATACCCCACCCTGAAAAGTAGGAGTAAAGTTACCCTACTACCCAAGAAAGACAGTAAAGTCGAGATAGGGGATTCTGCAAAGGCAACAACTGACTGCAAAGTACTGAAGATGGATTCCTGGACCTGTGGACCTGTAAAGGACGGGGACCAAGTCCAAGAGTCATGTAAGTGTTCAGGGAGGGCAGGTGCCCACTAAACCCCGGATGAAGGTGCAAAAGGGCTGTCTCCTGGTGGAAGAAGCTGAAGATTCTGCAACAACAGAAGGTGCCAGGAACTTCTCCTTTGCACAGAAGATGTCCCACGGCGTGCTGGAGGATGCAGAGTTGTTTCCACGCAGAATGACTGCAAACAAGCCTTGCTGGCTGCAAAGGTCGCGGTTGAAGGAAATCTGTACTGCCCGGGCCCAGGAAGGACCAGGAGGTCGCCCCTTGGAGGAGGTGACATAGGGGGCGCTTAGCAAGACAGAAAGCCCATGCAGAAGCAGATTCTGTCAACCCACAGGAGATTTCTTCTTGGCTTCCAGTGCAGGGTGAAGGCAGACAGCCCTCAGAGCATGCACCACCAGGAAACAGTCGAGAAAGCCGGCAGGATTAGTCTCTACAATGTTGCTGGTAGTCGTCTTGCTACTTTGTTGCGGTTTTGCAGGCATCCTGGAGCAGTCAGAGGTCGATCCTTGGCAGAAGTTGAAGAGAGAGATGCAGAGGAACTCTGGTGAGCTCTTGCATTTGTTATCTGAAGAGAAACCCACAGGAGAGACCCTAAATAGCCCTCAGAGGAGGATTGGCTACCTAACCAGGTAAGAGCCTATCAGGAGGGGTCTCTGACATCACCTGCTGGCATTGGCCTCTCAGAGGTCTCCAATGTGCCCTCACACCTCTGCATTCAAGATGGCAGAGGTCTGGGACACACTGGAGGAGCTCTGGGCACCACCCCTGGGGTGGTGATGGACAGGGGAGTGGTCACTCCCCTTTCCTTTGTCCAGTTTCGCACCAGTGCAGGGGCTGGGGATCCATGAACCGGTGTAGACTGGCTTATCAAAGGAGGGCACCATCTGTGCCCCTCAAAGTCTTTCCAGAGGCTGGGGGAGGCTACTCCTCCCCAACCCTTAACACCTATGTCCAAAGGGAGAGGGTGTAACACCCTCTCTCAGAGGAAATCCTTTGTTCTGCCTTCCTGGGACTGGGCTGCCCAGACCCCAGGAGGGCAGAAGCCTGTCTGTGGGTTGGCAGCAGCGGTAGCTGCAGTGAAAACCCCAGAGAGCTAGTTTGGCAGTACCGGGGGTCCATGCTGGACACCGGGGGTGCATGGGATTGCCACCCCAATATCAGATTTGGCATGGGGGACAATTCCATGATCTTAGACATGTTACATGGCCATATTCGGAGTTACCATTGTGAAGCTACATATAGGTATTGACCTAGATGTACTGCACACGTTTAATGGTGTCCCCGCACTCACAAAGTCCGGGGAAATTGCCCTGAACAATGTGGGGGCACCTTGGCTAGTGCCAGGGTGCCCTCACACTTAGTAACTTTGCACCTAACCTTCACCAAGTGAGGGTTAGACATATAGGTGACTTATAAGTTATAATAACGTGCACGTTATTTCACTCAGGCTGCAGTGGCAGTCCTGTGCAAGAATTGTCCGAGCTCCCTATGGGTGGCAAAAGAAATGCTGCAGCCCATAGGGATCTCCTGGAACCCCAATACTCTGGGTACCTAAGTACCATATACTAGGGAAGTATAAGGGTGTTCCAGTGTGCCAATTAGAATTGGTGAAAATGGTCACTAGCCTGCAGTGACAATTTTAAATGCAGAGAGAGCATAAACACTGAGGTTCTGGTTAGCAGAGCCTCAGTGATACAGTTAGGCACCACACAGGGAACACATATAGGCCACAAACTATGAGCACTAGGGTGCTGGCTAGCAGGATCCCAGTGACACAGGCAAAAACAAACTGACACACAAGTAAAAATGGGGGTAACATGCCAGGCAAGATGGTACTTTCCTACAAAGGGTGATGGGCTAAAGAGTAAAGGGTACCGAGGGGACGGGTAAGAATACAGAAAAAGAGTCCTGATCACATAATGTGCACGTGGTGGGTGCAGTAGCCCTGGGTGATCCTGAGATGAGATATGTCTAGAAGTGGAAAGGAAAGATGTACCTGGGGTAAGGGACATGTGCCTGTGACAGGGGGAGACTGAAGATGCGTCCCAGAGGGAAAGGTGTATCCAAGGTAAAGGGGTCGAGATGAGTCCCTGAACTGGTCACAGCTGAAAGTTTCCTTAACCCAGTATTAAAAAATGTTACGTTTTGTTCAGCGCAAGCAGTTTATCCAGAGGATACTCGGTTGTTTTCCCAATCCTTGCAGAAAGCAGATTGTAGGCCCACGTTGGCCCTGAATCTCCGGCCAGGGACTTCAAAGCGCTTGTGATAACCAACTAGTCTGGTAAACTGTACTTTTTTAACCTGCAATTTCCAGGTTTTTGGGTACAAGGGGTGGCAGCATTTTAGGCCAAAAGACTGTGGTGTGTCAGCAGACACCGCTCCAGACACTAATAGAAGTGCTGGTCAGTACTGCTCCGAATGCTGCTGCCACAGACGTGCCCACATACCTCTCCTGCAGCACTAAGGTGACTTCTCTAGTTCCAGATGTCAGCAGGAGCACTGACAGAGCGGTACTTACCATTCGTCCTCTTTATCACAGGGCCTAAGAGGAGAGCATATGACAAACTCAGCCAGCCCAGGATTTTAAGCACATCTGGCACTGCAGTGTCCTCCATCAGTGTGGTTTCACAGATCCCTTAAGTGTGATCTAGAATTGCAATGCCAGGCAAAAGCCTAGGTTGACCTTGGACCACGTAATCTTGGCATGATGAGTGCAGGGTGATCTAGCAGTGCTGTATTATGGAAAGGTGCAGGGTAATTGTACAGGCCAAGGTCATGCATCATGGCAGGGTAATCAGGGAGCTTAATGTAATAGGGCAGTACAGGATTACAATAATGTGCCCGACAGTGCAATATAACGATCAGTGCAATTTGACAGGGATGTGCATCAGTGCTGTGCGACCTGCCAATGCTGTATCAGGATCAGTGATGATCTTACAGCGTCGTACATCAGTGCAGCATCATACTACATGTAAGTGGGATTCTACGCATTACAGGTGTTAATCTGACAGGGCAGTGCGAACCAGCAGTTCAATATCTCATGTAAGTGCAAGTAACAATGTATCCTTCTAGATTACATTCAGAGGTGGCCTTTGCTGAGGGAACGCTCTGGGCGAAATCAAATTTGGCACCCAACTCATCCCCTCTAATTTTCTATGAACTGAGAATTTGGGAGCAGTAGGAAGGAGGTGAAAGATTAAGGAGTGCCATGAAAAAAACAAATAAAAAGGCAGATATGGCTGTCAGCAGCTTTCCACACAAGCACTGGCATAGCCAATAGGTCTTGTCTTTGAGTCTTTATAAGTGTTTAGCCACGCGGCACACAAGCTGCGTGTTTACAAAGTAGATACAGCAACCGGTCACAATTTGTGTAACAGCAATAGTTGCGCTGGCCAATTTATTAAGTTTGAGTGATTGAAGTTTTGTGTTTGGAAATGGATTTCAAAAAATAAGCGCTGGAACATTGTCTGACTAATTTTGCAAAACAGGAGAGGGTGAGGGGTGGCACTTTGGACTGGGGAACTGGGTGTGAGTTTGGGGATGGCTTTATTTTTTTTTAAATGCTGATCAAAAAAAAACTTCTAACAAATAAAAAATTAAACAATGGCAACCAGAAGGCAGAGTTCCGATAAGGGGTTAAAAAAAAAAGGCTTTCGCTAAAATTGCTTACTTTTGCCTGCAGTCACAAGATTGTTGCTCTTGACAAGCTAACAGTTTAGGAAATGGTAGGTCAAGAGGTCTTGCCCGATTACCCACTCCCCAGTCTCTCTCTCTTGCGTGCACTCGCTCTCCCTGTCAACCTCTAGCTCAACGTGGCGCCCATTTGTTGAGAAATAATACAGCACTTGTAAGAAGTGCTCATTGTAAATAACAAGTTAGCAATGTGGTGTAACATATAGAGCTGCTAACTTTGAGAGTGGGGAACCAGGAAAGAGTCTGGGTTTAGCTGTATTAAAAAAATGCTGATCGTAAAAAAAACTCATAACAAAATATTGCATAAAACAATGTCCACAAGCGGAGAATTGGCTGAAGAAGAAAATACCTACACACAGGGTGCCAAGACCGAAGGTGCGTGTGTCACATAGTGAGGTGTGGGGAAACCCACATGGGCAAATGTGTGTGCATAGAATCCCGGGACCGAGGCCACCAATAAACACAACAATCTTAAATTATAACTCAAGGCAAAAGAAAAAAGTAGTGGACCAAAACTAACATATATGGCCGATGATGAGATGCAACAGGGGCAGACTCCTGGGCATGACCAAAACAGAAAAAGGAGGGGCAAATGTAACCTATTCACCATAGGGTGACCACCCGTCCGTAAATTTCACGGACTGTCCGTAATTTCGCCCTGCTGTCCGTTGTCCGTGATGAAAGCTTTAACGGACGGCATTTGTCCGTAATTTTAGCCTTTCACCTAAAGGGCAACGGAGGCAGGGCGAAATTACGGGCAGATCAGTTTCCCCAGCTGGGCTGGAAGGCAGGGGGTCTCCTGTGCTCTGAGGGAGGGAGGGGCAGACAGATAAGAAAAGGCCTTCTTGCCAGGGGGTCTCCTTCCCTAAAGACATGCAAATGTGGGCAACTGGTAAATCTGCAAATACAAAGGGTCTTGAAAACATGCATTGACTTTACTAAAAGGAGTCACTTGAAGTTTTCTGGTGGCAAAGATATTTCTTTCAGAGAGGTATTGTAATGGTGTTCCAAGGTGAGCTGTGGAGTGTGTGGTTTTAATGGAGTGTTATAATTTTTTTATCACTAGGTATAAACTGTATATTATTCAAATCTGTATTTGAGAAGCACTTTTTTTTTATTTATCCAAAATGTATTTGCGCATTTTGTAGCAGCCTTTATTATGATGTAATTGTATTTTTTACAATACTTTCAAGTACCTCTGTACTTCATAGTACTAACAAACATTGGCAAAGCCAATAGGTCTCATCTACGAAAGAGTTATTGCCTTTGCTAATGTGTTTTAGCCATTAGACATGTTATACACCAGAGTAGCTCCTGTTCAGCATGGCTTAAAGCTAGTGGCATAGTGGAGTGGAGTAGAGTAGCATAGGAGCAGTGGCGTAGAGCCCAGTGGTGCAAAGTACAGTGCAGTGGGTACAGTGCAGTTGTTTAGAGTGAGTTAGCGTAGAGTGCAGTGGTTTAGAGTGCAGTGGCATGGAGTGGCATGGGACAGAGTAGAGTGGCATAGAGTGCAGTGGAGTAGAGTGGCATACAACAGAGTAGCAGAGAGAGCAGTAGTGTAGAGTGGTGCAGTGGCATAGATTGCAGAGTAGACTCACATTGCAGGGAGTGCAGTGGTGTAGTGAAGAGTGGTGCAGAATAGGGCAAAGTGCTGTAGAGTGGAGTGATGCAGAGTAGAGTGGCATAGAGTGCAGTGGCATAGAATGCAGTAGTACATAGTGCATTGGTGTATAGTACGGTGGTGGAGAGTGCAACACTGCAGAGTATGATATGGTACAGAGCTACTGGCACACCTCTTGTAGGGTTAGTGCTAGGTAGCAGACATGAAATAGGGCATTTAATGATTATTAAAGGTGGTTGTAAGTAAGGAGTTGACCGGGGTGAAGATGGTAGTCTGTCGCAAGGGTTTGGAAATTTAGTAGCTCACTGTTCAGAAACAAATTCCCCAATTTTAAGATACCTGCAACATGCCACTGATGGAGTTGCTCTGAGCACAGCCATCCTGTGCGAGTGGGAAGGCTTAGCAAAGGTAGTGCAGGAGCATAGGGTTTCTTCGTGTCAGTGAGTTTACAGGTTCTGGCAAGGCAAGAGAAAGCCATGCATGATAACCCCTGATGGTGATCCATAGAACGGTCAGTAGGAAACGATGAGCAGTGCATTAAGCCTTCCTTAAAAGTCTTTACTGGTAAACCCCATCTCATGCAGGGAGGTGGTCAGAAAGCCAGTGAGCCACCCATTGGACATCTGCAGCTGAATAAAAGCATTCTAAGTCCAGAAGATCTAATCCACCCGCAGTCACAGTTAGCTTTAGAGTGGAAAGAGCTCCCGATGGCGCCGCAGGGACCAAATCAGATGTGTGGCCTGTCTGAAGAAGGAATGAAGGACGAGCGGGGGAAGGTTTGCAAAATAATACTATCATTGGGGTAGCACACCATCTTTGCTAGTGCCACATGGCCTCTACAGAAAGCAGAAGAGAAGACCAAAAAGCAAACTGGGCATGGAGGGACCGTTCGCTCTGCCGAGATTTTCATTCTGGAAATCATTGTAAGAATGGTAGATATTAATCACTAGGTATCAAAAGGTAACTGGTTCCCAGTTCAATCTGAGATCTAATTGTGTATGAAGGCGAAAACAGTGCCATATGTTAAAGAAACACTAATTAAATTTTAAAATTTGTACATTTTGTTTGTGCAATTTACATCCCAAATATCTTGAGGATTCAATTTGTATTTGACACTTAAGGATAACCCAGATCTCTAGTTTGGCTTTTGCTCATTTTCAAAACCATATAAAGACATGGACTAAGCGGGCAATTGCCTTGCACAACCTTGCAAGGAGTCTGGCCCCTGCTCACCCTTCACAAGCACTAACAGCGAACCATTGAACCAGAAGAGTTCGCCAAGGTGGATGGGTGTTGATTGTTCAACCACTTGACAGTGCCCCTTCTGTTTCGCTCCTGTGTGCGGACATCTCCCCAGGTACCCAATACCTTCAAATAGTCTTGGTGGACCCATCTTGTCTGATTTTAGGAACTGTCCCACCTTGTTCTTCTCTTCTTTATTTATCCAGTTGTTAGCAACAACCCTTTGAATTACTTGCTGTGGATCTCCCATTTGATCTCGATTTCATCCTACTCTTTTATTATCTTTGATTGGTAGTCCGGGCTCTCATTTCTGAGATAAATGTAGAGTCCCAAACATACACTCTAGTGCAGTGAGACTCAGTGCTTGAAATGGAAAAATTAAAGTGCCGGTACTCTGTACCAGAGTACCTGCTTGTTCCCGAGAAGTGCCGGTACTCTCCCATTAAAAGTATTACGTTTTTCTTGAAATGTGCCGGTACTCTCCCTCTCAAAATAAAAAAGTGCCGGTACTCAGTACCGGACAGTACCGGCCCATTTAAAGCACTGGTGAGACTACAGACAAGTTATGGGTATGTCACATCCTGTCATCAGGTGTGAGACTGTCACCCACACCATCTGCCCTGCCTCTTTAAAAAAAAATTGGTTGAAAGTCCATGGGCAGTTGGGGTAAGCCAGATGTTTTTGTTCAATTTGTTTAAACTAGCATAAGGTTAATTACTTTAATGTTTCCCAAACTGTTTGCCAGAGGTTTTGAAATGTTCAGGAACATAATCAAAATGTTGCTGTTACTTTCTCTTCAGGAAAGATTGGGTAGATTTGGGTAGGAGTGATGGCCTTGCCGTGAAGGGCATTAATTTACTACTGAACAAGGACGTAATGTGACACCTGAATGTGGCACACCAGGAGGCAATCACAAAAGGTCCACAGTGAATAAATAGTGCTATGTTAAAAAAGAGTACATAAATGCACTGAGAACATAGTGAGGCATGGCCTCTCTTGCGTGTGTCTGTAAAACTGACGTTTGTTCTTGAATTTCTGTCCTGAATTTTGACCGTTTGTACTGAATTTCTGTCCTGAATTTTGACCCTTTGTCCTGAGTTTTTTACAGTCCTGTCCAGAATTTGCCTCAATGCCAGGTGGTCACCCTAATTCACCAACGAAAACAAGGGAATTTCATAAAACACATGAAGGAATCAATCACAGACCATGGGTTTGCAGTAGATACAGCAAGTTAGGAGACAGCGGATGCGCTCCCTAGGCTCGACCTGAAAAATGTTTAACCACATGTTTCTTTGCACCTAAGTCCTAGAGAGACTGCTGCAGGGAGTTCCAGCGCAGAACTTTCAGCGGGCCAAGAAGCAGTCAAAAAACGGGCCCACACGCTGTTAGACCAGGGCGATTGAGGAGCCTGTGGCAAAGCTCAGCTAGTGGGCTGTGTTTTCATCAGCTGCTAATATACTTCCAACATTTGCCTGGGCTGTCGGCTCACAACCTGAAAGGCTGCTGCAGGCTTAGAGGCTCAGTATGACCAAGTACAGACCCTGGGTGGCTCATTGTCACGTGAAGTAGGACAGTGGGAAGAGAAAATGAAACTACGAGAGGCAGAAATAACTCCCCTTAAAGTAACTAAACAACACTGTATGAGAGTCATTATCCACAAGTGAGGGCTACGTTTTCCTTCAGTGCACGGACCTGATTTTTATCCCAGTTCGACTTTGGACCAGCCGTCCAGGCACACCCTGGTCGCCCCATAGGCCAGTTTGACTCAGAATCTACCTTCGTTCTTTATTACTAGACCCGGAGTCATCGGTCCATCCGTAGTCATAGCCACGGGAGGCAAGCCAATGACCTCTGCAGCGATTGATGACGGGAAGCCACCCTCGTCACTGACCATTATCCCCGTGCGCGGCCGCTGCTGGAGCTTCAGTAGCGGCTTCAACACGGCAGAAGAAGGGCGCGAAAGTGACAACCTCGTGGCTACCCACGGCCAAGCACTCCTCTACCCGTGCCCGCCCACCCAGCGGGGGGAGGAACCGAGGGTCAGCCGGAGGTATGTCGGGGAAGAACACTGCGGGAACCTAGTGGTGACGGCGAACCGGACGAGGTCCCCTTCGAGCGGCGTAGGCATGGCAGGAGAGCGGGACCAGCACGTTCTCCAGCAGAGGTCGCGGGCCATGCACGCTAGTCCCTGTAGCACTGACGAGATGGTTCACCGAGGTGGCACCCGCATTTTAGAAGACGGGTCCCAACCCAGTGCCCGCGGCACTAGAGAGGTTAGGGGCGGCCACGTTACTGTCACCGTTCCAGAGAGAGGGGGCGCAGCGGACAGCAGGCTTATCCGCAGAACTAACACCGGGACAGTGTGCGACACCGACGAGGGGGGAAACCAAATTACCAGCACCCGCATATACGAGGGACGCCGATCCGGGAGGGCTGGCAGTGTTCCCAACGAGAGCAGCATCCATAGTACCAGCAGCCGCTTAAGTGATGGGCGCATTTCCGGGAGAGGGACCACCGTTCTGGACGAGAGCAGTATCGGTAGTAGCAGCCCCCGCACAGATGGGGACCCCTCATCCGAGAGAGGGACGGGCACCGACCCAAGCAGCGGCCGCAGTGACATCGTGGATGAGGGAACCTGTCCTAGGAGCATGACCGCCTTCAACGAGAGCAGCGGCACCCCCGGTGTAAGCATTGGACTCTTTACCTCGAGAACCCACGAGGCCACCAATGCCCATATCACCGCCAGCGGCACACCGGACAGGTCCACCATGGGGGACAATATGACGGGAGATACGGAGCATGGGGAGCTGACCAGTGGCGGACCCCTACCGGGCACCACATTCCCCGAACAAGTATTTCTGACCCAGGAACCCCGGATCATTACCTCTCCGGGAGAGTGCCGCATCTCCATCAGCAGGGGCTCTGTCTCCGAAGTGCTACCAGAGCAAATGGTGAGCCTCAGGGAGGGGAAGGGATAACACCTGGTGTAAAGTGAAGGAACATGTGCAGTGGTGTGATTCTTCCGCTACTAGAATTTATATGCAGGTGCCCTACAAAAATCCTGCTCAAGCTCCCAGTTGTCAATCCCCCATCTCCCCCCACCCCCGGTTCGCATGCGCACCGATTTACCCGTAATTGTTCTCTCTCCTTTGACCGAAATGCTCGTGCGCACGTGAAATTCGTGTTTTTTGACTGATGAGATGCTTGAAGTAACCGACATCGGAACAAAGGGAAGTCAAACTAACAGGGGTTCCAGGTTCATCAAATTGCTGTAAGATAATTATTTATGTACTAAATACCAAAGTCCATGCAATCATATATGAAAGGTACACAATCATTATCAAATTCAATGTAAATACAAAAATGCTTCATTAAATTACAAGGACCAATTACGTTTGCTCAACCGCTAAGTAATATAGTAATATTCCCAATATTGCATGTGCTTTAAAGCCGAAATAAGGTCTTCATGGCTCTTAGTAGCCAATGTGATAAAAGAAAGTAACGATTAAACCAATAGATGCCGGGGCACATTCATGCAGTACCTGCACATTGTTTTAGGTTGCGTTTGAAGCAGCAAACTGCAGGCGGCGAGCAGACTGTTATTTTCACTTCCTGGGTTATCACCCCCTTTTTTGTTCGAATCGAGAGTCAACCTGGCTGGGAACTATCTAGACCACAACAGCTAGATGCTAAGGCAATGGATGGAAACAAAGGCCGACAGCTTTTTATCACTTAAAGTACTTAAGAACAACTATAGTTTGAAAGCAGGTTTTTTGACTTTGTTCAGCCCATGTATGTGAGAAATATGCTTCTGCCATAAGAATGTCACATGCACCTGTCTGCCAGAGTAATTGCCAAAATAAGGATTTAAATTAGCACATATTATTTTTTTGTTTTGTGGAGCTATTAGTTCCAAGGTAATGTCAGAGTGCTTCACATCACACGCACACATTATGCAGAGAATATATTAGACACGTGTATAAATCAATGTGTAGGAAATGTTACCAAAGACAACGAGGGTTAGAAGGTGTGGTAGGAGTCACGTATCGTCCTTGGTGGTAGGCATTATATGTTAAGAGTTCAAGGTCGGTAAGTGGTTGGGGTTGTCTATACTAATAAGACTTTATTACTACCCAACGGCTTTTTAGCAGAATAATGACAGAATTGGAAAAAAACAAGGCTTTAACCCCACGCCTTGCAACATGTATACACTTCCTTGATGCTGGCTCATGGAACACTCCAGGTAACAAAAGGATGTGTGTGAAAAGCAGCAAACCCCCATCCTAGCTACATAAAATAATTTCGGATCTGCATTTTACACAATCTGCTTTGCAGCAGAGGCATCAACCCACTACTTTATGTGTGAAGACTGACTGGGCAAAACAGATTTCTCCAGCAAGTGCATTCACGGCCAGAGTTATCTTTTCATTAATTTTATGCCCTCAAAATTGCTGGGCATACAAAGATCTCTCTGGAATGCACTTTAACACCTTAAGATATCTTAAAATGGAGCCTGTGTGTGACCGATTAAATAAACCATAAAAGGTTTACTGGCTTTTTTTTTGCCATTTTCTTCCTGGAAGAGTTTTGGAAAAATAATTGTACACATTGACTGTCAGAGACAGTTTTCCATGAATGTCCCCCCCACCCCAGTAACTTCACCCCATTTTAGCTGCCACACCCTGACCTCCAATGTATATGTTACCAGAGTAAAAATCTGGGAAGCTTCCACTACACAGGACTAGTCCCTCAGTCTCACCAATTGAACAACTCAAACCTGCTTATTGTGTGATGAGCAAGATGGAAAATATGGAACAAAAGACACAATTTTCATTAATCTTGTTTACCCTTGTGCAAATTGTATGCTCTTGGGAATTCACCTTTTCAACATATTCCTCTGCTCCTGTTGTTTTTACAGGGACAGGAAGTACTTACGTCAGATTAAACACTTGTAGTAAGAATGTTATAAGAAAACAACTGTAACTGAACAATAATTTGATTGTACCATTGGGGACAGCCACCAGTCTCGTACCCCACTTGCTAAAATGTTGAGTAGTGAGAAGGTTGTGGTCTTTGAACCAATGAGTCTTGCACTGTGGTGTTGGCACTTCAGCTTCACCAAGCTGTTCGATCGTGGTCAAACAACATCTTTTCTATGCCTCTTCTCCCTTAATTGTCATATGTGACAGAGGTGGGCAAACCATTGAAGGCTTCAGGCAAGGTCGACCCAGACACCTAGTTTAGCTTGGCATTCTTTTGGATCCTTGAGACCAAAATAATCCAAGCCTTCATGTGGCTTTGCTTCCGTCTGCCATCCAATCTCTGACCCACTTACCAACACTAAGAATTAAAGACAAAGCATTAACCTTCGATGTCAAAGAGACTGGGAAAGAGTTACTTATCTAGTGTCTGGGTTGTGCAATGTGATTAGTCCCATCTTCACTGCTTGACCAAACTGTGTGATCCAGGGCAATTGTTTTATTTCATCTTGCCCCTTTGTTCTTCATTTTCACATAACAAGAGCACATTGAAATACATGATTTCAGGGTTGAAAGTGATAAGGGGAGGGCAGGAATGTTTCCAAGTTCATGCGTGAAAACTATATTTTCTTACAAATGCCTCTCAATGCAATTATATAATCTGATGTTCTAACTTGAAAAATTTCAACATGTTAGAAAACATATTTTTATGTTTGTGAAGAGGCTATTCTATTTTTACATGTTTGTTGCACATGAAGGTGATCGAAACTCAAAGGTGTTCCTAAATAAAAGAGGTATAAGATACCTTCTGTGCTTCTTTTCCCTTAATTCATGCATGTTTGTTAACATCCTGTTGAACGTTAGCACTCAAGTAAACAGCAAATATCCAGGGGACAGCATGAGGCACCTGGTTGTGCAGTGATTGGGTTTTATAAGGGGAACAATGCTGTCTCAAATTGGACTTTGGTGGTAGACGTGGAAATAACCTAGGGATATTATAGTATGCGCCCCCACAAACAACCCTGCCTTCAGAGCTCAAGTTTAGTGTGGCCAAAGACTTGCCATCTTGAAAATGGCAAAAGTGGGTAGGGTTGGCCCAGGTAACATTTACCCCATTGGTTAGGGTATGTGCAAGAGTTATTTCCACTCACTAGCCAGTGCAAGGCATAAATGTGGCACCTCCAGGCATCCGCTTCAGAACACCCCTGGACCTGTGGAAGATCAGAAGAGGACTGGACCTCTTATTTGTGACCTGAGAGGAGCCATGAAGTACTGGTTCTGCTCCTTCTTGTACCCTGGACAAAGAAGTGGAGTCCAAGGGTCGTAAGGCTGACTTTCTGTTTAAGCTGCAGTGATACAGTTGGCTGCAATCAACCTTTCCTGCAATTGCTCAGCTGGCCAGTGGCAACTGAACCTCACTGGAACCCTGCTGTTGACCTCTGCCTAACATCCTGTGTGTCTCTAAGTGCCTCCCCTGTGGTCCTGAGGGCTTTAGAAGTGCACTTTTGTGGTGGATTTGGATTTAAAGGACTAAAGTTAGAAAGTCAAATCTTTGAGACGGATGAACCTGGTTGGTCTATCCGACCTGCTGTCAAGCGTGGACAGTATCAAATTGCATTTAGGTCCTGGTCTAAAATTGCATTTAGGTCCTGGTCTTCCGCAACCATTGACTATCATTCGTACTTTATGCTTCTTGACAGTATTCCTACTTACTACTTTGAAAATTCATATTGTCAACTCTGATAGTTGGATTTTTATCTTGTTGGTGTACTTTTCTGTATTAAATTTGACTCTATTTTTCTAAATCTGTTCGCGATTTTTATTGTTTTGCATTTCAACTTTATTATTATTTTGTTACTGCATTAATGCTTACCACATTGCCCTGGGTTAAGCCATTCTACTCTGTGGAATAGCTACCAGGAGGTTGAACTCCAGTTAATTTAGGGCATTTGAGGGTTGACCCTGACAAAGGTCCTGAATATTCTCTGGGGTGGGTAGTCATCCCTCTTAATAATAATACAGTTTCATGCTTTACGTAATGGCAAAAGTGTTTGCCTCATGTACAAAAAATACATTTTCTAATTCTTAAATAGCGAATAATACCATTCACTATTTTGAAATCGTAAAATATTATGTAGTATGAGCTCAGTATCTTAAATGGCGATTTCTTAGGATTCAGTGTACAAAGAACACATTTGGTCCAAGGGTTTGCAATTTCCGCTGCTGACTTTTACCAAATATATTTGTATTTTGTGAAACAAACTTTGCACTAATAGATCAGTTCACAAAATACAAAATCATAGTGGGTCACATTTCTACTTACTTCATTAATATTCATGAGATATATTGCAAATTGTGTCGTGCTGCGATTGTCTACAGTTATAGGGATGCTGGCCTGCTTGGGTCAGCAGATAACTATGTCTGTGATTGCCTTTCTATAAAGGACATTTAGTTTTTTCTAAAATGCAGCCCGTTTTCCAAAAAAGAAAAACAGTGTGTTTTAAAAAAAACAAAATTGCAACCTTTTTTTTATTACGTACAGTAAGAAATCAGTATTTAGAATGGACACCCCTAACACCCCACTTCCAGTACAGATTTAGAATGTTTCTTAAATCCATTTGAAAGTTTGGAAAACTTTCCTGATTGTTAAATAGATTTAGTACATTTAGTACATTTAAAAAGGGATTTAGCATTTACCAAACCTCTGATCACCGAATCAGGGTTTGCAAACGCTAAAATCCTTACATGTGAGGCCCTTATGGCCAGATGTACCACTAGTCACAATCTTTGAAGTACAACAATGTCTGAGGTACTACTTGCAATTCCCAAATGGGTTGCAAGGGACTTGCCTCATTAATATTCATGAGGCAGGTAGCACTTTGGGACCCCCTGGGAATGGCCAGCACTCACAGAAATGGTGGGCTGCTGGGGTCAGCAGACACCCATGTCTGTGACTGCTGTTTAAATAAAGCAATTTTTGTTTGATTGCAGTCCGTTTTCCTTAAAAGAAAATGGGCTGGGCTGCATTTAAAACCAAAATGAAAAGTTTCCTTTAAATTTTTTAGAGTTAGGCCACTGCCTGCTGTGAATAAAATGTTGGCGCCCCCATTCGCAAAGGGCTTACATTTCGAATGGCTTGCCACCAACTGAAGTTGGTGGTAATGCAGTTGTTTTGTGTCCGCCTTCCTGATCGCAAAACTATTTTACATCCCCCTGTGACTCACTATTAGGAAGGGACGCCCTTGGCACACCCCTTCCTAACAGTGAGTTGCAAATTCTAATTTGCGAGTCAGTAACAGTTTACCGACTCGGAAAATGGGATTGGTACATGGTACAAGGCCATTTAGTGGGCAAAAGGCAAATTTCACCTTTTATGACCACTAAATAGGTTTGTACATCTGGCCCTTAGTTTCTTAAGCTATCTCCTCTATGTACAGAGATTCTAGTGTTCTCTTTTTCATAATGTATTCTTTATCAGCACTAAGTGATAGCTCTGTTGATTCGATTGAATTCAAAAGTTATTTTCTAATTAGGTAAACAATTGGAAATATTTCAATATCATTGTCTTTACTTCAGATCTTCAGGGTCGCAAGGATCCTGCCTCATTAATATTCATGACACAGGTCGCAATTTGCAACTCTTTGGGAATGGCTAACACTCACAGGGATGGTTTTAGAAACAAGAAGGTAGCTGTGTACTAAGCTCGCACATCCGAAGCTAGGTCGGTAAAGTCCACTAAAGCAAATACTGTGTACTAGTCCTCTAAGGACTCAAGCGGGTGCCAACACTAGTGAACAAACTGTCACCAAGAATGCAAGGGTGTCCATTGAAATTCAAAAGACACACTAAAATATAATAATATACACACTAGGGCACACCATAATAGTCCATAATATTTAGATTATTGGAAATAAGAATTCAATGCAAATATGAAATCGTAGTCCTTGAGTTATTCTTCTAATAGTTACATGAAGAGGAAAAACACCATAAGTCCAAATGTGTTATCTCCGTGGTTCTTTAATGATCCTTGAATTAGTTCATGAGGAGGACAAATAACATCAGTCCATCAAAGCACCAGCCAACACGTGTTTCGTCAACAAGACTTTTTCAAGGCTCAAAATCGGACATAAACCGAATGTACTATGGAAACATATAGCCGCAATGTCGTTATCAAGCCAAACAATGAAATATGCCTCTTATATAAATGTTGTGTATGATATTATTATTGATATCCCTCCTGAAGCATACACAAATACCAACTGGCCATGATAAGCCAGAGCGTTTGAAGAGTACTGCCTAATTTAGTATGTTTCAGACATAGAAGCAGTACTCTGGCCCATTGTTCCCTTAAGAATTGCGCTACATCAGGTGTATTGTTGAGTAGCTTTTTATTAGTCACGTAAGTTGCTTTCCAGGGACTGTTTTCATCTAGGAGGTGGTCTTCTAAAGGTGAAGATTAATGGAGTACCGTTGCCTTTGGCAGTGCTGCCCTGAGTGTACAGCATATCTGAATGTAGGGGTAAATCTCAGTGGGGCTAGTTGGTAGTCGTGTTGGAGGTCCATCCAAGGGATTATGTCCCCATGAGCCCAAAGGTCACCCAGTCGGGAGAGGCCAATTAAGTCCCATTTATTAAATGCTGGCTGTAGACCAAAGGTGCCATAGTATCCCACAGAGGAGTAGCTTGCATATTTTTACCAAAACCAACTCAGGGCCTTCAAGGATGCAAGCCAGAGGGTAGTCACTGTGGCTGTGGGGCCCGGGAGGGGAATGCTCCCAGGAGTGCCATATACAGCCCTGAGGTAATCAGATGGTTGCATATTGAATCTGTCTATATGAAATGCAGGTTCATCTGGGGGGAGATGGACGCAACTGTTAAAGGTGCGCCACCCAATAGCACTTGTGCATGTCAGGCAGAACCATGCTTCATCCTTCCACCCCCTGGTGTGTTTGGGCAATGCAGTCCTGGCTGGACCCTTATCCCAGAGTAGTGTCCTAAGTTCTTTGTCTTTGTCAATGGCCTCAAAGTAGGAAGTATGCAGTGAGTACTGTGTGTTCTGTGAAATATACAAAAAACGGGGAAAGGACCTTATTTTAAAGAGGGCAGCTCTACCTAGAAGAGACAGAGGAAGGGACTTCCAGTGTTTAGCATCATGCCTCAGTCTGTCCAGCAGCAGTAAGAGATTTTAGGTGGAGGATGTGGACTAACAGCCAGAGCTGCCAACTTCGTAGCTGGGGGAACCAGGTTCGAGCCTCAGTGTCGGCTTAACATTGTGTGATTCTGGGCAAATCACTTTATCGCCCCGTGCCCACAATTCAGCACCTTGAGACCCTCACAGGTGATTTGCTGCACTTTAAAATCCTGGATTTGTTTGTATGTGTAAACAGGTTTGGGATCAGGGGAGAGGTTTACACCCAGGTATCGAAACCCCTGCACAACTATTGTTGCCTCGCATTCCCAGAGCAGTCATTACCCACCACCTCTCAGGAGGTATATTAGGGATTTTCGCAAATTTATAGTGTACCCTCAGTAACGGCTAAAGAGGGTGGTGATGATATCCATGATCCTATTGAGTTTATTGATGGGGTCTGTAACATATAACAGGATGTCATCCTCATGCAGTGATATTTTGTCTTCCCAGTTGTCATGCCAGTTTAGGCTGCAGACCAATGGGGTCCTGTCTGATCCAGGCCAAAGGCTCTAGTTTAAGGGCAAAAATCTGCGGCGACGGGGCAACCCTGACAGGTGCCACGCTGAAGGCTAAATACCCAGACAACACTCCATTCGCCCACACCGGGGCCAGCGTGCCCGTGTAGAGCAGCCTCACACAGCTGATAAAACACAGGCTGAAGCCCAGTCAGGACAAGTCCTCAAACACGTAGGGCCATTCCACTGTGTCAAACGCCATTCTGGTGTCAAGAGAGAACACCAGGGCATTCTCCTGGAACTTAGTAGAGTGGCTTTGCACAACATGGAGGTGTCGCAAGTTAAGAGTGGTACTGCAGCCTGGCATAAAGCCTAATTGGTCCAGGTGGGCAAGAGTGGGGATATCCTTGAGCAGACGGGAGGCCAACACCTTCACTAGGATCTTGGTAGGCCGGTATGAGGCACAGTCAACAAGTGGGTCCCCTCTTTAGTCATTGGCCTCTGGGCAGCATTCTGTGATACTGACATTCATTAAACGTAATCAGAGAGCACGGGGCAAGTCACAAGGCTATTGATTTATAGAGCTCGATTGGCACCAATGGCCTTGCTCGGGTTAAGGTCACAGATTGCTTGTATCTTTTCAGCTTCAGTCAATTCAGTGTCTAAGAGAACCCTGTCTGACTGCTCAAGGGTCAGGAGATGGGTAGCAGTGAGGAAGTCCCTGGACTCCTCCAGTGTGTGGGTAGCCGCTGGTTAATACACCTGAGCATAGTAAGTGGCAAAGGCATCCTAAGCACCCTGTGGGTCCCTCACTAGAATTTCAGGGCCTGTCTTTACATCTAACACCCAGCAGCCCGCCTACTCACTCCTGTTCGACCAGGCCAGGAATTTGCCCCCCTTATCACCTACCTCATATAGGCAGTGCTGCGGTGCTCTACCACTCTGTTTTGCGGCATCGGTGGCCACGTCTCTGTATTATTTATACTTTAATCGCAAGGTTTCTTGGATGTCGGGTGAGTCTTGGGACAGAAGATCCCTCTCAAATTCCTGTAGCTCTTTTTCAAGGGTCTCGAGTCTAGCCCGTTTGTCACTTTCATGGCCCACTATCAAGGAGAGGCCCTGCCCTTTAATGACTATTTTATATGCCTCTCAAAGGTTTGTGGTGAGTCAACTGAGGTGTAATTTTTGGTAAAATAGTGTTCAATTGCCTCCATAATGCCTTTTTCAATCAATAGCACTTTAAAGTACCAGGGGCTGAGCAAGATTTCAAATAGTCAGGGCCTCTACGGAGACTAAAGGTCACCCAGAGCAGGTAGTGATGTTAAATGCCCCTGGCTAGGTGTTGAACATCTGACTAATGGTGCAGTTGATGTGTGAGGGTGGAAAGGTGGTCAGTTTGGGAGAGGCTGCTGTGGGCCCCCAAAGATCAGTTAAGCCAATGGCTGTGAGAAAATCTGATAGCAGGTGACAGGAGGATGCTATGTGTCTTGGAGGCAAGCGGTCTAGCTCCTCACACAACACCAAGTTAAAATCACCCTCCAACAGCAACTTACCCTCTGGCAGGAGGAGCAATGGGGAGCTTAAGTCAGGCAATAATAAGTCATGAAGGCGGGACAGGACATAAACTGCGCACACATTTATCATTACACCCTCCGAGCTCCCCATAAGGGCTACGTAATGCCTTTGGGTATTAGACCATGTTTGATGAATGATCAGTGGGAGTGATTTATGTATTTGGATCCCTACCTCCCTGGAACCAGTGGTGTACCCCTTGTGTATGGCCATTCTGTATCCTCATCTATCCATTGCACAATATGCCTTGCCCATCATGTGGGTTTCTTGGAGGAGAACAAAATTAGAACTACGTTTCCTGTATTGCATCACAACTCTTCATTTAATATGGTCTTCCAGAACATTTACATTGCAGGAAGGGAGCTTTATTTTTGAATTATGTGAGGAGTCACCCATGTGTGTATGAGATCAGAAGCCCTATTCGCTTCGCTGGTTCACCCCTCTATCGCAGTGATCGCGGGGACATGTCAGAGCGTGTATGAATGTCCGCTGTCAGTGGAAGTATATCACAACATAATGTGACCATCAAAAGTATAATGCAAACAAAACCCTTGAACTGTACCCCCCCCCCTTCCTGCATAGCGGACGTAAAACGTGCCTGGCCCCCAATATTGCAGAGTGCCTGTCACCCCAAAGTAGTACAGAAACAACATGTGACTGTGCCATACACCAAAAAACACCCCCCTCACCAAGAGTCACCAGACTGTGCATGGATAGCTGATCGTCCAAGGTGATATTAGCAGTCAGGCCAGCGTCCTAATCATGGAGAAAAAGGGAGAGAAAAAGCAAAGAGAAAAGAAGGAAGAGGAGATTCCCCTTGCTTTGAGTCAGTGCCGCAGTAGAGGTCTTGGTGACCCTTCCCTGCATCCCGCGCCATCTGACCAGTCTTTGTGCAGCTCCTGGTGTGAATCCACTCTCACATCTTGGTGTTGCGGCGATTTATGACCAGGTACCAGATCTACTGGTGGCAGTTTCCATTGTGAGGATAGAAAGGTAGTCTTCTGCCTCCTTCAAGCGGGTACTCATGTTGCAGAGATCTGCCCTCACCAGCGTGGCCTCCATGGTTACAGTGTCTATCTTAGTTTCTAGGGATCCTCAGACTACTTGAATTGCTGCCATAATGTCATTGAGGGTGAAGGTTTTGCTTTCACATGGGGCCTTCTTCATAGGGCTGAGCATACTCTCCACTCTTGCTTTGCCAGCACCTTCGTGGGGCAGTGTGAATTTATCAAGTTTAGTCTGCTGGGCAGCTCGGGTGCCTTAACCCCCTGTCATTGCTGACCCTTGTCTGGGTAGAGAGAAGGAGGGGTGGATCTCCCCAGGAGTACTCACTGCTGCCTGCCTGGAAGATTTCGTTGATAGGACACCATCTGGTAGCCTGTCAGGTTTCAAACCACTGGTCTACCCCAGTGTCTAATAAGAGTTGCAGGGCCCAGTGTTACATGGTATGTTGAGGGGCTTAGAGCATGCCAGTAGACAGTAAGGAAGGCTCAGCAGTCTGCCACTTTCCCTTTAGAATCAAGCCGCTCCAGGAGGCCCGGGGAGGAAGATCTGATGGAGGAAGTTGAGGGCTAGATTAACCATAGGGCTTGCTGGCTAAATAGGCCCATGGCATCTCACAGAAAGGCTGATAGTGTGCTGGAAAGTTTGTCGGTCAAAAGAGTAAGGACTCCAAGAAGACCCAGGACTCCAGTGACCATTATGCCAGGTCAGGGTGTTGCAGGTCTGAGCAGGTCAATCCAGGCAAATCAGGTGCTGGCGGCCTTCACCTGAGTGCTCCTGCCAGTTATCTCCCTCCCACCTAAGGCCCCAGTGGTTTCAATGCCTCCCCTGCTGCATTCGATGTTTCAGAGAGGCTGAATACGCAGTAGTAGGTTAAAGCACTTTTGCCCTCACGCTCATGATCCTGGGACACCTTTTAACTCACCAGGGGCCCCAGTGGATTCAGCGGCCCAGTTGACCAGTGGCTGATGTCCAGGGGTCGCTCAGGCATTTCTCCAGAGGCCTTCGAATTTGCAGGTGTGGTGTTATATTCCCAAGGGGGACTGCAGATGATGCATGCAGCCTCCACAACAGTGTTCAAGAGGCCCACCTTCCCAAAGTCCTTGCAGGGCACTTGCATAGATGGGGTGTGCACACACAGGGTGTAGATAGCATCTCCCAAATATAGATTAGGTAAGCCACAAGCAGAAGGGGTGTTGCAGAAAGTTCAGAAGGACATGCCTGTGTGCTGGGAGGCGTCGGGTCCTCTTCTGGGCCTGCACTGTGACTGTGGAGAAGTGGTGCACTGAGCACGAGTCACCGCCATTGCTGATATGTTCCTTTGGGTGCCCTACAGCCATAAGTTTGTGCAGGGCACATAAAGAGCTGTTGGCACACATCCTGCCCGCTACTGTCCCCCCCGAACCCACCAACACAGTTGTGGATTTGGGGCCTGGTTGTGTACAGGTCCAGGGCTTTGGTTGCGCTGGGGGCCTCTTCTCTACTTGTTAGAAATGGGATTTCTGGTTGGCTAGGGTATGCACCTAAGCCTGTCAGAACCCACCCACTCTAGTCAGGGCAAGGGAGTTACACCCCTGCTCACCTCCTTGGTAGCTTGGCACAAGCAGTCAGGCCTAACTCGGAGGCAATATGTAAAGCGTTTGCACAACACACACATGTGACGCAAGATGTACACCACAAAGTAAACTCAACACTGAGCTATGTAAAAATAAACTATTGCACAAAAACATAATTAGACCAAACATTACACGTTAGTTAGTTAGCACGTTAGTAATACCCTGCTACCTTAGCAGTTGTCAGAATGTTACACAAGTTACTAATACTTTGCAAGAATAAGCAGTTGTCACAATGGAACACGTAAGTACTCAGGATTCTGCAACATAAACAGTAGTCAGGAAGTACAATAAAGAAATAGGTGTACTTGTCATAAATACCTCATACATGACCATAAAGGAACATTGTTACATATGGCAAGACATGATATCTCTCTCTCTCTCTCTCTCTCTCTCTCTCTATATATATATATATATATATATATATATATGAAAAACAAAAGAAATGATTGCCACGCACTCCGCTCAGCCACAGAATAAATTTAAGTGGTTTATTCGGTGCAAAAAAGAAAAAGAACAACGCGTTTCGACTATGCAGTCTTCTTCTTAGTTCTATAGTCCTTTCTCTAACAGATCTATTTATACTACATATTTCACATACCAATCCAATGCATTCTGGTTATAATAGTTCAATTGTACAATACAAAATTTCACCTAATTTATACTAAATTTCATCAATTCAAAAATTTGTTCGCCAAGAAAAAATATAAATGATACAAGAATTATATGTATTATAAATTAAAATAAAAAGCTCATTTTCATAAGTTAGAGAGAGAACAAAATAATTATAAAGTATTATTCTACAATAAACAGCCATTTCATGATTAAATAAACCTCAAAATTAATTTCCCTAATTATTTACTCACAATTCATTTCTCAAATATAAATCATGTGAAAAAAAGTGAATTTGATTAATGTAATCATATAATTTAATATTTAATCAAAGTTCTGGTAATATTTTTAGTGAAATAGATTCTGATTCATTTTAATTCAGAGATGGACATAAAGCTCCTCATCATAATTGAGCCCTGACGGGATCTTAGTCCTCATTGAGGATATATATATATGAAAAAAATACCTGGAGCATACCACCCTCCCAGTGTCCCCAAAAGTACCTTATTTGGTAGAACAAGGCACTCCTAGTGCCTGGAAGATCGCGGAATGGGCCCCCGCCGCTCCTATGTGCTCACGGGGGCCACACGTGGCGCCTAAACGGAGAGGGGTGGTCAGCACTCTCTCTGATTTCATAACGGGCCCCTCCTGGGACCTGTGATCTCTGGGGGGCACCTCCGGGCCTCCACTGGCCCTACCACCAAGGGGGGCCACCAAAAATGCCCAAAGTGCAGTTCCTCTGTGGTGCGGGAAGCCTCCGATGAGGCTTCCCCCCACCCGCTCTTTCTACTTGGGTGTTGGCCATTCTGGGGGGCCGCGTCCTCTGGGGGCCCCCCTGGGCCTTGACCAGCCCTTCCTTGAGAGTGGGGGGGGGCAGCAGGGCCCCAAGCGATACAGATGGCCCGGTGGGGCAGGGGGAGCCTCTGATGAGGCTTCCGTCCTCATGCCCGGCTCGGAAGTTTAACAGTGAGCCGGCCCGGCACACTACAGCGTGCAGGCACCAAAGCAGGGGCCTGCTTGTGCCCTGGAGGCACTCCTGAGAGCGAGCTTGCCCCGGGGGCACGATAGGAGCGTGCGCGCTCCTATTCCGTTGCTTTGAGGTGCCCCTGGGGCACCGAAGAAAGCACGACTCCGGCGCCCTCAAACACACCAAAAACTGGGTTGCAGCAGTGATTTAGGAGCCTGGGTCACGGTGGTGAAGTCGTTCAGAAAAGCGCATAGGAGCGCTCCAGGGCCCCACAGACAGCGCGCTTCAAAGCCCTATGCCCGGGCTGCAGCGGTGATCTTGACTTGTGGGGAAGTGCTTACGAGTGCTGGGGGCCGCTTCTGGGAGCCCGGGATGC
This sequence comes from Pleurodeles waltl, assembly GCF_031143425.1. Lineage (NCBI taxonomy): Eukaryota > Metazoa > Chordata > Amphibia > Caudata > Salamandridae > Pleurodeles > Pleurodeles waltl. The sequence continues at coordinate 530,832,375 of NC_090447.1, read as the reverse complement.
GGCAGTGATTCTCCCTCGCAGGGCCCCTAGCAGCACTCCTCCAGGCGCGTTTGAAGGCCAATCATACCAATTTTACAAGGGAGAGCACATGCACTTTAGCACTGGTTAGCAGTGAAGAAGTGCTCAGAGTCATAACGTCAGCCAACAAAGGTCAGAAAAATAAGGAGGCAAAAGGCAAAAAGTCTGGGCAATGACCCTGTAAAAGGGCCAGGTCCAACAGTACTCAAGACCATGGCTGTGCATGACGTACTAGGCCTCTATGAATGGTGTCAGCAGATTTTCTACGTTTAAGCCGGCAGACGGCTCAGTGGTAACACTGTGGCCACCCACCACTGGGATCTTGTTGGTGGGCTGCAGATGCTGAATCTTTCGGTGGCTTTTTCATGGGATGGGACGCAGGGGCCTAAAGTAAAATTTTTAATTACAATTTTAAAAATGCCTCTTTTAGAAGTTCAGTATTTTCCCGTCCTTAGCCCTTTTGTGCCTGCAGCCTGTCTTGGGTCACATGACTGGGTGTAACTGATAGACTTTGTGCCTGGATGGGCCACTGGGTGGCAGTACATGGTGCACAGCAGAGCACAGCCCCACCTGCAACTGAATAGGTTGTGCTCCTTCATACAAAGGACTTATCACGTCCACATTGTCATTGCTGCCAGCTTGGAGCAAGAGCAGGGAAGCCAGGAAATTACATGCCCTTCAAAGAAACTTTCTAGAATCTTCTCACACCTTCCAGAGGAAGGGGCACCAGGTACAAAAGCTGGACCCTGGGACCCACTGTTCAGTTCACTCCTGGACCTGTGCCTGGAGGGATAGTTTTGCTGCCTGGAGTCTGCCTTGAACCCTATGAGGCCAACCCTACTGTTGAACCCTGCATATTCACCTGAACCCAGAACTACCATAGTGACTTCAGGAGCTAGTTTGCTGGCCTTCTGTTCAGACCCACAGGTACACAAAAGGCTCCCACCATTTTGAACCCACACTTTGACCCAGCCTGCGTGAGTCCTGAATTCTCAAGTGGTGTCCCACCAGTCCTGGCCCTTGGTTGTGGTGCTAAAGGTGCTCAGATGGTCAAAACCCAAAACTGAGGATAGGGATTGTTTGACCACACAATGCTCTGCCCAGATGGTCAAAACCCAAAACTGAGGATGGGGATTTTTTGGCCACAAACTGCTCTGAGAATCAGGAGGAAACTGGGACCAACCTGCTTGTCTATCTGTCAGAGGTGCATCACAGGTCAGATTAACTTTGCAGCTTCTCCCACTACCTTCTTCTCCGGTGCAGTAAGTTCTGTTCAGCGTCCTTCCCCAAAGGGGCATCTGAGCCCTTGGAATTGTCTTTGGCTACTGCATTTTGCCCTGTCCCTCTAGAGATTTTCAGCTTCCAAAAAAGAGACTAAGGGCTTGATTTAGTACTTGGCGGAGGGAAATACTCTGTCACAAACATGACAGATATCCCATCTGCTGTAGTACAATCCCATTATATCCTAACCAGGCCATAAGTCTGAACATAGAAATCTTCACAACGGCTCTGACCCAAGGCTTCCCGACGCAAATGCTCCCTCCTTTGACACCACTTTCAGCCTTGCCCCCTAGAATTTTACCTTCTCAGAACATTTTCTCAAAATCTCTTATAAGTTTAAAGGTAAGCACTGACAAGGCCCAGACCACGCCTTGTATTTAAACCATGCTCCATCATGGTCGGCCATAATTTTCAACTTTATCCCAGTTTTGCATAAATGGATGTCCACGTTTGGCATATTGATCTTTTAGGTGCCAATTTTTTACTAAAACCTTTAAAAGTTCATAACTCTTGTCCTACTAATGGGATATGTATTGTTTTGGTGTCACATCATTTATTAAGATTGACTGTATTTTTCTAAACTGATGTGTGATTTTTCTTGTATTGTATTTTCACTTTATTGATGTTTGTGTGCTGAATAAATACTTCACACATTGCTTCTAAGTTACACTTGACTGCTTTTTGTGCTACACTACCCAGGGTTAATCACAGGATAATTTAGTGACTTTCTGTGGTTCACCCTGCAAGGGATTGTGGCTGCTGTTTGGCCAGGATTCACACCCCAGCGAACCATCAACCTAATTTCTCACAAATCCCACCATATAGAACGTTGGTTGGGTTTGTGGTAAATCTACATCACCAAGGATCCCCAGTACAACAAAGCTGGTGTTCCTGAGTCTTCCTAACCCAGGATTGGACCTAATTCAGTACCTCATCCCAGTATTTTTTTCCTACAGTGCATCTCCACGTTGTATGTAGGAATGTGCCATCTTCACAGTTACATTTCATACTTATGCGAGTTTGGGCTCTCCCCAACTTGTTGAGTTTATTTCTGTTGTAATATATCCTATGCAGGATTTTAAACTGTATGAATCTCAACCCTGATTTAATTGCATTCTCCCTCGGGTGCACAGGTGCAGCCTCCAGTCAACATCCTCTAATCCTCCCACATGCCTTTCCTCAGTTGTCTAAGTTTTTGGAGGTTGTGTGGGTTATTGTTTACACTTCTTTCATGTCATTAACACCGCTTTTGTGCTTCTTCCCCGTGAGCAGTCTGCTTACCAGAGATGTGTTTTCTGCAGTTCCTACCTGTCAATCGCTTCTGCCCCTAAGGCACACCTAAACTGCATATATTTGTAACTGTGTGTTTGACAGAATCATATTTTTTCTACAGTTCACTGAATGTAAACCGGGGATTTTAATCTTGGAGACATATGAACTGAGAGGTGACCCTAAATGATATTTCAATCAGCCTGGTTAAGATTTAATAATCTTCTTTTTGCTGATGACTCACTTCTTATCTCAAAGACCCCAATGGGTCTACAAATTCTTGTCGACAGATTTAATTTAGTTTGCAGGGACTGCGGTCTGGAGCTGAACATTGATAAAACAAAACTGATGGTGTTCAATTCTGGACCTTGCAAGAAATGCACTATCACATTGGATGGTACACCCTTGAGTAAGGTTAGCTCAGTAGAGTATCTGGGAGTGAGGTTAACAAGTAAACTCCACTGGGAGGACCAGATTAGTAAAAGTGTGGGGCTTCTACAACATAGAGCAGCATCTATCCTGCGCTTTTATAAGAGTACAACTAAAAAAGCTGTTCCCCCATCTATTAAGATCTATGTGGCAGGGTGCTGCTGTCTATGGTGCGGATGTATGGGGATCCTCCAACAGCAATAGATTAGCTGTGGGTGAGAACAATTTTGTGAGGGCTCTGATTGCGTGCCCTCACAGTACACCATTGATCCCAATGTTCTTTGACTTGGGCTTAAACCGAATAGCCGATCTAATTGCTCTCAGACCGTTATTATATTGGGTAAGGATTTGGACTGTCCCCGAATTGGATATATACAAGACTTCACTTCTCGATTTATTAAAGAGACCGAATGTTGCTACTATTCGTTGGGTTAGACATGTGTCCAATTGGTTCCGTACCCTGGGCTTCGGAGATTATTGGGAGAATCCCCATAAATTAGAGAAATCCCACAAAAATGTTCTGAAATCTGTATAATGGTCTTATGTAAGGAATGATTATATTTGTCGTAAATCTCATGGTCGATTAACTAACCTTTTTATTGATCTCAAGTGGTATCTGCAGTGCGAACCTTATCTAGACATGACACCTGATTTACTGGGCAAAGGGTTATATGCCAGATTTCGCTTCGGGTCCTTGCCTCTGAAGACTTTGACAAGTAGTTGGGGGTTAATTGTCACTCTCGACATGTGCTCAGTATGTGTTGGTGTCCCAGAAACAGTCGAACATTTTATGTTTTTTTGCCCTGCTTATTCATTTCCATGGTCAAAATGGATTCGCAAAATTTGTCGAGAAATGAGGATGAGTAAATGCAGTATAGCATTAAGGATTTTAAAAAGCCATAGATCTAAAGTGCTACTTTTTGCCGTTAGCAAGTTTTTAGTGGCAGCATGGCATATACGCAATTCTTTTGTAACCAAGGTGGCATGAAGACTGATTGGGCGGGATTTTATAGGAGTAGATTTGGAATTTTTAAAAGTATTTATTATTTATTTGTCTTAATTAAGGATTGTATAGGTTTTACATGACTTTTTAGAATGTACTGTGATGCTTTGGTGGTTAATTAACCGAATAAAGCTTGTGTTGATGATGAATCCTTTTGGAATACTTTATATAATGCTTCCCTAACGCAAGAGAATGTTTGATTTTGCCAAATTCCAGCCTTAGTTGTTAGAACGAGGTAGAGTTTGAAACTAAAAACAAATTCAGATAGAGTAGAAAGCTTTTATAGAGGCATTTGTTAGGGCGAGCCTCAACAGCACGCATGCGCTGTCTGGAAGAGCTCTTGTTAGGGATATAGGCATTTTTGTCCTGCCTGCTGCTGCCTGCCACTTCCAATAGGTTGAAGGCAGTGTTGCTCTTGTTGCGCTGCCTTCTAGGAAGTTTGGCAGCCGATACGTCACTTCCTCGTACAATTTACTTACCCCTCACAAGTTTTTCTGCTGTTTGGACGGACTATTTTTCTTTGTTTCCTGCCTCTTGTGTTTGTCAGTAAGCACTCTTGTTCATGTGTACGGTTCATTTTCCGCGTTTGCCGATCACTTGGTCCTTACTTTAAATTGTCAGTAATAACAAGTAGTTATCTTGTACCTGTGTTTTCTACTTTTTTGTCCCTATACAAAACATGAAATCAACCTAGGAATGAACCCTCAGGCTCTCCGGGAGAGCCGATACTACAATATTCACTGCACCTGGTAAACTTTGACCCATCATGCTTTGCAATAATTCGTTTTACAAAACATTTGTGGCCATAACTCAGTCTGTGGTGGTCCTAGGGCAATAGAACCACCCCCAACACATGTAGAATGATGTGCTTTTTCTGTTCGGGCAATCTTGTGGGTCACACTAGGTGATAGGGGGCCCAAATTTCCTAACCTCTTGCAACACTCGGTGAGTCTTTGAACTCTGTTATGGCTGAAACTTTTGTTTCTATAGTAGAAAGGGATTTGTGTTATAAGGGCCTTGTTAGTAGTTTAATAATTATACCTGTCCTGCAGATGTGTAATGTGCTATGTGCTTTCTATGTGTTCCTGATATGGTATTGTTTTTTTTATATTGAAGGGATAGTTGTTCCAAGGTACTACTGACTTAGTTGGCTCCATTGGAGCATCTAATCATCACCAGTTATACTGCACCTTCTGCTAATGAAAATCTCACTTTATTTCTGATATAGGATTAATGTATTAATTGAAACTTAGCCCATAATGCTTTGCAGGCATTTGTTTTGCAACACGTTTGTGCCTATAACTCAGCCTGTGGTGGTCCTAGGGTAAGGGGACCACCCTCAAAATATTTAGAATCATGTGCTCTTTCTGTTCCGCCAATATTGTGGGTCACACTTGGTGAGAGGGGGCCCAAATTTCATACCCTTTCCCACCACTCAATGCATATTTTAACTCTCTTGTAGTGTGAATGTTTTTTTTTTTTATTATAGCTGAGGGGAGTTGTGTAAAAGGGGCCTTGTTAGAATTCAGATAATTCTACCTGGGTTATAGCTGTGTAATGCACTATTCTCTTTATTGACTTCATTGGCTTGACAGGGACATCTAGCCACCACCAGTGGTACTGCAACTTCTGCTAAAGAACAAATGCACTTTGGCCCATATTTATACTTTTTTAGCGCCGCATTTGCGTCGTTTTTTGACGCAAAATCGGCGCAAACTTAGAAAATACAATGGTATTTTGCAAGTTTGCGCCGATTTTGCTTTAAAAAACTACGCAAATGCGGCGCTAAAAAAGTATAAATATGGGCCTTTATTGCTGATAAAGGTTTAATGTATTCACGGAAACTCAGCCCATAATGCTTTGCAGGCACTCGGTTTACAACACATTTGTGCCCATAACTCAGCCTGTGGTGGTCCTAGGGCAATGAAACCACCCCAAAAACATTTAGAATGATGTACTCTTTCTGTTCGGGCAATCTTGTGGGTCACACTAGGTGGGAGGGTACCCAAATATCATAATCTCTTCCACCACTTGGTGCATCCTTAGTCATAGCTGAAGTTTTTGTTTCCACAGCTGAAGGGAGTTTGTGTTATTAGGGCTTTGTTAGTGTTAGTATGCTGACAGTCATATTTTGTTTCCAGTTGTATAATGCACTATGCTTTACTCACAAGGATTATTGTTTTTAAGGTACTATTAATTCAGTTGGCTCAACAGGGACATATAACTTTCACCAGGGGTACTGTATCCTCTGTTTTTGATTCTACAAATACATCTAGCTGTGACCAGTGGTACCGGATCTTCTGCTATTGACTCTACATGGATGTTTAGGCCCACATTTGTACTTTTTTAGTGCTGCATTTGTGTCATTTTTTGACTCAAAAGCGGCGCAAACGTACAAAATATAATTGTATTTTGTAAGTTTGCGTTGCTTGTGCGTCAAAAAATGACGCAATTGCGACACTAAAAGAGTATAAATATGGGCCTAAGTATTCTGCTATTGACTCTACAGGGACGTTTAGTATTGACCTGCGGGACTGCACCTTTGTGCCAATGATTCCACAGTTAAATGATATTTAAAAGGCCTGCTAGGCCTGAAAATTTGTAAAACATTATGCCCTCAAGGAGCTGATTAAATGATTACACTGAAATAATCTTTATAATTCTTTTTTATGTGATCATGCCCTCTAGGGGCTGAATATATGTTTATATGACCATATTTTCTCCAAGTGCAATTTTACTGTGGTGCTCTGTAAGTACTGTTCAGACCATTACAGTCTAATGGCAGTTGTATGAAGGAATGCACAAACGCAGTTTATTTCAGATAAAGGCTTAATGTGCTACATGGCTAAATATTTATAAGGTCCCAAATGCAAGGTTGTCATTATCATTTACAACGCCAACAGCTCTAATTCTCGCTAATGTGAGACCTATTGCATGGCAAATGATTGTTCTCTGAAGACCACTAAGCTATTAAATAGAGAAGGGCCATATTTTGTGTTTATTGCACTCAACCATGGAGAATTCGAGGGTTATGTTAACTTTGTATACAACAATTTATAGATGTTTGCAAGTGATTTGGCCTGGGCATCCAATCTGTTTAGATGTGCATTGGGGCTAGCAACAACATCAAGTTTGAGTTGCATGAAAAAATTATTAGTAATTTCAGGCCTCGTTGTTTGCATGAAAAAGATGACTTTCTTCATCTGAATACTATCACTCTGGTTTTTCTTATAGCCACTAAAAGATTATTTTTGTGTTTTAGCATTCTGAGGCCATCAATATGAGCTGTAAACCCAATGTGGTCTAGTCAAAAAGCCCGATGTCATTGACGTAGTGATTTCTCTGCATTGGCCAACCACGTAACTTTGTTGAAAATGAGTGCACATTTCCCAACGTGCTTCATATGCCGTATGGGTATGAAGGGAGCCAATGCAAAGTCTTGTTTAAAACCTTGATTTGCAGGGTTGAGCCAGCCTTTAATTTAACTGGGAATTTCCCCAGTGGGCTAGAGTCCATAGAGGCAGGTTTGGTTTTGAAAGCCTCAGGACGCTCCTGGTGCCTCTGTCACTTCTCCAAATCCCAGAGGTTAATTGCAGAAAGCTCAGAGTGGCTGCAAGAGCGAGAAAGATAGGGAGAAAGGGCGGGGATAAAGACAAAGGCCCATATTTATACTTTTCATTCAAAACTGGGCTAGCGCAGTTTGCGTGAAAAAGGTTACCGCCAGCTAGTGCCATTCCAAGACGCCGGCCGGGCGTCTTATTTATGGAATGGCACAATCCGGCACAGAGGGTGGGCTAACATCATGGAAAATTACATCAGCCGGATGGGGTGGTGGTATGGGAGAAATGGGTTTTGCACCAAAAAATGACGCTAGGCTGGTTAGAGTAAAAAAAGATGACTCTAACCAGCCTAGCGTCATTGTTTGATGCTAAACCTACCATACTGCATGACTCCTGTCTTAGAAAAGACAAGAGTTATACCCACCACCCCAATGTCCAGCACAGGGGACAGGGGTCCCCTGGGCATGGCCATTGCACCCAGTGTCGTATATGGGGGCCCATTTCAGGGCCTCCAATGGCACTTTAAAAAGAATCAAAAATACTTACTTCTACTTACCTATACTTACCTTAGAGGGGTTCCCCCTTCCCCTGGTGTCCCTCTTGTGGGAGTGGGGGTGTCCCTGGACCTGGAGAGGGCACCTGTGGACATATTTCATGGTGTTCCACCATAGAAATAGATCCTCTAACACCTGCCCTCACCCAGGTGTTAAATAATGGTGCTAAGCAGGCTCCCGTGCACCATTTTTGCCCAGCAACATAAATAAGGCGACTGGGCCTTAGAATCACTTTTTGCCCGGGAACGCCTACCTTGCAACTCACTGATGCAAGGTAGGTTCACACTAACAAAAAATGACTTTAACTCCAATATTCTGGCGCGATACTAGTCCAGCGTCAAAATATAAATATGGAGCTACATTTGCGCTGAATTAGTGTAAAATAAATGAGTATACATCTGGGCCAAAGTGCTCAGAAATGGAGAAGAGAGACAGAGAAGGGCAAAAAATAGAGGATGGATGGATGGGTTGGTGGGTGGATGGATGGACAGATATATCTCTAAGAAGAAGGGAGGGGCTGGTTTGAGTATTTTTGCCAGGGCTGCTTTTAGTTCCCCAGTCTGGCCCTGTTGATTTGCCATTCTGTCACTCTACATCCATCTCTTTCTACCTTTATCTCTACCCAAGTATTAGAATATTGTAGTCCGATCACCTTTTCTAGTGTAACTCATGTATCCCAAGTTTGAGGTTGTTCCAAAGCAAACTTCTATTAACATGATCAAATAAGGGTGAATAATCTGGAAAATACCAATTCATTTCCCACGTTTGTGCCAAAGTGTTTGTTCAAAGCCTAAGAATCACCATGATATTATATAGTGTTAAATTTCTTTTTTTTTAGAAATAGGTTTCATATTAGGCAATCATTTTTGTTGTGAGCCCATTCTACAACTTAGCGAAACCTTAGCATTCATTTTGGCTTTACTATCAAAAAGCTGTGGACCAAAAGTTTCTTAGGCATTTCAGACCTCTATTCCTAATGGTGCAATACTAAAACTTAACAAAATTCTGGAATGATGTTGTTCTCATGCAACATTAAACAGGGCAATGAGTGATGTAACCCAAAACATGGTTTTGCTTTTAAAAAGCCTCACAGTGGTACCATTTGACACAGGAGCACCTTACCCCTTTCCGCAGCATATTTAGGTTATGTTTGACCTTCACATGGACTTTGTGTGTGTCAAATTATTTTGTATGGATTGAGAAGCATTTATACGTGGGTCACAGTTATGATTTGGTCACCAGGGCGATCCATGCAACTGCCTCTGTTGAATTTACATATTGTGACACTGTGTGACTGCTAGAAATTGTGTCTCTAGTTGGTAGGGGTATACACCCAGTCCAAGTAGGGACCATCATTCTAGTCAGGTTAGGTCAGATGGACATTATAAAATAACCTGTGGTAATTCTCAGGTTGCTTGGCACAGAGCAGTCAGGTTTATCTAAAGAGGCAGTGTAATGTATTTGTGCAAAACACACACAGTAACACAATGGAAACACCACTAATGTACTTCAGACAGGGTTAGGAAAATAGAAAATAATTGTATAAATAAATCAGAAGAAAACCACAAAAGTCCAATTAGTAGAAGTCGAGTTATGAATTTTAAAAGAACGAAAGAGTTCTAGCACTTGGAAGTAAATAACGCTTTACGGGTTACTTGAGGTTGTGTTGGACCGGGGGCAAGCCAACAGTTCAAGCCGACCACAAAGGAGCATCGGACGGGTACAGGAGCCATGCACGTCCAGGGAACAGAGTACTTTGATCGCAAACAAAAGATGTGGGGTCGATGGGTCGGTGGATGGAGAGCGGCTGGGTGAGGGAATGCCGTGCAGTGGGTCTACCGAATGCTGCGGATTATTAGAGTGTTAACCTGTATGAACTTGATTTGATAAGGAAACCACTGAGTTAGGATGTAGAACTTGGAATACACATTAGAGCTCTGATTAAGTCTCTGTGTTGAGATGAAACTCGTTGGCTGTGACTGTAGAGGAGAATTCCAGAGAAAGATTATACCTGTAAAATCTGGAGAGCGTCTTTTCACTGGAATAAGATGGACTGTTCCTAAAAAAATCTTTATGAGTTCTAATTTTTGAGTGATATAAAATGAGCCCATTGAGACGTGAAGAATATTGATTAAGGTATGTTGGTTGACTTCCCCCTTATGAATATAAATGAGTATATAAATGAGAGTTTTGTTGCAATCAAAACAGTGGGAGTGAGCACCCAGTATATTTTGAAAAAACAAAGGAAATGTTAACCAGGGTAGCCTGTTAACTGCGCTGCTGCCATCAGAGTGGTTTTGGGTCAAGGGATACATTGATTTTTCACACACGCTGATGTATTGGTTTTCCCAAAACGAATGTCAAAGAAGCGATGCGTTGATTTCGAAGTCAATGCACCAGGTTTCTCTACGCAGTTGAAGGGATGCATCAATCTTCCTTCAGTGATAGCAGTTATGCTGTGGTTTCAGTGCTGTGTCGATGCTGATGTGCCACGTGCCACTTCCAACAGGCAGGGGATGCGTTGGTTGATGCAACAGTTCAGAAGGTACTGCCTGGGCCCCAAGTGCAATGCACCTGTTTTACTCCTGCAACAGGGTCGATGTATTGGTTGCCGCTACCAGCATGCAGGATATGTGTTGCTTTTGCAAGTATCTGAGTCCACTTCCAGTTAACCAGGCACAGGAGCAGTGGTAGATACTTTGATATCCCTGAGTCTCTGGCAACAAGAGGCAAGCCAACAAGCCCTTGGAGATCACTTTGGGGTGAAAGAGAGTCCATCTCTCTTTTAGCAAGGTCAGAGAGCAGCAGACAGTAAGGCAGCATAGCACAAAAGCAGTCCTTCCAGGTCAGCAGTCCAGTAGAGTGACATTCCTTGCTGCAGCACAGCAGCTGTTTTGACAGGGCCCAGGTGTAGGTCCAGAGGTGTCTGATTTGGTGGGGTCAGTGACCCAATACTTATACCACAATGTGCCCTTTAAGTTGGAGTGACTTCAAAGAAGGGTCTTTGAAATGCACAAGTATGCTTTCCTCGTCGGCCCTGGCTCCAGACCATCACTAGGGGGTAATCAGCCCTTTCTGTGGAGGCAGACACTGCCTATTTAGGTGTTAAGTGCCATCTCCTCCTGTCCTTTCTGCCCAGGAAGAGTCATCAGAACGCAAATGAACGCAGATGAGCACTCAGACACACCTAACTTCCTGTGTTTGTACCTGTCTACAGAGAATACACAAAGTGTAGCTGTCACCCACCCAAGAAGTGTATTGGAGACAGGCTGCAGGCATGCAGAGCTGTAAGAGCAGAGAAATGCCCACTGTCTAAAGTGGCATTTCTAAAATAGTAATGTTAAATCAGACTTTACTAGTAAAGAGGATTTATCAGTATCATTCCAAAGATATGAAACATGACACAGCTACCCCTTTCTAATCAGGAATTACATTTTAAAAGTGTACTAACGGATTCCTAATGTTAACCTATGAGAGAAGTAGGCCTCACTGCAGTGAAAAACAACTTTGGGAGATTTTCACTACTAGGACATGTAAAAGTGCATGTCCTATCTTTTAGTTACATAGCACCCTGCCCTATGAGCTACTTAGGGCCTACCTTAGGGGTGACTTAAATGTAATAAAAGGGGAGTTTCAAGCTTGATAAGGGGTTTTAAAAGCAAAGTGGCAGTCAAACTGCACACACAGGCTCAGAAGGGGCAGGCCTGAGACATGTTTAAAGGGCTATTTCGGTGGGTGGCACAATCAGCGCTGCAGGCCTATTAGTAGCATTTAATTTACAGGCCCTGAGTATATGGTATGACACTTTACAAGGGATTTCAAGTAAATTAAAAATGCCAATTGTGTATACATCAATGTTACCATGTTTAGGGGAGAAGCACATACACCTCAGCACTGGTTAGCAGTGGTAAAGTGCTCAGAATCCTAAGGCCAACAAAAAGAATGAAGAAAAATATGAGACCAGATGGCATAAGATTTGGGGGAAGACCACCCTAAGGGTAACAGGTCTAACAGTGATCCACTTTAATATTTATTGAATACTAAAACTTTTGGGGGTCATAGAAACCCTTTACACTTAGGCTGTGACAGTTAGGAAGACAAAAAGGTAAGAGGTGGAGTACTTGAATTAATCTTGGTAATTATTTTGGGCTGAATTCGGGTCCATCATTTTTTGTGTAGAGTACATGAATTAATCTTAGCCACCGGCAATTATTTGGGGCTGCATTCGGGTCCATAATTTGTTGTCTACTGTTCTTTCTAGAAAATAATCACCAGCTTGCAAATAAGGCGTGGTCTTTCTCCAGTAGCTAAATTCCAGCCAAAACCGCTGTACAAGGTCTCCTCTGAACAGGAAAGCAAACAACCTGGCCTTGCAGTTTCTGTTTAACTGCTCCTGTTGGAGTGGGACCATGGCTGATTTGAATATGACTGGTCTCTGCCTAGAGTGGCACAGTGGGTACAAAATGAGGGACTGGCATGTGCCAGAAGCAATTCCTTCTATATTTTTTATAGTTTGTTACAATAGATAGCCTATGTGAGATGGTCATGCCAAAACATGGGCCCCCTGCTATCCTCGACAAAGCACTCAAGCTCTACCCTAGTGATGAGCCCTAAGTATGCCAACACCTGTCTGGGTTTGCACGTGTTCTCATCTGGAGGGATCTGGCCTGGCAGTTCAGGCTGTACTGCTCTCATTGCATTAAACAAGACCAAGGCTGATATACATGTGGCTGGTCTCTGTTTGAGTGACACAGAGCTCTGGAAAGTAGTCTGTTAGCAAACACCAGAGGCTACAATCAATTCAAGTGTTAATTTCATCGCTTTGTTGTTTGTTCCCCTGGCCAGCACATGCTTAAAGAGCCCCCTCACCATTTCCCATTCATAGGCCATGGCCCCACAGGTCACGTATGCTTTATTCCAATGTGAATAAATATATGTTTTATTGTTTTTGGTATGTGGGATTTGTGTGTGAAGTAATACTCCTAGGCCCTCTAGCATCCACCCTTGCGGCCTTGTAAAGCAGCCATGAAAGGGGCTTTTGTTACTGTGTTACTGAAGTATAGGGATGTGCAAGATACACTTTAGGCAATCTGTGAGTACTTGTTGAGGGAAGGAGGTATGGCAGGAGCCCGTAGCAAAGGGTTTTTCTACAGGAACCTTCTTAACCTATTAACTGCTGAGGCTTCCAGAGTCCCCCAGAGTTGAGCCTTTTTTTAAATTTGGGGTAGTTCGCTCTTAGGCCTCCATAACTGTGTTTCTATGTAAAGTGTCAAATCCAAATTTGTGTTCTTTTTTCCAACATCTGGGGGATTCTAAAGATATCCATGTTTTTGGATTCCGCTGGAGGGGGCAAAGAAAATAGGCAAAAAAAGTTACATTTTGAGGGTTTTGAGAAAAATAGGAAAAAAGTGCTCCGCAAAAAGTGTCTTTTTCATAAAAATCTCATCAATTAAAGGTTTGTTGCACCAAACTCACCATCTTTGCAGCTTTCAGGAACATGGCGAACTGAATAGAATTTTTTTTTTTTTAGCACAATGTTGGCATTTTTCTAAGAGGTAGCCCATTTTTCCTATTTTTTATGCGCCCAACCTACTTCCTGTGTTTGGTGGAAACCAGTGTGAAACTCATAGATTGCCCAGGAAAGCTATACATTTCTGAAAAGTAGATACAATTTTGAATTCAGCAAGGGGACATACATGTAGATCCCTCAAGGCGTTCCCAAAGAAACTGTTGAGATGAAGAAATATAAAAAATGAGTAGGTAAACCAGCAATTTGTGACGTTTTCATCAGTACCTTTTAGTCACAATGGCCGATTTACAAAAGCAATATACCATTACATCCGCCAGACTCTTTTTGGTTGTGGGCATATATAAGGTTTGTAATTTCTCCCAGAACCCAAGATACCCAGAGCCATCAACTGAGTTGCACCATACAGTAGTTTTTCATTGTGTACTGAGTATAGAACAATTCATATGGTGAAATATGTGTAATGAAAAACGGTATCAAGGAAATATATTTATTTCTGACATGGGCACAGGATATGGAGTTTGGGAACAGTGGTTATTTGTAGATCTCTGAATTTATGGGTACCTGAACCAGCATATGATTTAGAGTATTTTTACGTTGAAACTAAGGGAAACATGCTGGGGAATACTACCCAAGTTCCTTAAAACGATTGGCCAAGCAAATGTCTCATGTGGCTCATTCACAGACAGGTTTGCTTGTTCTTTGGAAGTTTGAAAATCCAATATTTAACTTGTATTACTGTCAATGTTAATGATAAATGACACAGGGCACTATGGGGGTCATTCTGACCTTGGCGGTGAAAGGCGCTTACCGCCGGTCAGAAGACCGCCACAACACCGCCGCGGTCGCGGTAAACCGCCACGGTCATTCTGACCCGCAACTTGCAAACCTCCAAAAACACGACATCCACAAAAGTCCGCCACACCAAAGGTCAGCGAAAAAATAGCGATGACCAAACCTCCACCGTCACGCCAACAGAAATACGCCCATGCCATTACGACCCACGAATCCAAGCGGCGGTCTTTCAACCGCGGTATTCCATTGGCGGTACACACCGCCGCGCTCAAAATACACACACATTAACAAAACACAGCCACATTGGACAATTTGAAATACACACACCTGATACACATATACACACCACTCCCACACACCCATTACAATATAAAACACACACCCACATCACCCACAAACCCCTACGACCACAATTGCGAATCAAGGACAGAGAGAGACAGCACTGCTTAGAGTAGACCATCACACAGAGGCAAATCACAACATCACCCACACAATTACCACGCACAAAACACCATACACCACCACACACATTACACTCCACAACACATACACCACCCCTCACCTCATCCACACCACCCCATGGCACCCCAAAGACACCCCAGGTTCTCTGACGCAGAACTCAGGGTCATGGTGGAGGAAATAGTTCGTGTAGAGCCCCAGCTATTCGGGGCACAGGTGCAGCACACCACAATTGCTAGGAAGATGGAGCTATGGCAAAGGATAGTGGACAGGGTCAACGCGGTGGGACAGCATCCACGCAATCGGGATGACATCAGGAAGCGATGGAACGACCTACGGGGGAAGGTGCGTTCCATGGTATCAAGGCACAACATCGCAGTGCAGAAGACTGGCGGCGGACCCCCACCTACTCCCCCAGAATTCACAGCATGGGAGGAGGAAGTCTTGCACATCCTGCATCCTGAGGGCCTCGCAGGAGTAGCTGGAGGAATGGACTCTGGTAAGTCAAATCTTAACTACTACTTCCACCCCCACCCCCACCCCACCTGCATGCCAGCACATACCCCCACCCTCACCCCCACCCCCATCACACCAACTCCTTGCAAATGTCTCACCATCACAACCCACCCATCCCAACACCAAGCCCTGCATGCAACCACAAACCATGGACACCCATCACCAAAGCATGCCCACTGCACACACACATCACCCCCACCAGCCACCCTCACAAAAGCCCCCACAAGGGAATGCCTGCACTTGGGTACACGGCCATCCACCCATTACATGAAATGCCACACACAGAAGCAATAACCATACCCTTATACCCCTGCAGGACCCGAACGCCACCACACCGCCACGGAGGGTACAGAGATGTCCATCCCACCCCCAGAAGAGGCTCCCAGCGATGACAGCAGCTCTGTCTCCCTGGACCCAGATGACCAGCCCGGACCATCGGGGACCTCTGGACAGTCGGTTCCCCACACACAGCCACAGGCTACACCAGACCTAACCCCCTCTGGGAACACCAGCACAGCTCCCACCCAGCGGGCCCATGCCTCTGTTTCCAGGACACGTCAATCAGCGGTGTGTCCGCCACTACAGGGCACCCAGGTTGACCCACCACCCCAACAACAACAGGGACCTGGGGGCAGTGGTGGTGGGCACACCGTCCAGGGGACAGAGGCCCAGGGAAACAGGGGAACTGGGAGGGCTGCTGTGCGACAGGGGGGGGGACAGGCCAAGGGAACCCACTCTCCAAGAGGCCCTCACCACCATCATGGGAGCATACCACCACTCCCAGGAGACGATGGCGACGGTACTGGCCAGGTTCCAGGAGATCCAGGCACAGCAGGAGGAACGGTACATGGGGTTCAGAGAGGAACTGAGGAACATTGGTTCCGCAATGGGGACCATCGTCCTCGCCCTTAACCAGTTAGTCACCACATTGCGGGACCATGTGGCACCCCAAAGGGCCCCTGTCACTAGCCTGGACCAGGAACAGCCTACCACCTCCGCCGGCACTAGTGGACAGGAGGCCCCCACACAACGACAGGCCACCAGAACCCCACATCCTGCTGAAGAACAACCACCCCGCAAGCGGAACCTGAGATCTCACAAGAAGACAGAGTAGGATGCCAAGACCCCGCCAGCAAACAATACCCCCTGATGTCATCCCACTGTCCCACATTGTCACCCTGTCCAACCTTAAACTGCCCCTGCTCCATCCTTCCACAGGCATATGGACAATGCACCTGTGAAACTGAGAACTTGACTCTGCCATGGACATTACTCCACCCCCACCCATCACCGTTTTACAATCATGTACCTATATGTAGCACTTGAAATAAATCACTAATTGCACTTAAATTAACAGGAGTCTGCTTGTATTTTACACAAATGTATGACACATAACGGTGCAATCATGTTCAGTTACATTGTGATGACAACATACCAATGTCAATAAGCTTTAGTCCATGGGCAAACAAAGCAGAAGTCACGCAGTGGGTCATATAGCTCTGAAAAGGGAAGGGAAAGTCACAATTCAGTTACAAGGAAGTGGGGGGAAACACAGACAGTAGAGACGCAGGAGGCCTTAAGTAAATGTGAAATGGCGTGGTTGATTCTTACCTGTGTGCTACTGAAAATATTGTTGTATGACTGTATCCCTGTTGTCCGTGTCGTCCCCGTCGTCTTCCTCCTCTTCACTCTCCACAGGCTCCACAGCTGCTACAACACCACCATCTGGACCATCCTCCTGCAGAAAAGGCACCTGGCGTCGCAATGCAAGATTGTGAAGCATACAGCAGCCCACGATGATATGGCACACCTTCTTTGGTGAGTACATTAGGGATCCACCTGTCATATGCAGGCACCTAAGCCTGGCTTTCAGGAGGCCGAAGGTCCTTTCTATGATCCTCCTAGTTCGCCTATGGGCCTCATTGTACCGTTCCTCTGCCCTGGTCCGGGGATTCCTCACTGGGGTCAATAGCCATGACAGGTTGGGGTAACCAGAGTCACCTAATAACCACACACTGTGTCTCTGTAGCTGTTCCATCACATAAGGGATGCTGCTATTTCGCATAACATACGCATCATGCACTGACCCAGGGAACTTGGCATTTACATGGGAGATGTACTGGTCAGCCAAACAGACCACCTGGACATTCATAGAATGATAACTTTTTCTGTTCCTGTACACCTGCTCACTTCCTCTGGGGGGAACCAAAGCCACATGGGTCCCATCAATGGCACCAATGATGTTGGGGATATGTCCAAGGGCATAGAAATCACCCTTCACTGTAGCCAAATCCTCCACCTCAGGGAAAACAATGTAGCTCCGCATGTAGTTCATCAGGGCAGACAACACTCTGGATAAAACCTTAGAAAACATAGGCTGAGACATCCCTGATGACATGGACACTGTTGTCTGAAAAGACCCACTTGCCAAAAAATGGAGTACTGACAGAACCTGCACTAGAGGGGGAATCCCTGTGGGTTGGCGGATAGGGGACATCAGGTCTGCCTCCAGCTGGGCACACAGTTCATGTATAGTGGCTCTGTCAAGCCTGTATCTAAGTATAATATGTCGTTCTTCCATTGCCGACAGGTCCACCAGCGGTCGGTACACGGGAGGATTCATCCTTCTCCTCGCAAGTCCCAGCGGACGGTGCCTAGGAAGGACAACATGGAGCAGAAAGTCAAGCAAACCACAGGTTCGTCCATACAGCTTGCACAGTAAAAGAATCGCAATGCATTGAAAGGCATGTATGAGTGGCAATGCACGGCCTAGGCCTGTGTGACGCAGTTGAAATTATGCCATGTGGGCCCTTGAAATGGCGGCTGCCTGACCTGTGAAGTGTGACAATGTGATGAGAGGTAATTGCGCTGGCGTGGCACACCGTGGCGGTAGGCGGTTGAAGACCGCGGTGCTAAGCCGCATTGGTTAACATTGAACCCTATGGGTCTCAGGAGCCAATGAGGATGTGCGCCGGCGGTCGAGGTACGCACCGCCGCGGTACGCACCGCGGCGGCCGTGACCGCCATTTTCTACCTGATTAATCACTCGAGACCTGATCATCCACAGGAGAGGACCTATACTGCAAGTGCTGCTGTGACCTCGGTCTGGAAGAGACAATGGCTGCTGCGACTGGGGAAAGGGCCCCTGCCTTCACCTCAGAAGAGTTGGAGAGACTTGTTGATGGGGTCCTCCCCCAGTATGCGCTACTCTACGGTCCTCCAGACCAACAGGTTAGTACACAGGGTGCACGTTGAATGGGCTATGCCTGTGTTGAGTGGGGTGGATGTAAGATGGTGGGGAGGGGAGCGAATGAGGAGTGCAACGCACTCCTGATGAGAGCATGAGCCACATGGCAAGGTTGGGGAGGGGGGGCCACTCACATCGACCATGCAGAAAAGTGATGAAATTTCCTTTCACACCCTGTACATGTCAAATAGGTCAGCGCCCATCAGAAGATTGACATTTGGCGTGCCATCGCCAAGGACGTCCGGGCCCTGGGGGTCCACAACAGACAGGGCACCCACTGCCGAAAGAGGAGGGAGGACATCCGCCGCGGGACCTGAAAGACCGCCGAGTCTCTGCTGGGGATGGCCTCCCAACGTAGGAGGGGTGCCAGCCGGCAATTGACCCCCCTGATGTCCCGGATCCTGGCGGTGGCCTACCCCGATTTGGATGGGCGCGTGAGGACATCACAGCAGACACAAGGGGGTGAATATCAGCACATTCTGCTATCTTTGCGCGCAGTGGAGGTGTTTGGGTGGGGGAGGAGGGCTGTGGGTAACTCTAGGCCAGGGCGCTTTCTGTAGGCTAGTCCCCTCCGTTAGGCATGGCCCTGTGCCCCCGCCCCCCACCTCTGTAGGGTGCCAAGTACAGCTATCCATGGTCCTGCATCACCCATGTTTGCATTTGTCGTCCATAGACCTGTAGGCCTAGTCACAAGAACTGAGTAGTGTACCCCGATTGCGCGGCGTAGTGCTGGGGGCTTCTGTGTCTGTCCTCTCCGACAACGTTGTTGCCAATGCATGCACTCAACCTGTCTTCATTTCTCCCCCCACACATTTTCTTTTTCTTCATGTGCATGTGTGCATTAGCATCATCAGGCGGAGGAGACTTGGCAACGGCGCACGAGGGAGCTGCATCTCACATGGCCCCGGAGGGCCATGCAACAGACTCCGAGTTAACCAGTGAGACGGAGGGCGAGGGGAGCTTCACAACGGGGACCCGTGGAGACGTCAGCGACACCGACACGTCCTCGGAAGGGAGCTCCCTTGCGGTGGCGGCAACATCCGTGCCCACCGCCACAACAGGTACAGCCGCCACCCAGCGCACCAGCCCCGCCCTCCCAGCAGCCCCTCCGCGTTCGGCCCGTGCCCGCTCGGCTAGGAAGCCGGCCATCTCCTTCGCCCCAGGCACCTCAGGCCCTGCCCCAGTTACCCCTGCTGCCCTCAGTGAGGAGGTCATTGACCTCCTCCAGACCATCATTGTTGGGCAGTCTACCCTTTTGAATGCCATCCAGGGTGTAAAAAGGGAGGTGCATAGGAGCAATGCATACCTGGAGGGCATTCATTCGGGTCAGGCTGCCCATCAGCGATCGTTTAACGCACTGGCCTCAGCACTGACCGCAGCCATTGTCCCTGTCTCCAGCCTCCCTCTTCTAACTGCCTCCACCCAGTCCCAGTCTCCTGTTCCTCTGCCTATCCCATCCACACCATCAGACCAGCCTGCACACACCTCAACACCCAAGGGCAGCTCATCCAGACATAAGCACCACAGATCACACAAGCATTCACCCAAGCAACATCCAGATGCAGACATGGCAACAGTCACTACCACTTCTGTGTCCCCCTCCTCCTCGTCTCCCTCCTCCCTCCCTGTGACGTCTCCACTCACACCTGCATGCACAACACCATCAGCCAGTACTTCCATCACCAGCACACCCTCCAGTACAGTCCGCACACGTGCAGTCACCACCCCCACTGCCATTTACACGTCCCCTGTGTCCTCTCCCAGTGTGTCTGTGACCCCCTCTTCCAAACCACACAAACGCAGGCAGCCACCCACCCAACAGCCATCCACCTCACGACAGCCTCCGTCACAAGCACCTGCACCCAAAGACAGCACACTAGACTCTCCTACAACCACATCCTCTTCCTCTTCCTCCACTCCCATACCCACTCCACCTACCCTTCCCATTGCTCCTAAAAAACTTTTCCTATCCAAACTTAACCTCTTTGCATCACCTGACCCACCCCCTCCATCTGGTAAGAGTCCAAAGAGCACCTCAGCCACCACCAGCCCTGCATCTAGTATGACCATAGTGCAGGGCTATTGGAGTCCACCAGCTCCTAGGGCAGGAACATCGGCCAGCAGCAAGGGGACAGCCAGCCCACCCCCTGGGAAAAGGACAAGAAAAACAAGGGGCCGGCGCGAGAAGCCTGAGACGGCTGCCACCAAGGAAAGTAGCCTTGCCCCGTCACCTGCCACATCATCAAAGGGAGGCAAGGGCCAGAGAGCTTCAGCGAAGGAGGGCAAGGGCAGCAGGGCGGAGAAGTCATGCAGCAGGCGAGCTGACCAGGAGGGCCCCACCAGCCCCATTCCGGGTGTGATGGACGACACCCACGGGCCCAGGACTCCATCACAGGAGGGCCCCGCAACCGCAAGGTCGGAGGACGACTAAGCGGGGAGTCTTGGGCATGTCTGGCTCCCTAGAAAGATAGGACAAGCACCGCTGAACAGGGCCCCGCCGTGAGAAGCACCGCTGAACAGGGCCCCGCCAAGACAAGCACCGCTGAACAGGGCCCCGCCGTGAGAAGCACCGCTGAACAGGGCCCCGCCGTGAGAAGCACCGCTGAACAGGGCCCGCCAAGACAAGCACCGCTGAACAGGGCCCCGCCGTGAGAAGCACCGCTGAACAGGGCCCCGCCAAGACAGGCACCGCTGAACAGGGCCCCGCCGTGAGAAGCACCGCTGAACAGGGCCCGCCGTGAGAAGCACCGCTGAACAGGGCCATGCCAAGACAGGCACCGCTGAACAGGGCCCCGCCAAGACAGGCACCGCTGAACAGGGCCCCGCCAAGACAGGCACCGCTGAACAGGGCCCCGCCAAGACAGGCACCGCTGAACAGGGCCCCGCCGTGAGAAGCACCGCTGACAGGGCCCCGCCAAGACAGGCACCGCTGAACAGGGCCCCGCCAAGACAGGCACCGCTGAACAGGGCCCGCCGTGAGAAGCACCGCTGAACAGGGCCCCGCCAAGACAGGCACCGCTGAACAGGGCCCTGCCGTGAGAAGCACCGCTGAACAGGGCCCCGCTGTGAGAAGCACCGCTGAACAGGGCCCGCCAAGACAGGCACCGCTGAACAGGGCCCCGCCGTGAGAAGCACCGCTGAACAGGGCCCCGCCAAGACAGGCACCGCTGAACAGGGCCCCGCCGTGAGAAGCACCGCTGAACAGGGCCCCGCCAAGACAAGCACCGCTGAACAAGGCCCCGCTGTGAGAAGCACCGCTCCGCTGGGCCCTTCCTGTCAAGCACCGCTCCGCTGGGCCCTTCCTGTCAAGCACCGCTCCGCTGGGCACCGCCGTCTCAAGCACTGCTCCGCTGGGCCCTTCCTGTCAAGCACCGTTCCGCTGGGCCCTTCCTGTCAAACACCGCTCCGCTGGGCCCTTCCTGTCAAGCACCGCTCCGCTGGGCCCTTCCTTTCAAGCACCGCTCCGCTGGGCACCGCCGTCTCAAGCACCGCTCCGCTGGGCCCTTCCTGTCAAGCACTGCTCCGCTGGGCCCTTCCTGTCAAGCACCGCTCCGCTGGGCACCGCCGTCTCAAGCACCGCTCCGCTGGGCCCTTCCTGTCAAGCACTGCTCCGCTGGGCCCTCCCTGTCAAGCACCGCTCCGCTGGGCCCTTCCTGTCAAGCACCGCTCCGCTGGGCCCTTCCTGTCAATACCAGTGGAGTCGGTTATCCATCTGATGGACTGTGGCTTTGCACTCCCCAGGATGGGACAGTGGGCATGGAGGCCCCTCGTGGATCTGGCGTCGTGGACTCATGTGGCTGAGGTGCCCCCCCTTCCCTCCCCCCTGAGGTGCCTGTAGTTTTATCATCTGATGCCCCTGCAGTGTTCTCTCCAATGGTATCCGGTCTCCTGTGTGGGCTTTGCCCATGTGTTTGTACACATTGGACCACGGACTATGGACATTTAACTGACTGTGCAGGACTTATTGCCTATGTTTATACTTTGCACTATATTCTTTATTTATTTTGTATATTTCATATTGCATATTTACCATGACTTCAATGAACCTATTTTGTACATAAATTTTAAAGATCATTTTAATTATGTCTTTGCATTATTCCGGGGGGTTTGGGGGATGTCACTCTGACTTGTTGCTCGGCATTGGTGTGTAGGTATTTGGGGGGGGGGTGTGGAGGGGTGGGTGTGTCGCGTATGTGTGTGCCCGTAACCTTTTCTCCTCCCCTGTGTCGTAGGTGCAGTACTCACCGTTGTCGTCTGCGCCGGCGTTCGTACTCGTGGTAGATGAGCAGGTAGACAATGGCTGGTAGGATGTTTAATTCGGGTTCCATGCTGTCCAGATTCCTCGTGGAGTGTGTATAGGTGAGCGTTTTCCCGTTCGTAGTCTGTTTCCGACGTGTTTTTATCGGCGGGGCTCCCGCCCCGGAAAAGGTGGCAGATTGGTGAGTTGTGATGTGATAGTGTGGGCGGTACATTGTCTGCCGCCTGCCTGTTGGCGGTGACCGCCGCGCTGTTTGTTTGTCCCGCCGTGGCGGTCGGAGTGTTAAAGTGGCGGTCTGTGTTGGCGGTTCCCGCCAGGGTCAGAATTCCATTTTTTTTACCGCCTGCCTGTTGGCGGGTTGGCCGCCGCTTTAACACCGACCGCCAGGGTTGGAATTACCCCCTATATCTTGCATGTTGATGATTTTTGCATTTTTAGTATGAGGACATTAGACATTTCATTATGTATCAAATTGAGTGCACATGACGTCATGCCCCAGCAGTAAACAACTATGTATCCAACAACATAAAAGAAGACACTGAACAGATCCCAATGTTGCACAGGATTTTATATCAAACAAACAGAAGCTGATAACCTGTCTGTTCATGTATGGTATCTCCTGAGGAATCATAACATGTTTTGAAAGCAACTTAGGGAGAGGATGTCAATGTTTCAATCCATGGCTACTTTTTGGATCTCATCAGGACAGAAGTTGCTTCACTAAAGTTTCCTAGAAATCGTGGAAACCTGGGACCTTCAATAACTTATCCTCTAAATAATATGTGCAATCAACCTTCAAACCAGATTCTACAATGTATACTGTGCCGCTCAGTTAGTCGGACAGTCCTGGTGGGGTAAACAAATTATTCAGCAGAAGTGTACCTTTGTATTATGTGGAAAAAGCAGTCACGCCTACACATACAAGAGTATTCCTAGGCAAAGCCAACAATGCAAAAAAGGCCTGCTCGGTTCCTTAGATAGTCCCTTAGAGATAAATGGATTACTCAGATAAAGCACACCTTTGCATTGTGTCATGCCGCCACCATGATCTACAATCATGTTGGTCCACATACCCAATACCGCAGCATACCTTTGTCATTGCTTATGCGCAACGCTATTGTTTGTGGAGCTGCTGTACCTTTGTCGGCATAAAACTAATATCCTAAAGACAAAAATCTACCTTGAAGTCAAGAATCTCACATTTACTTAGCCCCTGCAAATTTTCCGCAACCGTGTTCCTTTTGAAAACACACAGTGCTATCACCATGGTCACTGGAATCATGCAGCAGAAGACCACCCACTTATGCAACAGGGCTGACTACATTATGCAGCAAAACAGGCAAATTATGCAATATAAAGTGGCACTTTTTTATAGTATTACTTCATGATTTTGTGATTTCAATATATGATTATACTACCTAGGCAGAGATTTTACCTCAGTTTATCACAGGTATAGCAACCAAATATAGAAATAACCAACTTAAAGAAGAGCATCAGCTTTGTCCAGTGCTTTCCACTGCATGCCAATAAAATGTTCAAATTGTGGCATGTTTTTTTTATAAATGTGTGTGTTTTTTGTGGGGAGGGGAATTGCAAAGGCCTCACCAGTGAAAAACACACATTTATGAAAGAAATAGCCCCAAAGGGGGGCATTCCGTGCCTTCCAAAGGGGGTCAACCTGTGCCCTCAGGGCCGACTCCTTTCTCTCAGGGGAAAAACCTTGTTTTTTTTAATGTGCCCCCAAGGTAAGTTGGCTCATTTGCCATGAGGGCTGAACCCCTTAATCACTTTCCCTGGCTGTGGATTGCAGAATGACCACCACGATCCACAGCCAGGAAACTGCTTCATGAAGGCTTTATTGGAAAGGAGAGTCTGAAACACGTGGAGACCTTCTTAGGATTTGTTTCCACACCTAAGCAGGAGAGAACTTTCACCTTGCTGTTGTCCCCACTCCGGCGGGGAATCTGTGGCGTCAGCGCACCTTGCAGTATGCTGATGTCACAGATGGATGGAGCGGTACAAAGGCTGATGCAGAAGCAATTCTGCTTTTCTCACCCACCTTGAAAAAAAGGAATCATCAGGGGCAAGCACCTTTTGGCCCCCCCAATGTTGGCCAGTGTCCAACAGATGCACTGGGGAAGGAGTGCCGCCACCGGCCATTGGCCAACAGAAGCACTTAAGGGGTTAAAGGAAATTTGATAGGAGATCCACCCTAAACCATCTCTAAAGTTTCCAATAGTGGATCCTCATCTTCTGTCTGGCAGTTGTGTATAAAGATAGGACATCACTAACCTACTTCTTGTTCCAGCTCAAGTACACTGGCCAAGGAAATGAGTGCACCACTAAGTACCTAGAGGGCTGCTATGCACCCAGGGCTGGTGCCTGCCTGACAACAAGTCTTCCATGGGTTAGGGAACATCATCTGATGTCTGGATCTTTTGCAGGTGAACTGTTGTACCTGTTTCTGAAGCACCTAGAAGCCTGTCTGTCATAGATGTCATTTAGGGAGTTGTAGCTCTGACCCCTGCCTTGTCCTTTACAACTCCTGGCTCTGCCTTTGCGAGCCCTAGCCTCAGGTGGCAAAGGCAGTGCCAAGAACAGAAGTTAAATAGTGCTGAGATGTGCACTATTTACTTTCTGCACCTCTGGCAGCGAACTGAGGCATTCAACTCTTAAGCTCAGTTGGAAATGAGTAGGCAGTAGTGCAATATATTTTCTGCTGAATAGAATTTTAAACAAAATGTTGCAGATTTTTATTATTGTGAATCAAAATATATTAACAATGGTAAAGAACAGTTTTTGTCAATAACATTGTTCACATTGGTCTACATAAAGAAATACAGGAGGACAAAAACAACAATATTTTAAAAATCTTTTTGTGTGGCTTTCTGTAATTTTCAAATGCATTTATGCTTACGCTATATATTAGGGAAATTATTAGACCATGACAGTTTGAGGTAGACATAATTTGGCTTCCCAAAGACATTTTGTTTTTTATTGCCAGTATATTATCCTCTTGCAACAAACATATAATTTTTCACGCCATAAAACATAGAAATGTGTAATGTTCCTATTACATCAGCATCCTATTTAAAATGTAAAGATTTTTCTGTGTTAGTAATTTGTGTTGTTATACAATTGTGTTGAAGAGTCTCTTAATTTCAGGAATGTCTGTTGTGATACCATCAGGATTAAGGTTATGCAACATAACTTTCTGGAAGGATTTGCTGTCAAAGATCATATAAAGTTACTTCCTGTGATGTCATTGGAAGAAAGGGAGATAATTTCTTTTACACCTGGCTTTCTGGCAAAATGACGCCCGTTCTGTCAGTTGAGATAGGGAAGGAGCCCATCTACCCTGGCATACACTGAAACTCGCTCCTTTGTAGATGGTCATTTCTCCTGCAGGGCAGTCACCCACTTAAGTAGCTAAATATATCTCAGGTCTGCCAATGCAGCATATGTGTACAGCTTTAAAACTGCCTCTTTGACCTGGCAAAATAAGGCTTTTGGCAGGCTCAAACCTTCCATTTTAACACATATGTCACCTCTAAGGTAGGACCTGGACATCCCATGTGGTAGGGTGCAGTGCATTTAAAAAGTTGTACATATACTTTTAAGTTTTACATTTCCTGGTAGTGAAAAACCCTTACATTTGTTTTTCACTACTGAAAGGCCTACCTCTCCCACAGTATAACATTGGAGTTACCTTATTGCATTTAATAAGCCGTAAATGCCACTTTTCGAAAGTTGGTGCTTGTAATCTGTCTCTGAGTCACATGACTGGATGTTGCTGACAGTTGGGCTTTGTGTATTCCTCCTAGACAGTCACACACAACGAGAGCGTAGGTGTGCCTAGATGGACCATCACTAGCAGGACAGGGCCAGGTCCAGACCCACTTGTTCTTGAATAGGCTATGTCCTGCCTCCACAAAAAGGGCTGCATACCCCTTGTATTTAGTCTGGAGCCAAAATATGGGAGGCAGCAGGTCTTGTGTTTCAAAGGGAAACCTCTAGAAGCTTCTTCCCCACTTCAAAGGCACAAGTGGGTATAAATATTGGACCTAAGACATCAACTCTTCAGTACTCTTCTGGACCTGTGGATAGTTTGCCAGTAAGAAGGGCTGCTGTGTTGTTGAAGGACTGCTACTCTGCTGGACTGCTGCCCTGCTAGACTGCAGCCTTGCTGTGCTGCCCTTCTTCCTGCTGCCCTGTTGCCTGGATGAGAGGGACTGGACCTACCTCTGTTGAACCCAGAAACCCACAGTGACTCCAAGGATTAGCTGGCTGACCTCCTGATCTGAAGCCTCAGGGGCACAACAGACGTCCAATAACCAGGCCTCTGCACCTGGACTCTTCCATCTGTGAGTCTACACTGCCAAGTGGTGCCATGCCAGTCCTGGACCCTTGGAGGTGTGGATCCAGTGAAATCCAAAGATCTTCTCTGCTGCACATAGCAACCCCAAGTAGAACCAACGAATCGCTGCTGCTGCGTGGATTAGAACCATTGCAAAGATCTGCATTGCATTGCAACCCGTTGCTGCATTGTAACCAGCACTGCATGATGCTATCTCAGCACAGGCATCTCGTCAACGGCAGCCTCAATGACAGCGCTATACTCTGCATCACAGCCTCGGAGCTCCTCGGAACCGATGCATTGCCCCGATTGCGCCAAGCATTCTCGATGCTGGACTTTACATTGCAAGCCCTTGTCTAAGGGATCTTCGACGACGACACAGGACCTCGCACCGCAGCCTTGCTGCATTTGGGAACCGACTCATCACTTTTGTCTGAGTGATCCATCTTTGAGATGGATCCAGTGGCGGCCGGTAATTTTAGGAGGGAGGGGGCGGGCGAGAAGCACACTCACACTCATTCATTCACACATGCACGCACATCCATTCACAACACTCATCAACATTTAAACATAAACGCATGCACCAAACATTCATTTAAAAAACACACACACACACTTACCTTCAGCTCTGAGGTCCCAGGAGGGTTGGACTGTTGCCTTCCCTCACTGGCTGACCTTAGGTCAGCCAATGAGGGAAGGCAGCAGTCCCAACTTCGTCACAGAGTGGGATAGGGTCAGTGAGTCTTCTGACCCCACCCCACTCAGTGATGAGGTGTAATTGATTGACACTTACCCTGGGTGCTTCAAGGCTTAAACCTGAAGTGCCCAGGTCGAAGTCAGTAGGTGAACCTTCCCCTCGTCACCGAGGGGGAGGGCCTTGAGGCACCTTTGCTGAGCTGAAGAGGTCACACCCATAGGAGCTGTGACCTCTTCACCCCAGCAAAGTTCAGCTCAGGCAGCCAGGAGTCTGCGCAAATTGCGCACGTCTCACTCCTGGCTGCCTGAGCTGAACATGAAGAGTGTCTGACAGGCTGACCTTTGCTCTGCCTGACAGGCACTCTTCATGAGGGGCAAAACGGGGTGTGTGTGGTCCCTCCACCCTAAAGGACGGGCCGCGGCTGCATGGATTCTTACAATGCTCCTGAAACCAGAATGAAAGATACTTTATTCAGCAGGTCTAACTGGGTCCCTGTAGCTGTCCCGTGCTCCATCATGGTTGACCTAAACTTGTGACTTTGTCCTGGTTCGGTGCAGCCAGAAATCTACAGTTGGTGTTTTATGCCTTTTGTCACTATTTTTACTAAAATCTCTACATTTGATTATCTCTGGTTCTAATTATTGGATTTTTCTGTTCCTGGTCTTGCTTTATAAATCAAAACTACCCTACTCTATTTTCCTAAACTGGTATGAAATCCTTTTGTGGTTTGTTACTGTTTGAAGTGTTGCACAAATACTTCACACATTGCCTCTGAGTTAAGCCTGACTGCTCTGTGCCAAGCTACCCGAAGGTTGTGCACAGGTTAATTCAGGGTTTGCTTGCAACTTCACCCTGAGTAGAGTTGTGGTTGCGATTTGAGAAGGGTTTACCCCCTCAACCTGTAACCCAATTTCTTAAAATACTTCTGTCTCTTCCGCCTGTATAATGAAACCTTGATTTCGATTGTATAAATTGTGAAAAAAAATCTTAAATCAAGCTCAAAATACATTTCTTCTTTCAATCTCAGAATGGCTATATATCATGTATGTATCCACATGTCTAGCACTGATATTTAATACCCTAATTCATTTCATACATAAATTAGCCCCCTTCAGTTGGTTTTGTAACAACAGATTAATAATCTACAACACATAGCAATACAAAAAGAAACATTAAATGGCTCTGAGAATTGAAAAACCCATTTGTATTGTACATTTACCCAGATGTGCAATAGTTCATAATGTTTGGTAAAAAAGATCTCATCATCAACATGATGGGCAATTTTTAGATTTTGGTAACCAAACATTTAGTAAACTCAAAAAGAGTTACCTCCAATCACTGTGTTATTACCAGCTATTTTAGAAAATGAATCTCATTAAAGACATTCTATTCTTATTTGTTAAGATCCAGTGGATATTAGGCTGCACCACCGCACGGGCAAGTGTGCGTCGAAAAAGGTAAGAGGTGCGTCGATTTCTCACCCGCAAGCGAGGTCGTGCGTAGTTTCTCTTTCTTAGGTTCAATCGGCGTGCGTCTTTTCTTTCCCTGCAGGTGAGAGATGCGTCGATCTGGACAAAACACCTCTGGTCCGGGCAGTCTTCCATTGTTTTTCCGTGCCCAACAATGTTGCTTCGTTGCAGCCTCTGTCAGCGATGACGAGTGTCGTTTCTCCAACTGCGCGCATCGATTTCCCAGCCACGCTGCAAGCGCTGAGTCGATTTCAGCCGCAGAGCCAGCAGTGTGTCGTTTCTTTATCCGCTCTCGGAGGCTGCGTTGGAAATATCCCTGCACGGCGATCTGTGCGTGAATTAACAACCTTGGCCCACCAGCTTCACCTGTCAAGGCCCCAGGAACTGGATAGGGCACCACTTGGCAGGGCAGGAGTCTCAGCAGAGGCTCCAGGTGCTCGCAGAGAAAAGTCTTTGCTGTCCCTGAGGCTTCAACAACAGGAGGCAAGCTCAGTTTCAAGCCCTTGGAGAGTTCTTCACAAGCAGGAAGGCACACAAAGTTCAGTCTTAGTCCTCTTGCACAGGCAGAAGCAGCAACTGCAGGATAGCTCCAGAAAGCACAGTCACAGGCAGGGCAGCTCTTCTTCCTCAGCTCTTCAGCTCTTCTCCAGGCAGAGGTTCCTCTTGGTTTCCAGAAGTGATCTAAAGTTTGTGGTTTTGGGTGCCCTTCTTATACCCATTTTGCCCTTTGAAGTAGGCCCACTTAAAAAAAAAAGTCTATCTTGTTTGTGAAATCCTGCCTTGTCCAGGCCAGCCCCCAGACACACACCAGGGGGTTGGAGACCGCATTCTGTGAGGGCAGGCACAACAATTTCAGGTGTGAGTGACCACTCCCCCCACTCCCCTAGCACAGATGGCTCATCAAGATATGCAGGCTACACCCCAGCTCCCTTTGTGTCACTGTCTAGAGAGAGGTGCAAACAGCCCAACTGTCAAACTGACCCAGACAGGGAATCCACAAACATGCAGAGTCATAGAATGGTTTAAGCAAGAAAATGCTCACTTTCTAAAAGAGGAATTTTCAAACACACAATCTTGAAATCAACTTAACTAAAAGATGTATTTTTAAATTGTGAGCTCAGAGACCCCAAACTCCACATGTCTATCTGCTCCCAAAGGGAATCTACACTTTCATCAGCCCCCATGTTAACCTATGAGAGGGATAGGTCTTGCAACAGTGAAAAATGAATTTGGCAGTATTTCACTGTTAGGGCATATAAATCACATTAGTATATGTCCTACCTTCAACATACATTGCACCCTGCCCATGGGGATACCTAGGGCCTACCCTAGGGGTGTCTTACATGTAAGAAAAGGGAATGTTTAGGCCTGGCAAGTAGGTACACTTGCCAAGTTGAATTGGCAGTTTAAAACTGCACACAGACACTGCAGTGACAGGTCTGAGCCATGTTTACAGAGCTACTAATGTGGGTGGCACAACCAGTGCTGCAGGCCCACTAGTAGCACTTGATTTACAGGCTCTGGGCAGCTATAGTGCACTGTACTAGGGACTTACCAGTAAATCAAATATGCCAATCATGGATGAACCAATTACATACACATTTTGTATAGGAGCGCTTACACTTTACCACTGAATAGCAGTGGTAAAGTGCCCAGAGTAACAAAACAGCAAAAACAGAGTTCAGCACACATCAACAGCCTGGGAAACAGAGGTGAAAAGTTAAGGGAGACCACGCCAAGGATAAAAAAGTCTAACACGTACCCCCCCGGGCAGCGGAAAGTGGGGAGCAACTACCCAACCTCATGGGAGTTCTCATCACTGAGGCTGAATAATCTGGACAGACCATCAGCATTGGCGTGTTCTGTACCAGGGTGGTGTTCCCCAGTAAAGTCCATCCCCTGTAGGGAAATGGACCACCTCAACAGTTTTGGGTTCTCACCCCGCATCTGCATTAACCATCTGAGGGGCCTGTGGTTGGTCTGAACCTGGAAGTGAGTCCCAAACAAGTAGGGTCTTAGCTTCTTCAGCGGCCAGACCACAGCAAACACTTCACATTCTATGGCCTCCACCTACGTTCCCTGGGAAGCAACCTCCTGCTAATGAAGGCTACAGGTTGATCTAGCCCCTCTTCATTAAGCTGTGAGAGTACTGCTCCAATACCATGCTCTGAGGCGTATGTTTGCACAACAAACTCCTTGGAGTAGTCAGGTGCCTTCAGTACAGGTGCTGTGCACATGGTAGACTTCAGGGCATCAAAAGTGGTCTGGCAAGCCTCTGTCCAGATCACCTTCCTTGGTTGTCTCTTAGAGGTCAACTCAGTCAAGGGGGTCACAATGGTACCATACCCCCTGACAAACCTCCTGTAATAGCCAGTGAGGCCTAAAAAGGCCCTCACCTCAGTCTGGGTCTTGGGAGGCTCCCAAGCCAAAAAGGTGCCACCTGGCCACTCCTTACCTGGTGTCCCAAGTACACCACAGAACTCTGCCCTATTTGGCACTTGCTTGCCTTAATAGTGAGTCCTGCCTTTTGCAGGGCTTCTAACACTCTCCAGAGGTGTTGCAAGTGTCCTCCCATGTGAAACTAGAAACAGCAATGTCATCCAGGTAGGCAGCACTGAACTCATCCAGCCCAGCCAACACCTGGTTGACTAACCTCTGAAAGGTGGCAGGGGCATTTTTCATCCCAAATGGCATCACTTTAAATTGAAAGTGCCCATCTGGGGTAGATTATGCAGACCTCTCCTTGGCCCCCTCAGTCAAGGCAATCTGCCAGTACCCAGGCATTAAGTCAAACGTGCTTAGGTATTTGGCAGCTCACAACCGGTCTATGAGCTCATCAGCTCGGGGATGGGGTGTGCATCAGTTTTGCTGACCAAATTGACTCCCCTGTAGTCCACACAGAACCTGAGTTCTGGAGGGGCACAAGGTGCAGCAGCCTTTGCGACTAATACCACTGGGCTGGCCCAAGGACTGCTGGAATGCTCATTAACTCATAGGGTTAACATTTAGAATACCTCATCCTTAATGCTAGCCCTGACCCTTTCAGTCACTCTGTACACTTTCTGTTTAATGGGTGGACTGTCCCCAGTGTCCACATCATGTGTGCACAAGTGTGTGACCCCTGGGATCAGGGAAAGCAATGAGGCTAACTGTCCCAACACCTGGCAACAGTCCCTCTGCTGCTCTGCAGTCAGGGAGGGGATCACTCCCTCCACAGACAAATTTTTTCTCCTGCAGACAGGAGGTCAGGAAGAGGCTCACTCTCCTCCTCCACCCCATCATCTGTTGCAAGGAGCATGGACAGTTCCGTCCGCTCAAAGTGGGGTTTGAGGCGGTTAACAGGTAGGACCCTTAAAGGGTTCCTGGGAGTGTGCAAGCCCACCAGATAGGTGACTTCACTCTTGCGCTCCACCACCTCATAAGGCCCAGTCACTTGTCCTGGAGTGCCCTATGCTCTACTGGTGCCATCACCCACACTTTTTGACCAGGTTGAAACTCAACCACAGTGGCATTCCAGTCATACCCCCGTTTCATATTCTCCTGGCTTGCTTCCAGGTTCTCCTGTGCGAGACTCCTGAAGTGGGCAGTCTGGTTTCTCAGAACAAGCATGTAGCTAAATACGTCCTGGGGTGGTTTACTAGAAGCTTTTTCCAAAGCCTCCTTTACCAGACTTAAAGGTCCCCTCACAGGGTGGCCATAGGTCAACTCAAAGGGACTAAACCCATGTCCCTTTTGAGGCACCTCCCTGTAAGTGAACAGAAGGCATGGCAAGAGGATGTCCCACTTCCGCCTCAAGGGCTCTGACAGGCCCATGATCATGCCTTTCAAGGCGCAGTTGAATCTCTCAACCAGACCATTACTTTGGGGGTGGTAAAGGGTGGTGAACTTGTAGGTAACCCCACACTCCTTCCCCAGAGACTTCATATATGTGGATATGAAGTTGGTACCCCTATCAGATACCAGGTAAAACCCCCCACCAAAGCACGACCCACCACAGGGGAAGTGATTGACCTCAGAGGAATGGCTTCTGGGTACCGGGTGGCATGGTCCACCAAGACCAGGATGAACCTGTTGCCCATGGCTGTCTTGGGATCCAGGGGCCCCACAATGTTAATACCAACCCTTTCAAAGGGGGTACTAACAACAGGAAAAGGTTGGAGGGGAGCCTTACATTTCCCCCCACTCCTGCCACTTGCCTGACAAGTTTGGCAAGACCTGCAATGTGCATCTGAGTGCCTGCACATTAGGGGCCAATGGAAGTGGGTGACAAGCCTCTCAAAGGTCTTGTCCCGCCCCAAATGTCCAGCTAAAGGCACATCATGAGCCAACCCCAGTAGGAAGGTCTTGAAGCACTGGGGTACTACCAGCACATGGGCTGACCCAGGCTCAGGAACCTTAGGCTCACTATACAGGAGGTCATCCTCCCAGTAGATCAGGTGAGATCCTGGCTCCTTGCCAGCCTCCTGGTCTGCAGCCTGCTGCCGCAAACCCTCCAGAGTAGGGCATGTCTTCTGTGCTGCACAGAATGCTTCCCTGGTGGGCTCCCCTTCCTGCTGCCACTGCAACAGCTGAGGGACCTCCCCCAGTTCAGCCGCCTGTTCCTCTGTAGGCTCCAGGGCGTCTCCCTCAGGCTCCGCCTCCTCCCAGACCTTGGGAACTTCTGGGGCTGGTTTCCCACGCCCCCTGCCCTTCCTCTTTTTTTTCGATCCCCCGGGCCACTGTTTCAGCCTCCAGGGGCTCTTGACCACCCTGACGGGCTGCCATTGACCTTGTAGATACGCATACCCACCCAGGCAGACCCAACATCTCCAAGTGTGACCTGTGTTCCACCTCCTTCCAAGGGGAATCATCCAGGTCATTGCCAAGCAAACAATCTAATGGCATGGTTGGACTCACAGCTACTTTCCAGGAACCTGAGACTTCTTCCCCATTCAAAGGGAACCTGCGCCACTCTGCACAGGCACTCTGAGTTGTCCACTGCAACTACTTGGTAAAGTACCCAGGAATCAATCTGCTCTTCAGACACCAGGTGACTCCTCACTGTAGTCCCACTGGCTCCTATGTCTCTCAGAGCCTCCACCCTTTGTCCATTGATGGTCACCCACTGCCTGTACTTTTTAGTGTTCTCAGGCAGTTGTTACCTCACTGCTCTTCACCCAACCATCCAGTGACCTGCAAAAAGAATCAAAACATTCCAGCCATGTTTGGGATTCATTCCTCTTACAGGACCTGAACTTTTCCTTAGACTTCTCAGGGGTGAGACCATATCTTGTGAGTAGGGCATCTTTCATGACAGCGTAGGTGAGCTCCTGAGAATCCGCTAAGGCTGTCAGGGTATTCCTCCCCTCTACCTCAAAGTGCTTCCACAGAGCTGCCCCCCAATGAGCTTCAAGGACCAGATTTATGCGGAGAGCAGACACATACCCATTAAACCACAAGTATATGTCATCCTCCCTCTTGTAATCCTTCACTAGGTCTTTTGGAATGTGTACCCTTCTCTCAGGCTGCACTATGCTGTTGCTGCCACCATCTCTACTGGACTGGCTCTTATGATCTAACTACTTTAAGCTAAGCTCATGAGCCAGCAGTATCTTCCTTTCCTCAATGGCTATCCTTCTCTCTTCCATCTCTAGACTGAGCTTCTTCAGCTCCAATTGGTATTCCCTCTCTGCCTGTCTGTCCTGTAACTCTTCAGGTGTCAGACCCTTGGAGGACACACTGCTACCCTGTAGGAGGCTGACCTGGCTTATAGTGGGTACCTGATGGTACTTACACCTTGTGCCAGGTCCAGTTATCCCTTATTAGTAGATTAGTAGTGTTCTAGCAGCTTAGGCTGATAGAGGTAGCTATAGCAGAGCAGCTTAGGCTGAACTATGAGACATGCAAAGCTCCTACCATACCACTTATATAATATAGCACTATATCATAAGAAAACACAATACTCAGAGTTACTAAAAATAAAAGTACTTTATTTGAGTGACAATATGCCAAAAGTATCTCAGCGGATATACTCCCTTAGGAGGTAAGTAATATAAACAAAATATACACACAAACCAAAATCAGGTAAGTAAAACACGTAGGAAAGTAGTGCAAACACTGTAGAACACAATAGAATGCAATAGGAGAAAATAGGCGTAGGGGCAACACAGACCATATACTCCAAAGGTGGAATGCGAACCACAAATGGACCCCAGGCCTAGTGTAGTGTGTAGAGGGTCACTGGGAGTGTAAGAAAACAATAAGGGTGTCCAAGATACCCCACCCCAAGACCCTGAAAAGTAGGAGTAAAGTTACCCTACTACCCCAGAAAGACAGTAAAGTCGAGATAGGGGATTCTGCAAAGGCAACAACTGACTACAATGCACTGAATACGGATTCCTGGACCTGAGGACCTGTAAAGGAAGGTGACCAAGTTCAAGAGTCACGTAAGTGTTCAGGAGCCCACTAAACCCCGGATGAAGGTGCAAAAGGGCTGCCTCGGGTGGAAGAAGCCGAAGGCTCTGCAACAACAGAAGGTGCCAGGAACTTCTCCTTTGGTCAGAAGATGTCCCACGGCGTGCTGGAGGATTAGGAGTTGTTTCCACGCAGAAAGACCGCAAACAAGCCTTGCTAGTTGCAAGCGTCTCAGTTGAAGATATTGGGTGCTGCCAGGGCCCAGGAAGGACCAAGAGGTCACCCCTTGGAGGAGGAGGCAGAGGGGGCACTCAGCAACAGAGAGAGCCCACGCAGAAGCAAGCAGCACCCGCAGATGCACTTGAACAGGCGTTCAAGAAATCTGAGTACGGCGGTCGTCTCAGCACAACAAAAGAGGGTCCCACAAAGTCGGAGGTCAACTCAGCGAGTTGAGCAATGCAGGACGGAGTGCTGGGGACCAGGGCTAGGCTGTGCACGAAGGAATCTTTGCAAGAGTACACAGAAGCCCTAGCAGCTGCAGTTCACGCAGTACACAGGATCACTGTCTGGCATGGTGAGGCAAGTACTTACCTTCACCAAATTTGGACAGAAGGACCACTGGACTGTCGGGGTCACTTGGCTCCAGCTCTTGTGTTCCAGGGACCACGCTTGTCAAGATGAGAGGGGACCCAGAGGCCCAGTGATGCAGAAGTTTGGTGCCTGCGTTGGCAGGGGGAAGATTCCGTCGACCCACAGGAGATTTCTTCTTCGCTTCCAGTGCAGGGTGAAGGCAGACAGCCATCAGATCATGCACCACTAGGAAACAGTCGAGAAAGCCAGCAGGATTAGGCGCTACAATGTTGCTGGTGGTCTTCTTGCTACTTTGTTGCGGTTTTTCAGGCGTCCTGGAGCAGTCAGCGGTCTATCCTTGGCAGAAGTGGAAGAGAGAAGTGTAGAGGAACTCTGGTGAGCTCTTTCATTCGTTATCTGAAGAGAAACCCACAGGAGAGACCCTAAATAGCCCTAAAAGGAGGATTGGCTACCTAACCAGATAAGAGCCTATCAGGAGGGGTCTCTGATGTCACCTGCTGGCACAGGCCACTCAGAGGTCTCCATTGTGCCCTCACACCTCTGCATTCAAGATGGCAGAGGTCTGGGACACACTGGAGGAGCTCTGGGCACCACCCCTGGGGTGGTGATGGACAGGGGAGGGGTCACTCCCCTTTCCTTTGTCCAGTTTCACGCCAGTGCAGGGGCTGGGGGAACCCTGAACTAGTGTAGACTGGCTTATCACAGGAGGGCACCATCTGTGCCCTTCAAAGCATTTCCAGATGCTGGGGGAGGCTACTCCTCCCCAGCCTTTAACACCTATGTCCAAAGGGAGAGGGTGTAAAACCCTCTCTCAGAGGAAATCCTTTGTTCTGCCTTCCTGGGCTGCCCAGACCCCAGGAGGGCAGAAGCCTGTCTATGGGTTGGCAGCAGCGGTAGCTGCAGTGAAAACCCCAGAGAGCTAGTTTGGCAGTACCCGGGGTCCATGCTGGAGCCCCGGGGATGCACGGAATTGGCACCCCAATACCAGATTTGGCTTGGGGGGACTATTCCATGATCTTAGACATGTTACAGAGCCATGTTCGGAGTTACCATTGCGGAGCTACACATAGGTATTGGCCTATATGTAGTTCACACGTGTAATGGTGTCCCCGCACTCACAAAGTTCGGGGGAATTGCCCTCAACAATGTGGGGGCACCTTGGCTAGTGCCGGGGTGCCCTCACAGTTAGTAACTTTGCACCTAACCTTCACTAAGTGAGGGTTAGACACATAGGTGACTTATCAGTTGCTTAAGTGCAGTGTAAAATGGCTGTGAAATAACATGTACGTTATTTCACTCAGTCTGCAGTGGCAGTCCTGTGTAAGAATTGTCTGAGCTCCCTATGGGTGGCAAAAGAAATGCTGCAGCCCATAGGGATCTCCTGGAACCCCAATACCCTGGGTACCTAGGTACCATATACTAGGGAATTATAAGGGTGTTCCAGTGTGCCAATCAGAATTGGTAAAATTAGTCACTAGCCTGCAGTGACAATTTTAAAAGCAGAGAGAGCATAAACACTGAGGTTCTGGTTAGCAGAGCCTCAGTGATACAGTTGGGCACCACACAGGGAACACATACAGGGCATAAGTTATGAGCACTGGGGTCCTGGCTAGCAGGATCCCAGTGACACAGGCAAAAACAAACATACACACAAGTAAAAATGGGGTTAACATGCCAAGCAAGATGGTACTTTCCTACATACCCGCCCTGGAGACTCTCTCCCTGGACATAACAGGCCCACCTCTGTACATCATTGTGAGTGACTTGCACCCCTTCCTGCTCCTCATCTGTGTGGCCGCCAGCTTCTTTGGCTGTCACCCAGGCCCTCAGTGCCTTTTGCAGCTCCTCCTTCTTGGATGAGCTGTTAATGGGACAGGCAAAATCTTTACAGAACTGCTTCAACTGAGCCACTGTGTAGCTCCCCAATTTCTCTATGTCAAAAGCAGCTCCAGCTGCTGCATCTCCAGATTGAGAAGTGATGAAGAGTTTCAAAAGTGCAAAGTTCCAAAGGCAGAAAAACAAGTTCCCAAATGAAGTTTCAAAAAAGTAAATCAAGGGATCAGCAAGAAGTAGAAGAAAACGAAGTCCCAAAGAGGAAAGCAAAACTCACAAGACAAGTAGTATGTGGTCACGTAGTGGTCTGAACTCAAAACAGTAGTGTGTACTTAATCACTGTATGTCAACCGCAAATACAAGTCCACTCCCATCCGCTGATCACCAATGTCAGAAATTGGGTCTTTGGTTGCCAGTCAGGTTACTCCCGTCTAAGCAAGGACCCTCTCTCTAGTCAGGGTAAAAGAGAATCACCCTCTGCTAACCCCCACTCATCCCCTTGGTAGCTTGGCACGAGCAGGCTGGCTTAACTTCAGAGTGCTAGGTGTAAAGTATTTGTACCAACACACACAGTAACTTAATGAAAACACTACAAAATGACACAACACAGGATTAGAAAAATAGAAAATATCTATCTAAACAAAACAAGACCAAAACAACACAAATTCACCATACACAAGTCAAGTCATCAATTAAAATGCAAAAAGAGTCTTCAGGTTCTTTTAAATACAACGCTAGTGCTGTTAGTGTGAAAATGTACCTCGGTCGCATCAAAATAGCCTGCACGGGCGAGTCTGCATCGGAAAAGGTAAGCGGTGCATCAATTTCCCACCCGCAAGCGAGGTCGTGCGTTGTTTCTCCTTCTCCGGTCTGATCGGCCTGCGTGGTTTCTTTCCCCGCAGGAGAGAGATGCGTTGATCCGGACAAAACACCTCGGGTCCGGTCAGGCTTGCGTCGTTTTTCCGTGCCCAGCGATGTTTAGTCATTGCAGCATCCATCAGTGATGCCGAGCGTTGTTTCTGCAGCCGCGTGCGTCGATTTCCCAGTTGCGCTGCAAGTGCTGCGTCGATTTCAGCCACGGAGCCGGTGGCGCTTCGTTTCTTTATCCGCTCTCGGAGGTTGTGTCGGAAATTTCCCAGCATGGCGATCAGTACGTGGATTTCCAACCTTGGTCCACCAGCTTCACCTGTCAATGCCCCAGGAACTGGATAGGGCAGCACTTGGCAGGGTAGGAGTCTCAGCAGAGGCTCCAGGTGCTGGCAGAGAGAAGTCTTTACTGTCCCTGAGACTTCAACAACAGGAGGCAAGCTCATTTTCAAGCCCTTGGAAAGTTCTTCTCAAGCAGGAAGGCACACAAAGTCCAGTCCTTCTCCTCTTGCACAGGCAGAAGCAGCAACTGCAGGATAGCTCAACAAAGCATAGTCACAGGCAGGGCAGCTCTTTTTCCTCAGCTCTTCTCCAGGAAGAGGTTCCTCTTGGTTTCCAGAAGTGATCTAAAGTCTGGTTTTGGGTGCCCTTCTTGTACCCAATTTGCCTACTTCAAAGTAAAGTCTCTCTTGTTTGTAGAAGCCTGCCTTGCCCAGGCCAGGCCCCAGACACACACCAGGTGGTTGGGCACTGCATTGTGTGAGGACAGGCACAGCCCTTTCAGGTGTGAGTGACCACTCCTCCTCTCCCTCCTAGCACAGGTGGCTCATCAGGATATACAGGCTACACCCCAGCTCCCTTTGTGTCACTGTCTAGAGAGAGGTGCAAACAACCCAACTGCCAAACTGACCCAGACAGGGAATCCACAAACAGGCAGAGTCACAGAATAGTTTAAGCAAGGAAATGCTCACTTTCTAAAAGTGGCATTTTCAAACACACAATCTTGAAATAAACTTTACTAAAAGTTATATTTTTAAATTGTGAGCTCAGAGACCCCAAACTCCCATTGTTTATCCACTCCCAAAGGGAATCTACACTCTAATCATAAAGGCAGTCCCCATGTTAACCTATGAGAGGGATGGGCCTTGCAACAGTGAAAAACAAATTTGGCAGTATTTTACTGTTAGGACATATAAAACACATTAGTAAATGTCCTACCTTCGACATACACTGCACCCTGCACATGGGGCTACCTATGGCCTACCCTAGGGGTGTCTTACATGTAAGAACATGTTTAGGCCTGGCAATTGGGTACACTTGCCAAGTCGAATTGGTAGTTTAAAACTGCACACATAGACACTGCAGTGGCAGGCCTGAGCCATGTTTACAGAGTTACTAATGTGGGTGGCACAACCAGTGCTGCAGGCCCATTAGTAGCATTTGATTTACAGGCCCTGGGCACATATAGTGCACTGTACTAGGGACTTGCCAGTAAATCAAATATGCCAATCATGGATAAACCAATTACATACACATTTTGTATAGGAGCACTTGCACTTTAGAACTGGATAGCAGTGGTAAAGTGCCCAGAGTAACAATAAAGCAAAAACAGAGTCCAGCACACATCAACAACCTAGGAAACAGAGGCAAAACGTTAAGGGAGACCACGCCAAGGATGAAAAAGTCTAACAGGGCTGTAATCCACTGTATTAATAAGGTAGGTTGGCATCATGGTCTTTTACACCAGTGATACTCCTGTGGTGGTGGGTGGTATACAGCGAAAAGAAGGGGGATTGGGGCATCACATTTACATATGACTGGAAAAGTTAGTGTTGCTCTTTTGACTCACTGGTGTCCCCACTTCTCTCCATATTAGGCTTTGGGCCTCAGCGTTAGCAAGCTAATAATAGGGGATTTTGATGCAAACTTGCAGTTGAATTGGAGTTCTATCTCGTCAAATAGCAAGTGGTTACATGTCCATTTATAATATTGTCACAGAACTCACTTCCTGGTGTGGTTTATTCGATAAGCAGATTGAAAA
Source organism: Pleurodeles waltl (assembly GCF_031143425.1). Taxonomy (NCBI): domain Eukaryota; kingdom Metazoa; phylum Chordata; class Amphibia; order Caudata; family Salamandridae; genus Pleurodeles; species Pleurodeles waltl. The sequence continues at coordinate 530,791,211 of NC_090447.1, read as the reverse complement.
CTGGAAACAAACTATATCAAGCCAATTAAAAAAATGTGGCAAATAAACTCTCCAGGCAAAAGCTCATTATGGGCCAGCACAAAGTGCTCTGTCCATTCTGTAATCTCTCTTTGGCCTTAAAACCACACCCATGCCACGTCAATCACTTACATTGGTTCGTGGGCTTGCCCTTTAAAATCAGCTTGCTTTAATTTGTGAAAGGCATGCATACATCATGCCTTTTCTGGTGTTTAGCCCACCTACACAGCACCAGTAAAGTACCAAAAACATACGAGGCTCGATGTTTTCAGTGGAGTCTGAACTACTTTATATGTTTATTTTCCACACAGCGCAATCCCGCTGCATTTTACATAGCGCAATAGCGCAGCGTTTTTTTTTTGCTTTACAACGCTAATAGTTCTAACTCGAACAAATGCGAGACCCGCTGCATTGAAAATGCTTGTTTTTAGTATGTAGATCAACAGAGCTGTCTTTTCATTCTAACAGGAGCCCGCGCCAGTCACCACTAGGTTTAGTATTTGAAATAAATTGCACTTTTAGTTCTAATATTACCTGTTGGGTAAATCTCAATTTTCATGAAAAACATTTAAAAATGAAAGTATCGGAAAACTGCTTCGAGGCTTCAGCTAAATAAGAGCATGAGAGCAGTGTACGTGTTCTGGTATACCCTACAGTACAAGTAAAAGAGCAGGGCATGCCCAGCACTCTTCCATTATGCCGTATACAAATCTGAAAGCAGATAATGTTAAACACCTGAAATAAATTCCTCTGGCGGGTGTATGTGGTGATACAAACATCGTCTATAAAGGATGAATTGGCTGACTTTGCAACATCTCGTCATGTTTTCAGATTTGGTATTTCAGAACTTCTTATAAACAGCATTTAATTGTGCTTCTTTTCCTGCAGCCTTTCCACGACAACATACACCAACCCCTCAACACAGGTGCTGGTGGGCAAGCATTCGCATGGCCTCCTTTGGTGTTCAACCTCTCCCAACTCTGTCTCAAGCCAGAAGGGCCACAGCAAGCGCCATTTCGCTTTCGACCGAGATATGAGTGCTTGGACTGGAGGAAGATTGGTGCTATTGATGTGGATCGGATGATCAATGAAGTAGACTTGACCACCCTTCAAGAGGCCATCAAGCCTATAACCCTTTGCAATATAGCATGTGAGAGATGCCCTCATTGCCGCAGCCCAGTGGACCCAGTCCTTCTGAAGTTCATCAGGCTGGCACAGAGTATCATTGAATATCTGCTATACTGTCATCAGTGTCTTGCGACCAGTGTAGAATGTCTTGAGGAAAGATTGCGGGTCTGCAAAAAGGAAACTGAACATTTAGTAATGGTTAATACGAAATACACAAAGGAGCTCCAAACTTTAAAAGATGAATGCAGAAGGAAAAAGAAGGTCATCGCCACCCAGCTGCTGTTGCTTCAGAATAATGCCTGCAAAGTCAATAAGGTATGGAGGCTGACTGATTTACCTTTGAAAGAATTGTATTTGCTTCCTCAAAGTCAATTTTATGTTTATATATCACCGTTTCTTTTACTTTGATTTTTCATACAATTACCAACAATTGTATACCTGTTTCCAATTGCCTCCCTTGCCAACCACATCTTCTCAAAAATATCCATGATGCAAGTTACACATGGAATTAAGCTTGACACCTTTCTTGCCCATAACCCTTTAACTATGGAGTGATCGAGAGGATAGTTCCAGTGAACTAATCTTCATATGCTGAAGGCATTTAAATCCTAATAAATATTTAGTTGTACAATTTTGAAAGGGTAGACTATGTCGTGGTGATCCACTGTAGTAACAGCAAAAGTTATTAGTTGAGGAAACTCATTTATTTGACAGCATGGGTGGAATCTTTATTTTGTTTATTTTGTGTTAGTTTATCACCGTTGATGTAAGTGCATATAATTTTGTAAGTGAAAACCATGCAGTGGAGTTCACTACATGCTTGTTGGATGTAGGTGAAAGACGTTAATGGAGAGAGATAGATGCGGCATTTGCATGGGCTGAAGATTATTTCTGTATGTACCTGGGGCATCCATTTATGTTGTTGGATTAGAAGTGTCTGATACAGTGGAGTATATTCTGAGATGAAAAACAAAACAGGCAGCTTGATTGTCAAGGTTATCTTTGACGTTGGAAGCATTAAGGTGAGAAAGCAAAACAGATGTGCAACATTGTGGGTGCTAGCGTGAGTGACATTGAAAGTGTTGAGGGAAGTGATTAATGAGAGACAAGAACAAGAAGCATAAGGGAGATGAATTTTTGGTATCGTGAAGTTCATTCCACCAAATGTGTGTATATGGAAAGCTTATTTGGGAACATTTCGGGCGGGAAGAATGTCTTTCGTTGCCATTAATAGATAGTGTAATATTGGATCGGCTAGTGAGGTGTGCCAACACCCAGGAAAGTAGAAAAAAGGTTACATTCTTAGAGCTACATTAATTTTTAGAGAAGCAGGGGTGGCTATCTGTTCCAGCATGCTTGGGGAAAATAGGATTGGGTTTATTGGACCCGTGAACTTCACTAGTAAGAGTGAAAGATTTCCACTGGCCACGCTTGCTTATTCTTGAAAATGAGTGCAGCTAGGGATAGGGATATTTAATGGATCATTATCACCCAAATTATTCCACAGCAAATTAAAATCTTGATGAAGCTTTATTAGTCTCTGACGACCCAACAAATTACAGACTCAAATCAAGTGGGCAATTTCTGCATAAACTGATAGAAAAAGCAGAACTCATTCAGATCTTTGATTTCCTTGGCATATAGCAAATTCATCCTGGACCAACACACCTACCTCCATGCCTATTAGCATAATTCTTGAAAGATTCTTATATCCCTCTACGGTCAATTGGCCCTCTCTTTTTCGGTGTAGAAGTTGTCCCAATCCCTGAGTTTATAAAATCCTTTAAACTCATCCGACACTCATCTGCCAATAATGGCACTCAGAGTATGCTTAAACTGGGAACCCTGTCTGACTGTGAGACAGTTAAACTTAGCAAATGCCCGCAACCGGTCAACCACTGGATCTTGCATATTCCTCTGAAATTAAATCTCTCTAAAACTAAAATGTTAACCTATTTAATATGGGAAACAATGACCTAAGGGTTATGGAGAGTGGATCTGTTCGTGCCACATAGAAAGAAGTAAATAACTTAGGAGTGATCATGGACTCCAAATGCTCACGGGTCAGAAATGTGATAAAAAGAGCTTTCAAATACATGAGAACATTATGTCCGATTTTCCTCTCCCTATCTATCTCCCACCTGGCCCAAGCATCAACAGCCCTAATGCTCTTCACTGAGGCTATGACAATCGACTTTATGTTAACGAGTCTTAATGGCCCTAATCAACAAACTCCAATGTATCCAGAATGCAGCCACGAGACATGTTTGTTGTCTGAACAGACGTGACCATATCACCCCTGGCCTTAAGTTCTGCCACTGGTTACCTTTCGTAAGAAAAACACATTCTAAGCCCTCTGTCTCACTTGCAGGAATATGCAGCACAGAAACAAGTTTTCTTCAATCCATATTCAAGCTACATAAGTCAAGCAAAACTTTATTCGACCAATTTACATGGACATAAAAGCATAAATACCATAAATACATCAAAAGTTAAAAACGGATTAAACTAAACTACACATCTTTGGTAAACAAAAAATACATTCAATTTAATGAATACAATAGCAGCAACAATAGGACTAAAAACTACATTACATATAACAGCATTTACATGGCAAATTATTTATTATTCATTTACAAAGCATAAGTCCCTATGAGGGCAATAGCAGCAATAATATAGCTCAGGGCTGCAGTGCAGATTTCGATAGAGGAAAGGCTCTGCTGTTGTAACAGACCCTCTTTATATAATGTAAACTGGTTATTCATGAGCAGAGGGTGCAGAAAGTGCAATCTAAAAGTATCATACAGGGTGCTAAAAAGCATGAACTGCGGAGTGGATTGTGCAGTAACATCATCTCAAGGGTAGCATGGGAGGGATAAATACCCAGCATCTCTTGATGGAAAGGTCACTAGGAGATGGACTGTATTCAGCCTTAATCTGGCAAAGTAAAGTCTATGCTGAAAGTTTGACATCCCCAACAAGTAATGTTCTATACCTAAGGTTGTGGAAATTTGTATATACCTTACTTCTTCAACAAATATTTATTCAGACCACAAGTCTTTAAACAACATAAGACCCCTTACTTATGAATAACGTCCACATAAATACAGTCAAATTCCCCCATATAAAACATTTAAAATCACCTTTAAAATCTTCCCACAACATACAGTATACCAATCCTCCTAAAATAACCACATCAGAATGATAATAATCAATATTTGTGCGCACATAAAAGACTTTATACAGCAATCAAAAACCTGCCAAGGCCGCTTGCAACATCCAAGAATCTCATCTCCATCAAGAGTGCAACTGCTTGTGCTCGATGTCTAATTCCATATTTAAAAAATATTGGACGTAAAAATGTTCTCTGTGGTACATGACTGTCCAACAATCCATTAGAATGTGCAAAATATCTCATTTAAGTCCCAATTCAGAAGTGCATTTGCCAGCAGTATCCGTCAAAATCGATTTTATCTCAAATGAACAATAACCCAGGTTAATTCCAACTTGCCCTTAATAGATCATGTCTTACACTGCGACTGGGTAAGAAATCCAGATGAGGGAAGCATTCTTCATTTCCCCACTCATTTAGCATAAACTGGACAGACCTTTTACCCCCTACATATTTCCGATCAAATTCTCTAGACAATTCCTTGCCATGTGTTTTGATATCATTCTTTGAAACCTCCAAATTAAAATTCTCCGGTCCCAGCTTTACCTTCATACTACTACAGATATCCATCAACCTTTGCCTTGTGCACTTAGCCCATTTCATTTAACTTTTTACGATCTTGTAGTTGCACTATACTGCGACATTTTGCTCTTCTCTTGCCCTCAACCAACTCCAAAATCTAATTAGAGTTACTTGAGCTAATACACCTCAAGATGCCATTCCTGTTTCCAGTCTCACAGCCTGAATCATCGCTGATACTGGTAGGGACATAATATTTTTAAATCATGTTCCTTCCTCTTTGTCTCAATCTCCTTTCCCACTCACACACAATAACTCGGCTCCATACAAACTTCGTGAGGGTATCATGGCAGTATAGGCTTTTAGTATCTGCCTAAGGGACATCTCACCATAGTTCCTGTTAAATATCTTCAAGCCGCTTACCGAGGCGAGAGCTTTTACTTTTGCTGCTTCAATATGTACATCCCACCTCAAGGATGCTGTGAACCAACCCCCCAAATATTTATATTTGTTTACCTGATCCAGCTTAGTGCCGCCCAAGTACCAACTAAATCCAGTGGCTTTCCTACCAATACACAGCACTTTTGTCTTCTCCCGATTCACCACTAACGTTTTCTCTTGGCAATAATCTCAAAATGCATTCAGGTTTCTTTGCCAACCTATCCCTGTCTGGTCTAATATCACTGAATCATCGGCATGCAAAAGGCATACCACAATGATGCCCATCCATTTAGGGGTTCCCACCCCTTTCCACAACCAACGCAGCAGGAAAGTCAGCAATGAACAGGGAGAACAGTAGAGGGGCCAACACACATCCTTGACGTAACCTGTTGTTAATTGGGAATTTATGAGATAGGGTCCCCTTCTCATCTATCATAACGTGAGCCCAATTAAGCGTAGGCAATTCCTGAATTAACAACAACAGGCTCTTTGGCAAATCCTTCTTAATCAAGGTTTCCCAAAGGTACTTACAATCCACTAAATCAAAGGCTGCACGAAAGTTCACAAAGCAGCAAAACAACCTACACTTTTGCTCTGTTGATTCCCAAATGATGGACCATAAGGCAAAATAATGATTGATAGTTAAGTGGCCCTCTTTGAAACTGCCCTGCTCAGGAGGAATGATTTAGTTTGTAGCAGCCCAGCTCTTAAGACAACCCAGTACAATTTTTGCAAACAGTTTTTTCCAACATCCAGCCGGTTAATCAGCCTATAATTTTTTGGGTCCTTTACATCCCCCCTTTTATGGATCCGCCTAACAATTGTGCCTCTCTAGATTACCAGAAACGTGCCTAAATCCAATATATTGTTGAACATTCACCAGAAAAAATCCTCCAAACAATCAGGTCTTTATTATAACGGTCGGAAGATTTTCCGGGCCGGCTGCTCGAGTCAATACCAATTCTGATACAGTCCATTTAATATTTTCTACCAAAAAGTGGGATCCAGTAATATCATCCAGCCCCACCCACCAGGTTGTTGGCCCTGCCACCTTCTCCAGCCCGGCACTATATATTTCCTTTAAGTGTTGGGCCCAGGCATCTTCTTCCACCACACATTTCATAATCCCCTGTGATTTTCAAGAACCCTCCTGCACAAGTTTCCAAAACATTTTTAGGTTTTTACTATGTATTGCATCCAATAAATACTCCCAGCACTTCTCCTTTTATGACCTCTTCTGATTACGGACCATATTTTTATATACTTTCTTCAATTTCTGAAGGCTATTATAACTCTCCTAATCAAACCTCAATCTAAGACGTCTCACATTTTCTTACTAGGACCTTTAATTTCCTACATTCCTCATTAAACCAAGCACTTCTTGACCCCAGTGAGCTCTGAGCCCGATCCTCTTGCCCCTTTTTACCTTTCAGGACCACCTTTAAACAAGCAACTACCTGGTTGAGAATGTCTCCAAAACCACCTTATATTGTTAGCTGTGGCCTTACTTAATGTAATCTCTTGTTGGAAGGAGGCTAATACTGCCAGTGACTCCTCCAAGATACATGTTGTAAGGCGCTTTGGGTAATCAATAGTTATGCCACTTAAAACCGGAACTAACCAGAGGGGCAAGAAGATGGAGGGAAAGGGTTCTTCCCCTATACAAAACAAACTGATTTTATCAAAGTTCCATGCGTGCATGAAAATATAATCAATAGGGCATGACTTCGTCCCGTACTTAAACGTTCGATGTGCAGGTCAATCTGACTCCATCCAACCATTAATGCAGAGTAGGGCCTTTGAGGCCAGGAATTTATTAAGTTCATCCTCCCATGCCTCGCATTTTGTACCTGGGAAGTTTGCAGGATTAATATTATATGCCAATAATATTTCTTTATGCCACAGGTCTATTCTACCTGGGTTTAACTTATGGTTAAAGTCACCTGCAATGATGAGTAAATCTTTATCACACAATGTGTCTACCCCATCCTTGAATCTTCCCAGTTCAAATCTATATTCTGCCCCAGAGGTGTCCTGTACATATACATTAACTATTATCATGGAGTCATATCCAGCGACCTGGTCCTGCAGACTCACTCTTCACGCCATTAGCCATTTATAGTTCAATTCTATTGGAACAAACTTCTTCTTAGCAATTTTTGTGGAGACCAAGGTTATTAGTGCCCCAGAAGGTCGCCCCTGATGGCTTTTCCTAGAAATCCTACTTAACTGAGCCAAACTTCCAATCAATTGGTTTTTGTCACACAGCCAGGTTTCTTGCATACACACATTCTCATACATCTTAATCACCCATTAAAATCTATCCGATTTTAACATACTCTCTAGACCATTCATGTTCCATGTCAGTAGCCCTAGATTGTGTAACGACCCAGAATCCTAGTCAATCTCACTCAACCACCCCTCTTTCTCATAACCTGGAGATAATAAGGTTGCATACCAATTCTTATGGCTCATATCCTCCCAGGCCACATCCGTACCGGGAGTCTGCACAGTTATTTCCAAGACATCTTTATCACTATACCCCTTGCCAATCAACCCAACTTGCCTAGAGCCAAACCCTGCATGGTGTCTGAGGAATGATTGTTCTGACCATCGTCCTCCAGCATTTCAGTTCTCTGAACAAACCTTATCCCTTCTTTTAATACCTACTTTTTAGCCTTTACAAGTAGTGACTTAACTAACCCTGAATAAAACAGGACTTCAGTCACTTCATTCCCCTTACTATTTTTTGTAAAGCCTACCTGTCTAAGGTCCTTGGTTTCTATATCTTTCAAACCAGGACATTTGGAGAAGGCGAACAATAATTTAGATACATTTAGGGGGAGTAACTTCCTTATTCGTTTCAGTTTTTTCGTCTTTTGGACTGGTTCAAAATATGTTCATATGTCGTGACCAACTCCGTTCCCTATGACTGTGGGTGCCAAACCACCCTTGCCCCTGCTCACACTACCCTCGTTTTCATTTGCCACCCTACATCCTTTCAGTACCTCCTGATTTTGTATAACCTTCTCGGCCTTTATTTGCTTATTGTGCTCCGTATTCTCTATACTTAGGGTTCCTTCCATCACAATCCCCCTGAGTTCTCTTTTTGTTCCTTTATTTACAACTCATTCTTTCCGTTTCCTTAATGGCCTTTTTGAATGGTTTTCTTTCATGGTCTTGTGTTGGGTGCGTTTCTCCTGCCCTCTTGGTCAGGCACTTTTGAATTCCTAGTGTTTATTCTCTCTCCCTTCATTGGCGTTACTCTTATAGATCTTGGTATATACCACCTATAACAAGTGGATTCCCCTAGCCTCTTCACAAGCATAGGTTGTCTTGACACATACACACTCTGCCCTCCTGCATCCTCTTTGTGTTGTACTTCAGTTTCTTGCTTATCCCCTTCTACAGATCTAACGATGGTCGGCATAAGAGCTTTTATCTGCTTTAATTCATCTGCAATTACCTGGAACTGCTCTTTCTGCGCCTTCGGAACATCTAGTAGCACTTGCAAAGTCTTCTGTAACATCAACATAATATCTAGCATTGACACCGAGAATGATGGTGTAAAATGTACATTCAGCTTGGAATTTTGCACTACATCACCCGAAGCTTCTTTTACAGTGACTGAGCGCTACCCCTTTACCTCCTCATGCTCCCTCCCAGAGCCAGAATAATCCTCCCAACCAGACCCTGCCTCTGAATCCCCATTGCTTTCTTCATCTTGCCTCCCTCCACTCTCAAAAAACAAAAAGAGTGTTGGTGACGAGGACAGTCTTGGTTCAACATTCACTTAGTTCTGGCTCAATGATTCTGCCATTCTTATTATTGGTAAACTTAAATCTGAGGATAGGCTACTGGAGTCTCTTGGTAGTTCTTCACTCATTAAGCCCAACTCAGCTAGATGTTGTGGATCTTCCTTTTGAAGTGATTACCCACAAAATCCTTCACTGATCTATTCACTGATCACCCCCCGAGTCGTTCCTTGGGGGGCTATCATATTGGGTTTGTCTCCTTCTCCTCCATCCTATAGGTTTTCCTTCACCTTCTTTCTCAGGGTCTTCTGGTTCTCCCAGGTGCTCCACTGGCCTATCTTCTAATACCAAAACAGAGTCCTCACACTGTTGGCTAATAGGCTTTTTTTGCAGCTTCCCTCTCCCAGGTGCCATCTCCCCCTGATACGTAGCTTGGCCACCTACTATGAATACTCTAAGCCCTTATGTCTATACATTTGTTTCCAATACTAATTTTCCTTGGGCAGCTTGATTCTAAAATCACTCCAAGATACTTACCCCTGCTTAACTGAGCCAATGCCCCACCAAGAAGTTGCCGGACCACCGCCGCTGCCTCCACCCAACTTCCTTATACCGAGTCCTCCTGTAGACCCTGGTCCTGTTGATCCTCTAAATCGCTTCAGGAATTCCTCTCCTCCCTCCTTTATTCCTGCGGTTCATGAGCCATGATGCACCGCAGCCTCCACATCCTCAGCCTCTGCCTCAGCCACTCTAGTCTCCCCGAGCACAGCAAGCGTACCGCCGTACGCCATGCACCTCGTGGCTCCCTGTGGGGGGCGGGCACAACTCTTGATACCACAGGCTTTCCTTTCAAGGATAATTATTCCAATGCACCCGTCTCACCAACTCTCACAGCACGCAGTTTCCCAGAGCAGGATCAGTGTCTCAGGATGGGGCGGGCGGGAGAGTACGAACACGGCATCATCCATGTACCCCTGTGCAGCGTAACGTGGTGAGGCATGGCAGCCCATCCGCAGAGCTGCCATTACTAGCTAATCAGTATTTTCAAGCTACCACACACCTTTGATCAAGAATGGAACTGTTTATAATCATTCCTGCTTTCAGGAATAGTATAGGTAAAAAAAAAAACTTTCTTAGTGCAAATCTGCAATCCATGGACCATCTTACCCAAGAAAATAAGCAGAATCAGCATCATTCAGAATTCCGGAAAGCAATAAAAACTTGTTTTTCTTCCAAAACATGACTCAACCTCTAGAAGTCTGTATAGGTTAGTCATTGTACCATATATACTGGTCAATTAACAAACCGATGAAAATGTTGTAGGATGGTCCATTATTTTGTTTGTGGGTTAAGACTACAATGCTTGTGGATGGGCCGGTGAAATTATTGGATGGAACCTGATTCGTTCCATCAATTGTGCCCAGCAGAATATATTTAAAAGTACTGCATTAATCGCAGTGTTCAAATCTATCAATATCAACATTTAGATAGGAATTGTTACATGCGTGGCTGTGTCTATTTTTCATGCTCTCTGCAACACCAATCATGTATGTTATTTAACATGTTGCACTGTACTTCGAGCTTGTTTCCAAACCTTTACACACAGCACCCAATCTCTCCAACATAGGCTATAAATCAGACAATAGCCTTTGATATATAGGTTGTTGAGGTCTTTCTTAAATGTTGTTGCCTTGAAGACACTCTAGACCTGTTACCAGATTTAGCTACCATAACCTTTGGTCTTCTGCTGTTGCCAGTTTCATAAGGGCCACTCTCCTTGTTTAGGGAAATAATTATTCTATTAAGTTGACTTAATGGTGAGTGGAAAAAAAACCTAAAAACTTGGTCTTCTCTCTAAAACCAAAAATCAAAATTAAAATCAGTTTTAAAATATGTGTTTTTGTGGGTCAAAGTACATTTGTGATTTGAAAATCAAATGATTTTATTTTGTCATTAAAAAGTTCACAGTTTAAGGCTTTAAAGAGCATTACATTTTAACGCAAATCCTGCAGTGGCAAATCTGATTTATCACAGGCGAGGTACTTCCAAGGGTCTAACAAAATCTGCTTATTATTATCAGTGCATATTAGTCCATTCCGTATCTTTTCATTAAAACTATAGATAGCAGGGTAACTAAATCACAGTTTTTATTAACTACCCACTAACAACTGTTTCGTTGAATATGTTCCAAGCTAATTTCTCCATGTGAACCCTATAATCGCCTACCTTTAGCTTGTAATTTCAATTCTTCATGATAAATCTATTGACCCCGCTAACATTTACTTATGAGTTCAACAATTCTGCACTTCCTTAACTAATCAATACAGAATATACTGCAGAGGTAAACATACACATTACTGAAGTAATGCTCCCTAATCAAGTATTCCACTGTGCTTCATAGAAAATTATTTTGGGGTGCACTATATTGTTATCTCTACTAAAAAAACATAAGTAAACCTCTTGTTTTTTTGTAATCTTCATTGGCATATAAGTATACAATACCAATTGGAACAAGCACAAACGTTGCCTGTCACAACGTCCCCATCTCCACCTTCCCCCCAACCCCACTCTCTACCAAAGCTTAGGCATAATCGTTTCTGGAGCAGAAACTGTGTGAGGATAATTGTATCATCACGTGTCTGCCCGTCAGGGATCCCCGACTAATCTTCAGGCAGCACAAGTCCATGCACACCCAGACACCTGCATCCACCAGTGATTCCGAGATCTTACTATTCCTACCTCCTAACAGACCAACATTGCCACCACATACATGGACAACCTATCTAGGAAGGCCCAGCATAAGGGGGTTCGAGTAGGTCAGTTAGCATGGTGGCCCAGGCCTGCAAATCATCTGCCAATTTATTATCCCTCCTTCATTTACGCATACAGATCTCCTGCACCACTGCCCATTCTGCCATGTGCTTCATCCATTCTCACACCTCAGGTAGGGTCGGACAAAGCCAATGAATGGCCACCCTGCATTTGTCAAAGAATACCCCAAAACTAGGAACGTCTGCTCTGACCCTTCTCCTTTGGGGGTCATTACAACCCTGGCGGATGGTGTTAAAGCTGCGGTAATACCGCAAACAGGCCGGCGGAAAAAAAAGGGAATTATGACCGCGGCGGAAACCGCCAACATAGACAGCCACATTAACACTCCGACCGCCACAGCGGTACAGACAAGCAGCGCGGCGGTCACCGCCAACAGACAGGCGGAAGACAATGTACCGCCCACAGTATTACAACAGGCCAATCCGCCACCTTTTCCGGGGCGGATTCACCGTGGATAAAAACACGGCAGAAACAGCTTTTGCAATGGGAAAACGCTCACCTTAACACACTCCACGAGGAAGGAGGGCACCATGGAGCTGGAACACCAAATACTCCCTGCGCTTGTCTTCCTGCTCCTCTACGAGCATCAGCAACGGCGGCGCCGAAGACAGTGGTGAGTACTGCACCTACGACATAGGGGAGGGTGGAGGCAAAAGTCAGGGACACACACACGCAACACCCCCACCCCCAACCCGACCCTCGCACACTACAACACACACACCAATGCATTTCCAAACATCACAGTAACAACCCCCAACCCCCCCGGAAGAATGCAAAGACAAAAGGAAATCAGTACAACCATTGTAATGTATCAAAATACAGTAAGGCCATATATACAGAAACATATACACATTCCAAATATATACATCACGATTAGTAGTGCAGGTATGCACAATTCAATGTCCGTGGACCACTGGGTCCACAATGCATGGGCGAGGCCCACACACGATACCTGTCCAGAAATGGAGAGAACACTGCAGGGGCATCAGATAGAAATACAACAGACACCTCAGGGGGAAGGGAAGGGGGGGCACCTCAGCCGGATGACAGCACCACGCCAGATCCACGACGGGGCTCCATGCCCATTGATCTATCCTGGGGAGTGCAAAGCCACAGTCTCTCAAGTCTCTCCAGTGGGTGGTTTGCCCACTGCTTTATCCTGGGGAGTGCAAAGCCACAGTCTCTCAATTCTCTCCAGTGGGTGGTTTGCCCACTGCTTTATCCTGGGGAGTGCAAAGCCACAGTCTCTCAAGTCTCTCCAGTGGGTGGTTTGCCCACTGCATTATCCTGGGGAGTGCAAAGCCACAGTCTCTCAAGTCTCCAGTGCGTGGTTTGCCCACTGCTTTATCCTGGGGAGTGCAAAGCCACAGTCTCTCAAGTCTCTCCAGTGGGTGGTTTGCCCACTGCTTTATCCTGGGGAGTGCAAAGCCACAGTCTCTGAAGTCTCTCCAGTGGGTGGTTTGCCCACTGCATTATCCTGGGGAGTGCAAAGCCACAGTCTCTCAAGTCTCTCCAGTGGGTGGTTAGCCCACTGCTTTATCTTGGGGAGTGCAAAGCCACAGTCTCTCAAGTCTCTAAAGTGGGTGGTTTGCCCACTGTACCATCCTGGGGAGTGCACAGCCACAGACTCCCAAGTGGATAACACTCTCCACTGGTTCTGGAGGGGGACTGGTGCCCAGAGTGCTTCATACTGTGAAGGATTCAGGTAGTGGATGCAGTTCTACACTGGTTCTGGAGGGGGACTGGTGCCCAGAGTGCTTCATCCTGTGAAGGATTCAGGTAGTGGATGCAGTTCTCCACTGGTTCTGGAGGAGGACTGGTGCCCAGAGTGCATCACGCTCCCCGTGACAGCCCCAGTTCCATCACTGTCCCAGCCGCACATGGGCTAACGATGCTTGAGTTGGCGGTGCTTGCCCTGTTCAGCGGTGCTTGCCATGGCGGTCTTTGCCCTGTTCAGCAGTGCTTGCCCTGTTCAGCGGTGCTTGTCATGGCGGTCTTTGCCCTGTTCAGCGGTGCTTGCCCTGTTCAGCGGTGCTTGCCATGGTGGTCTTTGCCCTGTTCAGCGGTTGACATGGCGGTCTTTTCCCTGTTCAGCGGTGCTTGACATGGCGGTCTTTGCCCTGTTCAGCAGTGCTTGACATGGCGGTCTTTGCCCTGTTCAGCGGTGCTTGCCATGGCGGTCTTTGCCCTGTTCAGTGGTGCTTGCCCTGTTCAGCGGGGCTTGACTTTGCTGTCTCTGACCTGTGCAGCGGTGTGTGGCATGACAGTCCCTCAGTGCCCAGCGGGGCTGTGGCTGCCGGGGCCCTCCAGGGCACTGACGCTGGCGGTAGTCTCTGGACCAGTGACGATAGTGCTGCCCTCCAGGGCACTGACTCTGGCGGTGGTCTCCGGACCAGTGACAATAGTGCTGCCCTCCAGGGCACTGACTCTGGCAGTGGTCTCCGGACCAGTGACGATAGTGCTGCCCTCCAGGGCACTGACTCTGGCAGTGGTCTCCGGACCAGTGACGATGGGGCTGGCGGTGGCGTCCTGGCCAGTGGGGAGGATGGCGGCCTTCTCCGCCGTGCTGCTCTTCCCAGACTTTGGAAGTCCCCTTCACCACCTTGGGAGGAGTCACAGCTGACTCGACACTCCCCCCGGGACCCTTGTGAGTGGCTTTGCCGGCAGGAGTCTTCCCCATCTCCCGTCGGGCACTGTCCAACTTCTGGTGCTTTACAGGGGGTGGACTGGCAGTGCTTTGGCTCCGTGTCACACTGGCTGCCCTGGTGCCCGGTGCACTCCACTTACCTCTAACACGCACCACTGGTACCGGACATTTTTTTGGCTGAGGTGCTAGTACGGGACCTATGAATTGGAGGGGGGGGTGGGACAGAGGTCAAGGTTGCTCAGGAAAAGTTTCTGACGAACACTGGGACGGGTAGCTGGAGGGGGTCTGGGAGTGGAGGAAGAGGAGGTGGTTGTAGGAGGTGTAACTTTAGATTATTTGGGTGCAGGTGCATGTTCTGGAGGCTGTCGTGAGGTGGATGGATGTTGGGTGTGTGGGTGCCCACGTTTGTGAACTTTGGGAGGGGGCGCCACAGACACACTGGGATAGGACACAGGGGATGTGTACATGGTAGTGGGGGGGTGAGTGCAGGTGAGCGGGGAGTATGGTGCTGGGTGTTCTGGTGGGAGTCCTAGTGGCTGTAATGGTAGTGCATGCATGTGAGAGTGTAGACGACACTGGGAGGAAGGAGGGAGACGACGAGGAGGGGGACACAGTGGAGGCAGTGGATGTTGCTGTGTCTGTATGTGGGTGATGCTTGTGTGAGTGCCTGTGGGATGTGTGGTGCCTATGTTTGTCTGAGCTGCCCTTGTGTGTTCACGTGTGTGCAGGCTGGTCTGATGGTGTGCTTGGGATAGGCTGGGGCACAGGGGATTGGGTCTGGGTGGAGGAAGTTGGAGGGGGGAGGCTAGACACAGGGACAATGGCTGCCATCAGTGCTGAGGCCAGAGATTGCAGGGTTCGATGATGGGCAGCCTGACCAGAATGAATGCCCTCCAGGAATGCACTAGTGTGTTGCAACTCCCTTTCTACACCCTTGATGGCATTCACAATGGTAGACTGCCCAACAGTGAGTGACCTGAGGAGGTCAATGGCCTCCTCACTGAGGGCAGCAGGGGTGACAGGGGCAGGGGCTGAGGTGCCTGGGGCGAAGGTGATGCCCACCCTCCTGGATGAGCGGGCACAGAGCGAAGGCTGAGGGGCTGCTGGGAGGGCGGTGCTGGTAGGTGGGGTGGCGGCTGTACCTGTAGAAGTGGGGGGCACAGATGGTGCCGCCACCACAAGGGAGCTCCCATCGGAGGACGAGTCCGTGTCGCTGTTTGCAGATCTGGTGACCGACATGAAGCTCCCCTCGCCCTCCGTCCCACTGGTGTATTCTGAGTCCGTGGTGTGGCCCTCCATGGCCATGTGGGATGCAGCTCCCTCGTGCTCCGGTGCCACTGTACCTCCGCCTGATGATGCTGATGCACAAAAGAACAGGGAGAGCACAAAAAGGGGTGGGGAAACAGAAGAAACACAGGTTGAGTGCATGGCTTACCGCTACCGTTGGCGGACAATACAGACACAGCAGCCCACTGCACTACGCTGCTCTCTTGGCCTCTACAGATGCAGCTCCTGGGATATGGCCTACATGGCTATGACTGTCATCTGCCCACATAGATGACACAGGGGCATGTATACCTGTACTTGGCACTCTACAGAGGTGGGGTGGAGTGGCACATGGCCTGCATTCCGGAGGGGCCTAGCCTACGGAACTCGCCCTGGCCTAGGGAAACCCACAGCCCTCCTTTCCCACCCAGACCCCTCCACTGCGCGCAAAGTCATGAGAATGTGAGTGTACCCACCCCCTTGTGTCTGCTGTGATGCCCTCATGCACCCATCCAACTCAGGGTAGGCCACCGCCAGGATCCGGAACATCAGGGGGGTCATGGTGCGACGGGCACCCCTCCCACGTTGGGAGGCCATCCCCAGCTGAGCCTCCGCCGTCTTCTTGCTCCAGCGGCGAATGTCCTCCCATCTTTTCCGGCAGTGGGTGCTCCGTCTCTGGTGGACCCCCAGGGTACGGACGTCCTTGGCGATGGCATGCCAAATATCCTTCTTCTGGTGGGCGCTGACCTACATGACATGTACAGGGGAAGAAGCGAAGTCATTAGCAACAGCACTGTCGAAGGGAGTGGCCCACATCCCTGCCCTTGCCATGTGGCACATGCAATCACACTTCTTCATGCTCGGAGAACTCTGCCCCCTTCCTACTGACATCCAGCCCTCTCCACCCAGGCATAGCCCATACAATGTGCTCCCTGTGTACTTACCTGTTGGTCTGGAGGACCGTAGAGTAGCGTGTACTGGGGGAGGACCCCGTCCACCAGCTTCTCCAACTCCTGTGCAGTGAAGGCAGGGGCCCTTTCCCCAGACGCACCAGCCATTGTCTCTTTCAGACCGAGGTCACAGCAGCACTTGCAGTGTAGGTCCTCTCCTGTCAAAGATCAGGTATCGAGTGATAGAACCGATAGAAAATGTCGGTCACGTCCGCAGCGGTGACGTCCGCAGCGGTGCGTATCATCACCACCGTCGCACTTCGTCATTGGCTCCTGGGACCCATAGGGTCCAATGTTAACCAATGCAGCATTGCGCCGCGGTCTACAACCGCCTACCGCGACGGTGTACAACCCCAGTGCAGTTACCTCACATCCCATTGTCCCAGTTTAGAGGTCAGGGAGCCGCCATTTCAGGGGCCCACATGGCTTCATTTACAACTCCGTGACACATACCTAGGCCTACACTCAACACACATACAGGAAGAATTTTGTATTTAGTGTCGTGTTCTGTGTAGCTGTGAGTACATACCTCAGAATTGGTTGACTCTGTGGTCGCTGTTGTCCTTCCTAGGCACCGTCAGCTGGGACATGTGAGGAGATGGCGGAATCCTCCGGTGTACCGACCGCTGGTGGACCTGTTAACAATGGAGGAGCGACATTTAATCATCACCTACAGGTTTGACCGTGCCACAATCCAGGAACTTTGTACCCAGTTGAAGCCAGACCTGATGTAACCAATCCGCCATCCCACAGGAATCCCCCCTCAAGTGCAGGTGCTATCAGTGCTCCATTTCCTAGCAAGTGGGTCATTTCAAACAACAGTGGCCGTGGCATCAGGGATGTCCCAGCCTATGTTTTCCAACGTGTTGTCCAGAGTGTTGTCTGCCCTGTTGAAACACGTGAGGAGCTACATCGTTTTCCCTCAGGTGGAGGATTTGGCTACAGTTAAAGGTGACTTCTGTGCCCTGGGACATATCCCTAACATCATAGGTGCCATTGATGGGAACCATGTGGCTTTGGTCCCCCCCCACAGGAGTGAACAGGTGTACAGGAACCGGACGAGTTATCATTCGATGAATGTACAGATGGTATGTTTGGCAGACCAGTACATCTAGCAGGTAAATGCTATGTTCCCTGGCTCAGTGCATGACGCCTACATCCGGCGAAATAGCAGCATGCCGTATGTGATGGGTCAACTCCAGAGGCACCGTGTGTGGCTATTAGGGGACTCTGGTTACCCCAACCTGTCATGGCTATTGACCCCAGTGAGGAATCCCAGGACCAGGGCAGAGGAACGCTACAATGAGGCCCATGGGCGGACTAGGAGGGTGATCGAACGCACCTTCGGCCTCCTGAAAGCCAGGTTCAGGTGCCTCCACAATGACAGGTGGTTCCCTATTCTACTCACCAAGGAAGGTGTGCCAGATCATCATCGCCTGCTCTATGCTTCACAACTTGGCTTTGCGACAACAGGTGCCTTTTCTGCAGGAGGATGGTCCTGATGACGGTGTTGTGGCAGCTGTGGAGCCTATGGACAGTGATGAGGAGGAAGCAGAGGAAGAAGACATTGACAACAGGGACTCTGTCATACAGCAATATTTCCAGTGACACACAGGTGAGAACTATTTTTTTACTATTACATTTACTTTCACACTTCTACCTCTATCCTGTCTGTCAATTTGAAGTATTATTTGCTAACTGAGTGATACATTTCCATTACGGTTTCACAGGTGTGATTACCAACGGGTGTCATCTGCTTGCATCCTTCATGGGCTTGTGATGTGTAACATAGGTATGTTGACATTACATTTTCGAACGGTTTTTGTCATTGTCATAGATAATACACATTTTCAAAATCACAGACTGACTCCAGATTGTTTTGTGGTTCAAGGGTGTTTATTGAAGGGCTATTTATTGGAGGGGGTGGCAAAATGGTGATGGGTGATGGTGGAGGAATGTCCATGGCAGAGTCCAGTCTATTAGTCTCACAGGTGCATTGCCCATATGGGCATAGGAAGTGGAGCTGGGGCAGTTCCAATCTGGACAGGGTAACAAAGTGGGACAGTGGGAGGACAATCAGGGTGGTCTCATTTCCTGGCGGGGGTCTTGCCATCTTGCTCTGTCCTGTTCATGGATCTCAGGGACCGCCTGCAGGGTGGTTCTCCGTCTGCAGGGGGTGGGGTGCTGGTGTGGTGGTCCTGTGGTGGGGCGTCCTGTTCACTAGCGCCGGCGGAGGTGGTGGGCAGTTCATCATCCAGTCTAGTGTCAAGGGCCCCTTGGAGTGCCACGGTGTCCCTCATGGTCTTTTGTATGTCCTTCAGCACCCCTACAATGGTGCCCAGGGCGGAGCTGATGGTTCTGAGCTCCTCCCTGAAGCCCAAATACTGTTCCTCCTGCATGCGCTGGGTCTCCTGAAACTTGGCCAGGACCGTAGCCATCGTCTCCTGGGAGTGGTGGTATGCTCCCATGATGGAGGAGAGGGCCTCGTGGAGATTGGGTTCCCTTGGCCTGTCCGCCCCCTGTCGCACAGCAGCCCTCCCAGTTCCCCTGTCCCCCTGTGTTCCTGTGCCTCCGTCCCCTGGACCGTGTGCCCACTACCACTGCCCCCAGGTCCCTGTTGTTGTTGGGGTGGTGGGTTATCCTGGGTTCCCTGTAGTGGTGGACACGCTGATTGACGTGTCCTGGGGACGGAGGTATGGGCCCGCTGGGTGGGTGCTGTGCTGGTGTTACCAGAGGGTGGAAGGTCAGTGTTGGGCTGTGCCTGTGCGAGGGGAACTGACTGTCCCGAGGCCCACGATGGTCCGCGCTGGTCATCTGGATCCAGTTGGCCAGAGCTGCTGTCATCACTGTGGGCCTCTTCTGTGGGTGGGGTAGAGATGTCGGACCCTCCTGTCTGGTGACGTTACTTAGTGGTCCTGCAGAGGTATAAAAGTATGATTATTGCATCTGTGTGTGTCATGGTGTGCAATGGGTGGGTGTGCAAGCATTCCTGTGTGGGGGCTTGTGTGATGATGGTTCGGGGGTGTTATGGGTATGTGCAGTGGGCATGCTTTAGTGATGGGTGTCCATGCTTTGTTGTGTCATGCAGGGCTTGGTGTTGGGATGGGTGGTTTGTGTTATTAGTCCATTAGTGAGGTGTTGGAGTGATAGGGGAGGGGGTGAGGGTGGAGGTGTGTGATAGCATGCAGGTAGGGTGGGGGATATGATAGTTGAGATTTGACTTACCAGTGTCCATTCCTCCACCGACTCCTCCAAGGCCCTCTGGATGCATAATGGTCAAGACCTGCTCCTCCCATGTTGTTAGTTGTGGGGGAGGAGGTGGGGGTCCGCCGCCAGTCCACTGAATCGCGATGTTGTGCCTGGAGACCAGGGAACGCACCTTCCCCCGTGGGTCGTTCCACCTCTTCCTGATGTCCTCCCGATTTCTTGGGTGCTGTCCCACTGCGTTGACCCTGTCCACGATTCTTCGCCATAGCTCCATCTTCCTAGCTATAGAGGTGTGCTGCACCTGTGATCCAAATAGCTGTGGCTCTACCCGTACGATTTCCTTCACCATAACCCTGAGCTCCTCCTCTGAAAACCTGGGGCGTCTTTGGCGTGCCATGGGGTGGTGTAGGTGATGTGTGGGGTGGTGTATGTGGTGATGAGTGTGGTGATGTGTAGTTGTGTGTAGTGTTTTGTGTGTGGATGTTGTGTGGGTGATGGTGTTTTGTGCCTCTGTGTGGTGGGGTTGTCTATTGCTGTGCTCTCTCTCTGTCGCCTTTGTCTCTAAATTTGGGTCGTAGGGGTTTGTGGGTGATGTGGGTGTGTGTTTTATACTGCATTGGGTGTGTGGGAGTGGTATTTGTATGTGCATCAGGTGTGTATTTTTCGAATTGTCCAATGTGGCGGTGTTTTGGAGATGTGTGTGTATTTTGAGCGCAGCGGTGTGTACCGCCAATGGAATACCGCGTTTGAAAGACTTCTGCGTGGATTCGTGGGTAGTAATAGCATGGGCGTGTTTCTGTTGGCGTGATGGTGGAGGTTTTGTTTTCGCCGGTTTATCACTGACCTTTGGTGTGGCGGACCTGTGTGGGTGTCTAAATTTCGGCGGATTCCGAGCAGTGGGTCATAATAGCTGCGGCGGAATTCCGCGGCGGTGTATTGGCGGTCTTCTGCACGGCGGTAAGCGGCTTTTACCGCCAATGTTGTAATGAGGGCCATTGTCTGGGATCCCTCGGGACCATTCAACCTGTGACCGTGTTCAACTGATCGACCACTGCTTGCCAAAAGGTATAAAGTGCATGGCATCCCCACAACATGTGTAAGAAGTCCACATGTTCGACCTGACACCAGGGACAGGTAGAGGCCCTCCCTAGATAAATAGTATGTAACAATGCCAGGGTTAGATATACTTGGTGGATAACATTATAATGTATCAATTTGAACCTCACATTCGCTGTGGCGGTCTGTATCGCTGCGTGCAGTTTCCCGCTCCTTGTCTGTAAGTTGTCAACCCAGAGCTTCTTGCCACCTACCTTATACCTACAACATGCTCAGTGAGACACTGTCGCAGAGTGCCCTATATATAAAAGACATCAATCTACTTCCACCCGCCACGTGAAGCAGAGCAACCAGTGTACAAACCTCCTTGGAGACATCCAGGAATGGGCGCCATATCTTGCGAGCAGTGACCGTTATCTTAGTGAATTGAAGAAATTGCCCTCAGCCAAGATTAAAGGTCCCCATCGCAGCATAATAAATCTGTCATTTAGATACAGATCACATAAGGTGTTACAACTTAGGTTCCCAGATTTTAGTTTTACTGATTTTTAGAGATAAATACAGAAAGAAAACATTGCGTTTCCTCTTTGTATTTATTTTTAAAAGCTAAAAAAATACTGAAAATTCTGCTTCTTGTGAGGGACACTCCATACTTTCTTTCATGAATTCCAGGCAAAAGCTGAGCAGGAGGACAGTATGTGTAGTTAAAAAAGCAGGGTAAGAGTTCCTCAAATACAAACCTATGTTAACATATATTTGTAACATAATGCTTATATACATCTGTGGGTGTAGCATTTTGGTACATGTGGCTGCTTAATTTGCTAAAACGCTACATTCATCCAATTATGAATGAGCCACTAACCATTTTACAACTTCATTTATTCTCAAAACACAAAATAAATATGGATAAATACCAACACGATGGCCAAAATATAAATATGGATAAATACAGACGGAAATGTTAAAAATATAAATACCATAAAACCGGGAGCCCTAACTAAAACCTCCGGTCTGCCACCTATCCATTGCGATCATGTTCATTATTTATATAAAGGGCTGCAAGGACAATATGGGCATGTCTGAGGCATAAGGATTGCATCGAAGTACCCATCGGACCGCCCAATCCTATGCCCTGCACACCTGTTGTACCATGTGAGGGACTGAGGTGGGGACTCTCGCCCCCAACATCATGAGTTCAGGAAGGGGCATGCCATCACAAGCGCCACAGAGTAAATATTTCTCCCAACTTTCCTCCATGTCCAAACAAAACACTGTGTGTTGTAGTGGTGGACGAGGTAATAGAGCTTCAAGTTGGGTAATTCCAGCTCCCCTCGAAACCAAAGCCATTTTAAAGTTGCCAGACTAACTCTTTTCATCCCAGCCACCCAGAGCAGTTCGACAATGATCTTGACAATTCGCGAAAATATTTCCTTGGGATGTACAACACCCCCTGAAAAACGTAGAGACATGGGGGCAGTACAATTATTTTCACGAGTGTTGCCTCACCCATTAAGGGTCAGTGGATCGTGTTCCAGAATTTGACCAATGGTCTAAGCTCTTCAAGGACGCTTCCAATAGTTTCAAATGTCCCTGTCTCCCTTGCGATCTGTATCCCAGGATACCTCATGCTAGCAGTTTCCAGGAGAGGTCTAGCTGCGGGTGTTGATGTTGTGGTGTCTCTCCCAGACAACCTAATGAAAACAGTTTTGATTTGGCCTAATTGACCTAGAGTCCGAGACCTTTCCAAACTCTGTGAGGGTCGCTAGCAGAATAGGAACTGAATACTCTGGCTGTCTCAAATAAACCAATGAGTTATTCGCATACAGAGAGACCACGTATGGTCTCTCTTAATTTCACTCCCCAACCTTGCAGCACCGAACGCAACTGACATGCCAGCGGTTCCACATAGCTAGTGTGAATAATAGCGGTGACAATGGGCACACCTGTCTAGTCCCCTGTTGAAGGGGAAATCGATGCCATCCTGCCAATATGGACCATTGGGTCCCGATAGAGGAACTGTACCCACTTGATAAATGCCTCTCTACTTTAAGCAGGATCTGCCACAAATATTCCCTTGATAGGAAATGAAATGCCTGCTCAATATCAAGCAGGGCCACTGCATAGGAGTCGTCTCATATTTCGGGAGCGTGTATTACCAGAGACAGCTGCCTTAATTACTCAGAGTATTTCTGCAGGGGATAAAACCGGATTGGTCTATGTGTACCAGTGCAGGCAGGTGGCCCAGTAAGTATTTTAACATCCACGTTGATCATGAAGAGGGGGTGCTACGAGGAGACCTTCCAAACATCCCTACCAGGCTTGGGAATCATACCTATAAGTGTTTTCACACTATTCATCACCTTCATGCATTCCTCCTCAGAAGCACCTTCATGGCATCCTACTCTGTAGCTCGAGTGCAGGCGCTCTCACAGTTATACTCAAAGTAATGTTCTAACACTTCAAAAACAGTATGACAAATGTGGGATCTGCTAAGGCTTCTGCCCTCATCCTTCAAAGAGGGATCCTCGGGCCTTCCTATTAGTCCTATAAGAGAACAGCAGTGGGGAATGATAAGATATATAGCGCACAAGATGGAGACAAAAACTACACTCTGAGCTATGGTGCTGGACATCAAGCAAGCGTCTAACCGGCTATACGCCCCAATGGCTGGTGTCTAACAGGAGTAGGTACGCCTCTGTGGATTGCGTTCTCTCCAAATGTCATGGAGACCAAGCCCCCGCATAACTTCACGAAGCACCCCAGTCAATACTGGCTTTGCATATACTCTAGGGGGATCACGATCAAGCTCACCATTTAACACGCTGTTGAGGTCCCCAGCAACTATCACTTCCAGACCAATTTGATCAGCAGCAGCCCTCATCAGTGCTCCATAGAAATCAGCATCATCTACATTAGAGACAAATGTTTATTAGACACAGCACCCTGGCATCCAGCATGCCAGATACAATGACATACAAATCCTCTTGGTATACCACCACACCCATGGCCGAAAAGGAATCGCTCGAGCCACCCAGATTAGCACACCTCTGGCATAACTAGAATAGGAGTTTGCATATATCTGTTCTCTTCATCATTTGCGCAACTGTCCAATACAGTCCCCCCCTAGTATGTGTTTCTTGGAGGAATACTACTGAAATTCTATACCTTTTCTGATACCTTTTCAAATACGCGTACATCCTCCTTCTCTTAAAAGGCTGTCCAAGTCGCCTCACATTCCAAATTAGGAATTTCCAGGTCTGATCCATCATGTACTGTTTGACGGGGAACACACCCCCTCCATCCCATCCCATCCCTCCACATTCCGCATCCACTCCATTCAACCAGTCAGCAATAGAACCATGCAAGGTAGAGCAAATCTTCCCACCCCAGTGTAGCCAACCAACAGAAAAACAAGAACTAAATCATCCACCCACAGGCATTGTCTTTAAACAACTTAAGTCCATTACATCAGGGCTAAAACTCAGAGCCCTCTGCCCCACCCAACCCGCAGAGGCTGAAGCCTCAACCTCCATAGTTGCAGCTCGCTGAGAGCTCAGCGCAGCAAGGCTGTAGGCACTTGAGCTGCACCTATGGACCGCAGCCCTCGGTCCCTTCCCATTGACCATCAGAGAGTCCACAGGCTGCCCTCACAATCTGTCTATGACATCTCAAAGGAACACCAAAAAATAGTACAACAAATCCCCCATAAAAATAACAATATGAGTAAAACAATAGCCCACCCCTTCAGTATATTACCACATACAGGAGCTGAAACCAGGATTATACATTACAGCCTCAACTGCAACAGACAGCCTCACATCTGAGAAATTCAGTAGTCTCCAGTCTCTGCATCAGCATCTAAGGCAGTTCCCAGTGGCATCCCCAACACACACAGCCAGCTCGTACGTCAGGTGCCATCTCCATCACCAGGGCAGCCAAGTCTTTCCAGAGAAGTCAGCACTCCAAGTCTGTGCTGTCACTGAGGTTGTCCCAGTCTCCCCAGTGATGTTGAAAGTCTCTCTGGTATCCGGCACACAATTGGAGTCCTCAAGAGTGCCATCCGGGTGGACCATGATCCTTCCAGTTTGCCTGGCCCCAGTCTATACCTCTGATCGGAGATCCGTCATGATCTTGTGGTTCATTGATTAGTAGCAGGGTTGTCCCATTTGCGGCTCAAGGGGGTCTGCCATCCGCTCCTCCCAACAAGTCAAGCCACTTGTTAGCAGCCTCTGGGTATCAAATAAGTATCTTTCTGCTGTGTTACACCCTGAGCCTCGCCGGGAACATCAAGCCGTACCGGAAATCAAGGTCCCTTAAACGCCATTTGGTGTTTTTAGAAGTTTTTTTAGAAGATCTTGCACTTTTTGGGCATAATCTGGGAAGATCATAATGTTCTGCCCCTCATATTGTGTGCCCCGTGTACCCGGATGTGTTGCAGTATTGTGTCTTGGTCTCTGTAATTGAAGAGTCTGGAAATTAATGCACGGTGACCTCTCAGTTTAGGCTCAGGTGCCAACACACGGTAGGCCAGTTCAATTGTGAAAAAATTAGAGAGCTTCAGTGGCTTTACAGCAGTGGTGATCCACTCCTCCATGAACAGCTCGGCAGACTGTCCCTCTGCTCATTCCAGAAAGCTCACAAAGCGCAAAGTGTCCCTCCGCATCCTTGATCCCTTCTTCCATGTGCGCTGTATTTTCTCTGAGCTCCGCCATCATCTTTTGTAGGGACCTCCTGTTAGAGCACTGCAACTTGTCCCTGAGCTTCCGACACCCGCTCCGACATGTTCCTGAAGTCGGTGCAAAGCAAGCCCACCTCAGTCGCCAACGTATCAATTTTCACAAACATGACCTCCTTCAATCTTGTGATCCCTGCCATGATGTTCGTCATTGTTGGGACTCCTTGTTCCATGGGCAAATCATGTCCATTTGGAATCTCCACTGCCCCCCACCAGGATGAGTATAATTGTTCATTTTGTTAGTCTTTACCAGCTTGGCAGCCAGCGGGAGCCCTTGAGGTTTGGTCTTTTGCCGTATTGGGAAGCGCAGAAGCCTCGTTAATGTCCACCACATAGGCCCAGGCCACAGTAGATTCTGCTTTCTTTCTCCAAAGGCTGTCTCACACAAGAATGGAAAGAGGTGCCTCAGAGGATCCCCAATATCATTAAATCAGTCCATTAAAGGCCAATGGGATGAATAGTGGTCTCAGAGGTTTGCCCCCTCAAACTTGAAGAGGAGTGAAGAAGGCAGGATGTCCAACAAGTGGGTGCCCCCACTCGCCCACCACGCATAGAATACCAACTGTCCTTGTAGAAGCGAGCCCGGCTCAACTCAGCTCAGAAACCAAAGACCAGCCTGCTCTTGAGTTTATATAAAGTAATTTATGTCGTGCACACGGACACTGATCAGCCTGAGAGACCAAGCCCGAATGAGTCTAAAGAAGGAAGTAATACATGATCTTTTATCCTATCAAACCATAAAGAAAGTTTGTACATTTCATTGGTCTAGACAATGACGTATGATTATTTCTTCAGAATTGCAAAAGATGTTGCAGTTCATTCCTTCCTAACATACCATCTATAGTAAAATAAAGCCTAGACAAGGAAATTACAGAATGTGTCCTACGTGTCTAGTATTACGTGATACATCTTTCTATAGAACTGAGAACAGCATGTACATAGGATGGTAAATTTGTAAAGAAAGATTGCTTCAGCTAGCATGCAATGATATTTCATGGAGGCTGTTCTAATAGAAAGCCTCGCAACATAATGCGTTCCGAGCAACAGCAAAATATCAGTAAAATATCAGTAACCATAGTTCATGTCGGTCATTAGGTGTCCTGGGGAAATGCGTTTCCACATTCCGCCCTCTGATAATTAATGACAACCTAAACTTCAAGATGAAGGGGGGCCATTTCGGTGGGGTGTCGCCACACCTAGCATTGTCTTCTCTTTCTATGTGGCAGTGATGTGCAGTAGCCTTGCTGCAGACATTCTTTATTAGTATTGTCACGAAGGAGGGACAAACTGTTATCAGCACACAGAGTTATGAGTGCCACTATCCCTACTACCAGCACTTCTATAAGCCATGATCCCTAACCACGGAAGCAGGCCCCAAGCGTTCCCAGTATTCCTCCTATATCTGTTGAGACCGACACTTCCTTTTCCCCCTTCTCTACCTTCCTTATATTTCCTATTGCCCCTCTTATATTACTGCTGTTGTCTGGAATCTATATGCAGCACTCTTGAAGGATCACCTGACAGACACCACCATGTTTTGCAAGAATGATGTCTAACGCCATTCAGTTTTGAATCATAAACGCTCTTATATCGGTAAGTTCCTCAGTGATGTTTCCCAGGGCTGTTGCAGTGGAGCTCGCCTAGTGACTTTAAACCTACTTAGCGTGCTCTATTTTAGTCCTTTTATTTTATTATTTCTTGTAAGATGGCTGCCATTATTTATAGTTATAAAAATCAGTGTCATCAAGTGATGTACGTAGGTTTCACATCATGTCCCTTACGTGTGACAGGAACATAATGTACACTCTTTGGGGATTGTTTACTTAATTGCCACCACACGTCTGACTCCTTATCAATTGTTTGGGAACACACCTGTGTCCGGGGTCCTACAAGATCTGCATAAATACATCTCGCACAGACAAGGATATCAGAGGGATTCCTTCCAGATGCCATCTATGCCATATATGCTGTACGTCACCTTGCTGCAGAAATCAGCCTTCGTGTCACTACGGAGTCTCATCTAGAGGACCCATTCCAAAGTAACGAGGGTTGGGGGCGCTTCTCATGGGTATGGTACTGGCAGATTAGGTTTATCACACTTAGCTCTCATTATGTTAGGGATTAGGGGTCATATGTACAAACACATTTTCCCATAGACACAGAATGGGTAAAACCCTTTGATACATCTGGCCCTAGGCTCTCTATGCTAAGGATTTTACACTTCATATTTATTACAAGATGTTGGGGGTCTTCGTATTCACTACTCTCATCTTCACAATTATGCTTCTTTTATTGTTTAATGTGCTAATTATCATAGATCATGCATTTTTTCATAAATTGCAGTCTTTTCAATAAATATATTGAAACTCTCCTGCATCTCCTTCATTGCCTGTGTGTGACTGAGACTTATTACGAATGTGAGAAAAGGATAACTTCCGTCCCACCATGACTCCTCTGCACTCTAGAGTCCATGCATAACGCTGCTAGAAATCACCTTTTTCTGTTTGAGTTTTTAGTGAGGTACTGCTTGTAAACCGGGAGGGTTGGGATGACAGTTGCGACTTGTTGTAGGAGTGACTCATTCGCCTACAACCAAAAGTGCTGTCATCCCTAAACCAGCAATCTCGACTAGGAGCGAGAGTCCAACTACAACACCACAATCTGCTAAATTCTGCCTCCAAGCCCTCAAATAAATAAAGCAACTAGCCTCTATTGAGCATCTGAAAAATGAAATTTAAGCTCCTATCATCTCAAGACTGTACCTCGAATTTGCAATGCTAGTAGGTTTCGCACAATCTTCATTTACTCTGACGTAGACAATAATACACTCTGGCCAGACCGAAAAAATGTGATTGTGTCATGTCTGTGCTTCATGGTCTATTTTTGCTACTAATAACAACAAGAATTAAATTCAAAGTATGATGTCTCACTTAAAAGTCCCCCTACTTATGCGAGCTGCTCACTATTTCCACCAGTCAGAGAAGACTCAGAAGTCCTAATCCCCTTCAACTGAATTTACAAAAGTTAGAAATGTCACTTACAAAAATACACACCTGTACAACTGCAGCAACTTACACTTACAACTCTCTTCCTCTAGCCATTTAAACAAACTATACCTTTTTTAGGGTCAGGGAGCATTTTAAAATTAAATGTTTCCCTCTCTTCCAGAATTAATGTTATAAAATATAGGTCACGTTGCTCTTTTAGATCATTTGTTTATTTGACATCTTATTCCAAATAATTTTCTGTCTAATACCAATTTTTCACTATGTTGTCTGTTATGAAAATTCTTATCTTGTATGTTAATTATAGCCAATTGAGTTCATAGTAAAGCGCCATAACGCTGTTTGGTGCAGAGAAGTGCTACATGCAACTGGTATAAAATAGAAAGACATACTGTATTTTAGAGATTTTAGAACTTGAGCGGTAATTTGCCTTTTTATTTTTGTTTTGTAGTGTCAGTTTTGTGACAAAGCATTCTTGAACAATAC
Source organism: Pleurodeles waltl (assembly GCF_031143425.1). Classification (NCBI taxonomy): domain Eukaryota; kingdom Metazoa; phylum Chordata; class Amphibia; order Caudata; family Salamandridae; genus Pleurodeles; species Pleurodeles waltl. The sequence continues at coordinate 530,761,994 of NC_090447.1, read as the reverse complement.
CTACCTCCAAAACCACATCCTAAGGCGTCACCCCGAAACAGCGAACGCAGGTAAGCAGTTCTTAAATGTTCAATTATGAAGGTCTCGATCCTTTATTTGGGAACTCGTTTTCCCACTGCAACTCACTTTGTCCAGGTAGAATTTTGAGTATTTTTCATTGTCATTATTCGATTTCAGTTCTTTGATTATAATGTTTTGGCCGCACTGCTAACAGTATGAGTTTCCCCTCAGTTGCCTGAAACACATGTTGCATATTACTAGAAATTATACGTTTTTTCAGGGTTCCACCTATTAAAACAATTTACTTCAAGTTTGATATTCTTGTCACAAATTTGTCACTTGAATCTTTAATACATACGTTGAAATGTGTCTTCGGTTCAGTATTTTTGGATGTTAATCATGGTTGTTGAAATCATTCTGTTTTTCCTTGAACTCACTTGCTTAATACTTTTTTCACCCGCCCTCCTCACCTTTTTGTGCTGGCTTCTTAGTTTTGTAGTGCTGATTCTCCAATTGTCTAATTTTCTGAATCTCTGTGCACTTTCAAGCTAGCGGATGCCGATAACCTTTCCACGAATGTCAGCCCACATATAGGAGTAAAATATGTCAGGCTATACTGTTTTCACACTGTTTTAGAAGGATTATGATTGACTAGGCCCACCACAGCAGTGCTTATTTTGTAAATAAAGAGGTGCCGGTGCCCGAAGCCATCATCTTAAACACGCTGTTGCTGCAATTAAATATGCGAACACAGAATTCTGTGGCAGCGTAGTTCTGAAGCCATCTCAGACCTCTTCAATCGATTTATAGCCACTCCCTGACCCTTAAGCTCACTCTTGCAGCTTTCTGCTTTCTCCCATTGTGACACTTTTTCGTTTTTCTCTTCCTCCGCCTTTCCCATATGTGTCTTTTGCTCCCAGTAAATGCTTGAGGCAGAAACAGAAGTGCCGACCCTCAAAAATAAGTGTTGGTGCTCCTCACCGGAAAACACAAGCACACATTAAGCAGTGCCACATATGCCCTAAACTAACTCGGTGACCATTGTTTAATAGTATGAATCTAATTCACAGCTGGATTAATGTCTATAGTGTTGTATTCCACAACGAATGGAATCTCGTGCCACGGCTGATTTTTCAATAATGTAATGTGTTTTAATGCGTGTATGTGTGTTGTATTTGCATAGCACAAACCCAGTCCAAAAGGCGACTGAGCAGTATTCAGAGACAAAGGCAAGCATACAGACGAGTTAGAAGAGAGATGGTTATTGGATTGTTACTGCATTGTGATGTTGTGTTTCTTAGAAAGGTGTGTACTCAACTATTCCCTAAATCGGAGCAGCGTTGGAACTTTGCTTATGGATATAAGAATGTTATCCTGTGTCTAATACGGCCTTGTCCCATTTACTCGGTTAGAAATGGGGTCTGTAGTTGGCAGTCGGTTTACACCCTCTCCAAGTAGGGGCCCTCACTCTAGACAGTGCAAGGGAGTCACACTCCTAAGATAACCCCTGTTCACCCCCCTTGGTAGTTTGATATGAGCAGTTAGGCTTATCTCAGACACAATGTGTTAAATATTTGTACCCACACACAGTAACACAATGAAAACACTACATATGGACACCACACCAGTTTAGAAAAAATAGCCATTTATTTATCTAAGTAAAACAAGACCAAAACAACCAAAATCCAATATACACAAACAAAGATATGAATTTTGAAACACAAAATCCTTATAAAAGCACTTAAAAACACAATAGCTCCAACTGGTGCTATCACGGCGTCATACCGGAGTGGTTCCCAACAGTCCGACACCACTCACAAGGGAGAGCAGTGCCGGTCACGGAGTCGCACGGACCAGAGTCAAAGATGAGGTATGGAGTCAGGGAGGTGAGGCGTCGCTGGAGCCGGTGCGGCGTCGGTTCCCTGCTGCTACGCAGCAGGGGAGGCATTGGTTCGTTACTGCTACACAAGGGAGGTGAGGTGTCGGTTCTTTATAGAGGCAGCGGAGGTGAGGTGTCGGTTCCTTCCTGAGGCAGCGGGTCTGGTGGGGTCAAATAGTCCAGCGGGTCAAGACGCTATGAGGTGACTTTGCAGTGTCGCAGTCACACCACAGGGCTACAGGTACTGTGGCGGAATGGGGTGTCACAGGCAGTGATCACACGTATTCGGGACTCACGATTTTGCGGCACTTCAGAGGCGCTGCTGTAGCATCAGGCCTGCAGTGTTGGTCACTGTCAGCACACTTCAGCGGGGACCTTGGCTTTGGGTGCAGGCAGTGGCGCGAAGTCGGGCAGCAGCGCCAGTTCTGGAGTCGTCTGGAGTTGGTATGCCTGGTTCTTCTTGTTTTTCTGCCAGACTTCACTCCCAAGGGCCCAGGAACTAAAGTGGACACCTCTTGGCAAGTAAGGGTCCTCAGCAAGAGAACCCATGGGCTGGCAGGGGAAGTCTTTGATGCCCCTGACACTTCTTAACAGTAGGCAAGCTCAGTCCAAGCCCTTGGAGAAACTTCTCAAGCAGGATACACAGCAAAGTTGAGTCTTTGTCCTCTCCAAAGTAGAATCAGCAATTGCAGGCCAACCCTGCAAAGCACACACAGCAAAGGGGCAGTACTCCTCCTTACAGCTCTTCAGCTGTTCTCCTTGGCAGAGTCTCCTATTGATCCAGAAGTCTTCTAAACGTCTGGGTTTTGGGCCCAATACCTATATTCATTTCTGCCTTTGAAGTAGGCAAACTTCAAAGGAAAGTCTTTGTAGTGCACAAGACCCTGCCTTTCCTGCCCTGGTCCCAGAGGTTGGAGACTGAATTGAGGTGCGAGTGTTCTCCCACCAATCTAGCCCAGGAAGACCCATCAGGATTTGCAGGGCACACCTCAGCTCCCTTTGTGTGACTGTCTAGAGTGAATTCTCAACCAGCCCAACTGTCATCCTGACCCAGACGTGTATGCCGCCAGGCAGAGGCACAGATTGGTTAAGCAAGAAAATGCCCACTTTCTAAAAGTGGCCTTTTCAAACATGCAAGTTAAAAATCATCTTCATTAAAAGCGGTAGTTTTACATTGTGAGTTTAGCTAGCCCCAAACTCATTATGTCTATCTGCTCTCAATAGGAAATTAAACTTAAAAGAAATTTTAAAGCAGACCCCATGTTAACCTATAAGAGAGATAGGCCTTGCAACATTGAAACACAAATTTGGCAGTATTTCACTGTCAGGACATGTAAAACACCTCAGTACATGTCCCACCTTTAACATACCCTACACCCTGCCCATGGGGCTACCTAGGGGTGCCTTACATGTACAAAAAGGGAAGTTTGCGGTCTGGCAAGTGGGTACACTTGCCAGATCTAATTGGCAGTTTAAAACTACACACACAGACTCTGCAGTGGCATGTCTGAGCCATGTCTACAGGGCTACTCATGTGGGTGGCACAATCAGTGCTGCAGGCCCACTACTAGCATTTGATTTACAGACCCTGGGCACTTCTAGTACACTTTACTTGGGACTTACTAATAAAACAAATATGCAGATCATGGAAAAGCCAATTACACATACAATTTACACAGGGAGCACTTGCACTTTAGCACTTGTCAGCCATGGTAAATTCCCTGAGTACCAGAACCTGCAAAAATAGAGCCCAGCACACACTCAAAACATAGGAATCAGAGGCACAAAATAAAGACAGGGGAGACTATGCCGAGAATGCCAGGTCTAACACATGTCCCCCCAGCTGAAAGTGAGGAGAACTACCCAACCTCATGGGGTTCTCATCACCAATGCAGAAGAATCTGGACAAACCATCAGCATTGGCGTGTTCTGTTCCTGGGCAGTGTTCCTCCGTAAAGTCCATTCCCTGTACGGAGATGGACCATGTTAGAAATTGGGTCTCTGGATTGCAGTCAGTTTGCACTCTGTCCAAGCGGGGACCCTTACTTTAGTCAAGGCAATGAAGGTACACACTCAAGACACCCCCTGCCTACCCCCTTGGTAGCTTGGCGCAAGCAGTCAGACTTATCTCAAAAGCAATGTGTAAAGTATTTGTGCCAACACACACAGTAATACAGTGAGGACACTACAAAGTGGACACCACACCAGTTTAGAAAAATAAGAAATAATTATCTAAATCAAACAAGACCAAAATGACAAAAATTCAACATACACAAGTCAAGATATGCATTTTCAAAAGAATAAGAGTCTTACTTTTTAGAAAACAATGGAAACGTTGATTTTACACAAAGTACCTGGTTTGCGTAAAAAATAAAGCCACACGGGCGAGCATGCATTGGAAAAGTCAGCGATGCGTCAATTCCTTACTCACAAATGAGGCCGTGCATATTTTTTTCTCCGGTCGGGTAGGCATAGTATCGTTTTTCTCCCTCACAAGAGAGCGATGCGTTGATATCCGGACAGGGCACCTCATATCCGCGCAGGTTCATGATGACTTTGACACATAGGGATGATGCATGAGAAATCCGGTCGCATGGTGTTAGAAAACCGTGCAGTTTTTTTTTTTCATCGTTATCAGCAGCCACAAGCGGCTGTTGCGTTGTTTCTCCACACGCGATGCGTCTATCTCTCATCTGTGATGCAGGGGGAGAGTTGATTTTAGCCACAAATCGGGTGGTGTATCGTTTATCAGCCACGTTGCAGATGGTGTGTGGAAAATTTCCCTGCATGGCATTCTGTGCATGGATTTCAGTCCTTGTTCTGCCAACTTCACCTTACAAGGGTCCAGGGACTGCATAGGGCACCATTTGGCCGAGCAGGAGTCTCAGCAGAGTCCAGTTGCTGGCAGAGGAAGTCTTTGAAGGCCCTGAGACTTCAAAACAGGAGGCAAGCGCAGTTCAAGCCTTTGAAGATTCTTCTCAAGCAGGAATGCACAACAAAGTCCAGTCTTTGTCCCCTTTCACAGGCAGAAGCAGCAACTGCAGGATAGCCCAACAAAGCACAGTCACAGGCAGGGGCAGCACTTCTCCTCAGCTCTTTAGCTCTTCTCCTTGGCAGAGGTTCCTCTTGGTTCCAGAAGTGATCTAAAAGTCTGGGGTTTTAGGTCCACTACTTATACCCCTTTCTGCCTTCGAAATAGGAAAACTTCAAAGGAAAGTCTCTGTTGTTCACAAGATCCTGCCTTGCGCAGGCCAGGCCCCAGACACATACCAGGGAGTTGGAGACTGCATTGTGTGAGGGCAGGTACAGCCCATTCAAGTGTAAGTGACCGCTCCTTCCTCCACTGCAGCTCACATGGCTCATCACAAGATGCAGGCTACACACCAGCTCCGTTTGTGTCACTGTCTAGAGGAGATTCACAAATAGCCCAACTGTCAGTCTGACTCAGACAGGGAATCCAGAAACCTGCAGAGTCACAGAATGGTTAAAGCAAGAAAATACCTACTTTCTAAAAGTGGCATTTTCAAACTAACACTCTAAAAATCAACTTCGCTAACAGATGTACTTTTAAATTGTGAGTTCAGAGACCCCAAACTCCACATCTCAATCTGCTCCCAAAGGAAAAATACACTTAAAAGATATTTAAAGTTAGCCCCCATGTTAACCTATGAGATAGATAGGCCTGCCAACTGTAAAACCCAATTTTTTCAGTATTTCACTGTCAGGACATGTAAAACACCTCAGTTCATGTCCCACCTTTAACATACCCTGCACCCGCCTCCCTGGGGCTACCTAGGGCCTACCTTAAGGGCGCCTTACATGTACAAAAAGGGAAGGTTTGGGCCTGGCAAGGGGGGGTCAAATTGGCAGTTTAAAACTGCACACACAGACACTGCAGTGGCAGGTCTGAGCTATGTTTACAGGGCTACTCATGTGGGTGGCACTATCAGTGCTGCAGGCCCACTAGTAGCATTTGATTTACAGACCCTGGGGACTTCTAGTGCACTTTACTCAGGACTTACTAGTAAATCAAATATGCCAATCATGGAAAAGCCAATTACACAAACTATTTACAAAGGGAGCACTTGCACTTTAGCACTGGTCAGCAGTGGTAAAGTGTTGAGCGTACCAAAACCAAAAAAAACATTGTCCAGCACACAGTCAAAACATAGGAAGCAGAGGCAAAAAAAGACAGGGGAGACTATACCGAGGATGTCAGGTTTATCAGTGTCACAAACTACATTTGCCGACCACTGAGGGGAGACTAGCGGTTTCTAACTTTGAGCACTACTACCTGGCCTCACAGCTACAGTAGGTGGCCAAATGGCTGGAAGGACTTCAAGTATCAGACACTGCCACAACAACACCAGCCTGGAACCAGCTCCACATTTTACATTTATTCCATCCCTGTTCCAGACGGCCGACCCCGTCCCCTGCATTGGTACATGTGGCACACCGATGTATTAAGCATAGTCTCCTAATTAACAAAGTTACCCAGCCACCCACTCCTGCGCTGCTGCTTCTGGGTACCCCTAGGGGAGATCAGATCACCTCTGTGAGGGAGCTTGCCGTCTGGCACGATATAGGCTTACACACACTAGGGGGATCTTTATCAGGATGGCTCCCTCATACTATTCGAAACCCTAATGACAGATGAGGGACTCCCACCTGGCCACTTTCTTCTTCATAACTCCATAATCGGGGCACTTGACACATACCGGGGTGGCATGCAGCAGGAATGCTCAATGCACCTCACCGTCCAACACGTTATCGGGATAGGTCAGACACAGTGGTTTGCTTAATCACTGCACACACACACACTGCCGCTTCATTGACCCCACTATGTTGCTGTTGGGAAGTGGACCTAGGCTGTCTCTGCAAGGGCACAGAATGGAATACCATAGTGGAATACCCTGCAGTTATACCACATGACAGAAGTTTTTGCCTTATCCAATATTACATACTTCATAGGGCCTATCTTACTCCTGAAAAGATAAACCGTTATTATCACCACACCAACGCTTCCTGTCCCCGATGCGCCCTTCCTAATCCTGCCCTAGTACAAATGGTATGGGACTGTCCCTCCTTTCACCACTACTGGCTGGGCATGACCTCAAGGTTGGCAGACTGCAAGGAGAGACCCATGCCCCATACTTGGGAGGCCTGCTTACTGGGCCTCACTCACAGAGATAAGAAGCGTAGGGCTACCACACAGTTTATAAATCTGGGATTACCCCTTGCCAAGCGCTTATTCACCCTTGAGTGCAGATCGGAGACGTCAGCTGTGTTATCCGCTTGGGAGGAGGGCATTGCTTTATGCAGGGAGGACACACAGGGCCTACTTAAGTACCCGTTAGCTGGGATGCCATCCTGACTGACTTTCATGCAGCCTTTGCATTTACTGTTACACCACCTGAGACTTCCAAGTCTCCAGCATCCGCAACAACACCCCCAAAGCCCTGAACAGTTGTCGGGAATGCCTGGCACCCTTCCCTGAATGCATTCCACTGTATTATAGTAACTGTCATTGCATTGCTCAACCAAAACGTTTCTCTGTAATGGTGCATTTCACTCCTCTCCACTTATCAAATGATGGTGCAGACATCACTGTTGATGCTCCCTAATTGGGAAGAAACCCCCTGCCTGTTTCCTTTATGTTGTTTTTATGTTTATTTTATATTCATTGCATCTTCTGCATCTTGTATTGATGCCTTTCGTTGGTACTGCTGTACATCACATGAAGCATGCACCTGCTACATATGACTGTAATATGTACTATATGTAAAAAGACAATCAATAAAAACATTTAAAAATAAGGTTATCCTGGGTGCTCAAAGTGAATAAGCATGCAGCTTTGTTTTTTATTTTTTTCCATTTTCAGCCCCTTTTATTTGAAACTTTTATATGATTTCAATTAACAATAGGTAATGCAAGGACGGTGTACTTGTATTGCCCCTCTCTCACCACTCCCTGAACCCTACATGTTTGTTCTCTGGTACACTTAGATAGGTATCAGTTAATGCTAGAGTAAAACACTCATAGTAATCAAGCATGAGAATTGTGATATTCTAGGGATGACCGAGACCTAGTTCTGTTTGGATTTTGCCTACTCATACAATATCTCCGTGCCACAGTACCTTAAAATCTTAATGAAAGACAAACTGTGTGGCAGAGGCAGTGGAGTTGCATTTGTCCATCACATGGACTCAGGCCTTGGTTCAAGATGTCCTTCTTTTAAGTACATATAAGAGTGCATTTCTCCATGGTCCTGTCCATCACTAATGCAAGGAACAGTCTTTGATGGATGTCACCAAGGAAGGCATAATCACCTTCACACTGCAGCATTTTGAAAAGTGGACTAAACTTGCAGGTATGGCCATTCACTGGTTCCAGTCATTCCTGACTTTCTGTCAGCAGATTAGAACTTTATCATTCTTTGACTGTGAAACATACCTTGTTGCATGGATCTTTGACACCAATGTTAATTAATAGTCACATAAGCATACTGGCCTAGATGCTGTCAGTGCACCATCTGCAGTTCTGAAAGTACACCGGCAATATCCAACTCCGTATCTGTCTGGGTAACCTAGATAGGGGAAGGAAAACCTCACCAAAGATCTGGAACACACTGCTGAATGAAGGTCAGCTCTCTATGAGTAAATGACTCTATGACCGAAATCCTGAGTCTGAGAAACTACTCAAATATCAGCCTGTCACTCATCTGGCCATCCCAACTCCTATTCATGTATTGAAGAACCTAGAAGAAGGTTATAATAAAATTTCCTTGGTGGTAAAAAATACCAACATCTTTCTCATGCTACTTAGAGGGATCATTCTACTACTCCAGGTATCACCTCATATAGAACCAGCCAAAGCCTTGGTGCCGTTGAGACGTAAATACTAAAATATTGTCTTTGGTGCAGCCCTTAAGAACGAGATTTTAAAATTGCACACACTACAGCATGTAGCAGCTAGACTGTGCTTCAGCTTATAGAAATTAGATCTTCTTTCTCTGGCTCTCACATATCCTCACTGTTTTACAATGGTGCTTAGAATGCATTTTAACCTACTATCTTATCTAGATGGCCATTCACAACCTGAAATCAAGTACAAAGTTCAAAACATTGCTTGCCTAACTACAAACGCTTAGCACTGCTACTTCTTCCACATAGAACGTTCTTCAACTGGAGATCAGACCAAAGTCTACCTTTCTTATTTACAAGAAGCATTTAAAAACTCACTTTGTCCATTTCTTTAACGAATAATGTCTGCATTACTGTTAAAAACCATTTGTCAATCTGTGAGTTTAGTACTCAGCTCTAGCAGTTGTGCCTAGATGTCAGGAATTTTCCTAGTCGGATTATGTTGAAGGACAATTGTGTCTTCAAAGAAGCTTTCTTATAATACCCAAAGGTACTTTCCACCCCTTCTTGAGAGAGAGAACCTGAAGAGTAAAAAGGAAGAATTGATAATGGTTACTAAGTAACAATCAGCAGCTACCTGCCCCATGTCAATCACCATTCCATTGATTGGCCAACGGATAGGATTTTTCAAGAACCGCCTCTATTTTGAAACAGTGATACAAAGTGGCTTTTAAAGGAACACTAACATTTTTGTTGCAGCAAAAATCCTTCCTCCCTCACACAGATTAATTTGAATGTAGCTCTTGCAAGGTTATGTGTCAAGAGCCTCTGGTACAAGAACGTGCTTTGTAATAATTTTGAGATCTTAATTTCAAAATCTTTATTGCTAGTGTGATACATATAACTAGTTGAGAAATATAAAAAAAAATCACAATTATACTGGGGCCTATTCTAAAGTAGTAGTTCCTCCTCTCAATAAGTATGTTTGGCATACATATCTAAGGTGCTGTTCCTACCAATTGCAACAACATGATCATGCTGAAAGAATGACAAGCATTTTAGCTGCCAATGTTGTCATCTTAATGGCTCAAAATATGATAATGGAATTCATTTATGTCTTTGTGGTCTTTTTGGTGGCTTTATTTGTGAGCAGAAGCTTTAGTTAAAAGTAGTGTTTTTGATTAACCATACTATAGTTATGTAGTATATTATTCTGACGGTCAAAATATTCATTTGGAGGGATGCTTAGTTACATTTATTAACAGGGCTCCTTGTAGCTAAGGAGAGACATTAAGCTGCACATATTATTGCACACATCCTATTTAGGTCTGGCTTGACATTGCAACTGTTTATACGACTTATCGTCAACAATTCTTTGAAAGAATATATACATTGTGTGGGTTTTGGCCTCTCTCAGCTCCAGTTATTGTATATCGGTTTATCATTCTGAATCCTACGGAGTGTTTGTATTGCAATGCATGATGGACTATGCAGTATCTAAAAATGACACTGAATGACCACATTCAGTTGTGTATATCATACACACTTTCGGTAGATAAACCAATCTCTTTTTTGTTTTTGTTTTCACTGCAGCAGCCTTTTAAAAAATGTTTTCCTCTAACTTCTCATTTCCCCTCACAGTTCTTCCTCACACAAAAGCAAGAGCTCTGCCTTGCTTCCTCCTTCTTCCCCTCATTGGAACTCTTTTCCCCTGCCAGAGCTCTTCCCCCCACAGTTGTGGCACCGCTGAAGGCATATTACTTCTCCCCAACAGATTGCCTTGCCCTCTTCCCAGTGTCATTCTTGATAGCATATTGGCGGCCCACGTTTGAACAGTTCCACTCAAGGTACACAACAAAGCTTTTCTGTCTTCTCCTGGAAGAAATCTAAATTAAATCAATAAGGTTTTAATATAATTTTATTACATTTCCATGCATACAGTGCAGCTGTAGTTTCTTATGCTCCTAGCATTTAAGGCAAGTTGGCAAAGGGGTCTGGGTAACCAGATTTCATACACAGAGGGATTCATCCTTCTGTGCTTTACAAACAAACCAAGGATTCTTGGAAAGCATGAATAACAGTGGTGGATGCTTGTATTTGAATGTGGTGGAGGAATGGGTAAATAGTATAACTTACTTTCAACGTTATAAACATTACAGGCCATGATTGAGAGCAATGGAGGCCTGTGCCTACTGTCCACCCAGCAGTCTAAGACAGCTCAGGTTGGAGAGGTTTAGAGTGCGCTTGTCAGGCTGGCCATTGCAAGATTGCAGGCCAAAGTGACATGCGCCCTTTAAACTGGGGCGCCACTTCTCCTCCCCTCCTGCTAATCAGCAGCAATTACCCCGCCCAGCCCTGACACTTGGGCCCATATTTATACTTTTTGATGCACAACTGCGCCAACGCAGTTGTGCGTGAAAAATTTTACCGCCGGCTAACGCCATTCCAACGCACCATGCGGGCGCCTTATTTATGGAATTACGTTAGCCGGCGCTGCGGACTGGTGTGCGTCAAAAAAAATCACTCACACCAGGCAGCGCCGGCGTATGGGAAAATGGGGGTTGTGCGTCAAAAAATGGTGCACGTCGGGTCTGAGGCAAAATTCAGGCCTCAAACCGGATTTGCGCCATTTTTTTTGACGCCCAACCTCCATTGACATGACTCCTGTCTTAGCAAAGACAGGAGTTATGCCCCCTTGCCCAATGGCCATGCCCAGGGGACTTATGTCCCCTGGGCATGGTCATTGGGCATAGTGGCATGTAGGGGGGCCCAAATCAGGCCCCCCTATGCCACAAAAAAAATCGGAAAAAAATACTTACCGAACTTAACTTTACTTCCCAGGGATGGGTCCCTCCATCCTTGATCACATCACATCTTGCAGGAGATATCGGCGGTGGGTCGCAAGCTCGAAGGAATGGACAGTGCCTTGGCTTCATTGACGGCGGAGACAAAATCCATGCGCTTGAAAATCGCAGGCTTTCAGTCGCAAGTTACGGGGCTGGATCAGTGAGTAACATCGGTGGAAACACATATTGCCTCCCGGGCGGACAGAGACCAAGAACTTTTGTACCTCCGTAGCAAACTGATTGACTTGGAGGATAGGAGCCGCAGGAATAACGTTTGTTTCCACGGGTTCCGGGAAAACATCAAAGGCACGGACATACACTCTTATCTACGGGAGACCCTACCTAAGCTGACCGGCATTACTTTTGACACTCCCCTGGAATTTCAAATGGTGCACAGACTGGCCCACAAGCAGCGGGATATCGCCAAACGTCCCCGCCCAATCATAGCCTGTCTGCTGCACCATGTGCAGACCCGTCAACTACTACAAGCGGCCTGGGACCACGGACGTTTTGGTCGGATGACCTGAAGGTTAGATTAACGGCCAACTTTTCCAAAGAGACCAACGACCGCAGGAGAGCATTCTTGGCCCTACCCCCCCATCTCCGTCAGCTGGATGTGAAATATGGCTTGTTTGAGCTGGCTAGGATGTGGATCACCAAAAATGGGGAGTCACGAGACTTCTATGACCCAGCAGACCTGCGAGTGTTTTTGGAGGGACTTCAGGATCACACCCAGCCCATAGACATGGAGACTTCAACCTGGACTCCGGATACACAGAGTCTGCTCCAGAGTGTCGCCCCTTCGGCCCCAGTTCTTGAAGCTGGGGGACGCGCCGCTGTGGACTCCCTCTTGAGGGGGAGAGACTTAGGGAGACTCACGAAGAGCCTCAACGACAGGGGTCAGGTATTGCAGGTGGTAGCAATGCATACGCAGATCGCTGACAGGGACAAGTCTCGCTCTCCTCTGAAACCAACCTTGACCCCTACATGAGTACAAGAGGACAAGGTTATGTAGTATCCCGAAGACACCTCACCATAGGCAGGCACGGAGTTCTGTGAGAAGCTGCGGAGGCCTTACGGCAGGGATGCTGGCGAAGAGAGATGAGTACCTGACTTTATCGCATCATTGACACTTTGTTTTTAGAGGATCAGTATTTTTTCAGGTCCTAAGGCAACCTTCCTTGGCTGCCTAGCCCTAATTTAGCTTGCTCTAGGGTACTTGGAAACGCTTAAGAGTCGTTCTTGATCCTGTTTATTAGCCATATGTCTTACGGTTGACTGTTTTTCAATGATAATTGTTTATTACTGTACACTCTCCCCACTGCTTGGCACAGCATGACAGAGGTCTTTCCTCTCTCTCTCCCATAGGCCCGGCCTCTCCTCTCCCTGTACCCCCCTTTCTCCCCTCCCCCCGACCCCTTTCCCTTATTTGGGATTAGACATTTTTCCCTTCCCGGCTGGATTGCTACCCTCCCCCCCACTTTGTGAAGCTCAGTATACCCATCCATAGATGCACAGCGGTGCTCTTTCTTGCCCAAGCCTTGGCGCTGGGTGCTCTGCAATGTGTCTCTTATCTGGGAGACGCTCCTTCTCATAATCCGCAGGCACTCTTTACGCGTGTCATTTTCGTGGTTCCGTCTTCCTCGCAACGCTCACGATTTTGCTATCCATTCTGCTGAACCTCGTGGCAGTTACCACCCCCTCCATGCGCCCTCCTTCCCCCCCCGGTGCAATGCCGCTCTTGCTTCTACTGCATGCCCTCACGTGCGCCTGCTGCATGACCTGGCACATACCCTCCCTCCCCCTCCCCAGATACTTGCTCCCTGGCAGGGAGAATTTGTTCCGATCTCTTTGTTTCTCCTTTCCTTTTTTCGCCTCTCTTTCTCTTCTCTCCTCTCCCATTTTCTTCCCCTTTCCCCTACCTTATTCTCCTTCCCCTCTTCTTTTTCACTTCCTTTTTCTTACCCCATCTCTGTTTCTGAGGACAGCACCGAGTTCTTCCTACCCCCCTTGGCCCATTCCTTGTGTTGCCATCCACCTTTGCCCCCTCTTGCTCTCAGTCTCTTTCTCTCCTTCACCCCTCCCTTCACTCTCTGTCCTTCCCGCTAGGATTGTATGATGGCAGGCTCCCACACACCCTCTTCGGAACCATTACAGATTGTCTCTTTGAATGTAAATGGTCTTACTCATTTTATAAAACGAAAAAAGGTTCTGTCCTATCTTAACTCCAAGCGGGCTTGCTCTACTACAGGAGACGCATTTAGACAGAGAGGAGTCTAGGAAACTGCATAGAGACTGGATGGGTACTGCACTGTTCAGCTGCAGCCCTCCCCCGCCCGATACGGGTAGTGCCCCCGTAAATGTGGGGTTGCATTGTTGTTGCAAAAAACCCTCCCCCTTGTAGTAATTAAGTCATGGATGACCCAGAGGGACGCTATGTGTTCGCCAAACTAAAGATCGGCGACTCCTCACTGTGTGTGGGCTCAGTGTATGCGCCAATTCGCTCAAAGTGCCTGTTCTTCTTGAAAATCAACTGCCTTTTTAACGGAGATAGGAGTGTCCCACTATGTGATTGGTGGCGATTGGAATCTAGCCAGAGACGCAGTATTGGACAGGAAGGGACCTTTGGACGTTAATAATAATGCCGACAGAGCCCTACAGTCTGATATACTGTCGGACAATGGCCTGGTGGATCACTGGAGGCTGACACATCCGGCTGACAGAGAGTACACCTTTCTGCAGCCGGTGCACGGCACCCAATCCCGCCTCGATTACTTCCTTTTGTCACATGACGTAGTGGCCCATGCCTACGACGCCTGCATACTTGAATGTGGCCTGGTCTCCCCGGGCCGCAAACCATAGAGATTTGCTACCTACTGGTACTGTTCCCCTCAGGGCAAGACACGGATGAGAGCTCATGCCTCCGCTTTTGCTCAAGACAACCTGGGTACTGCATAATCCAGGCGTATTTTGTGGGCTGCAGCCAAGGCAACGATACAGGGGCAGCTTATGCGGGACACGGTGTTAGCAAATCAAGAAAGAAAAGAGCAGCAAGCGGCACTGGAACTTGACATCCGCCGTCTCACACGCCAGTATATTGACCGTCCTTCTCTTCCAGGACGTCGGTGTCTGGAATGTGCCTGTATGGCTCTTAATGAGCTATACACCTCCCAGGCAGAGTACGCACTACAGCGCCTTCAGGGGAGGCAGTACGAACAAGGTGAGAAGGCTGGCCGGCTACTTGCAGCCCAGCTTCGTCAGAGGACGGCAGCCCTCGCCATCCCGGCCAATCGTACCCACTCAGGAGAGGTGCTCACACACCCACAGGCGATAGCCAACAAGTTTGCGTCCTTCTAGTGGCAGCTTTATACACCGGAGACGACATCCAGTCCTACCCAGATTGCGGCCTTCCTTGCGGATCTTGATTTACCCTCTCTATCAGACGACGGGAGCAGCCTCCTGGAAGGAGAGATTAGTAGGCTGGAAGTAGAGAGGGTTATCTCCGACCTCCGCTACCACAAATCGCCCGGAGAGGATGGATTCCCCACTGAATTTTACAAATGGGTGGGGGAAGAAGCGATTGACATGTTGCATGAGGCTTTGAGCAAAGCATGCAGGACGAAGACTTTGGGGGCCATCTCCAACACTGCCACGATAGCGATTATACCAAAACCTGTGAGAGACCCCCTGCTCTGTAGCAGTTATCGGCTCATCTCCCTTCTTAATGGGGACATCAAAATCTTAGCCAGTATCTTAGCAAACCGGCTTCGCAAAGCAATACCGTCCCTGATCCATCATAACCAGGTGGGATTCGTACCGGGCCGAACCTCCTGTAATCACCTACGTACTCTTTGCCACACCCTATGGGCCACCAGGGATCTGCCAGAGGCTGCGCTGGCCTTGTCTTTGGATGCGGAGAAGGCGTTTGATCGCATAGAGTGGCCTTTATTTGTTTGAGACGCTAACACGATTTGGTTTGGGAGACCGATTTATCTCCATGATTCGACTGCTGTATGATCAACCAATTGCACGAGTTAACTGTGGTGGTTTCCTCTCAGGCCCCTTTCCCATTCGAAGAGGGACTCGGCAGGGATGCCCTCTCTCACCCCTTTTATTCCTATTGGCAATGGAACCCCTTGCCGCAGCTATCCGTTCTTCCCCCTTAATAAAGGGCCCCACTTTGCCGGAACGTATCTCTAAACTCTATCTATACGCCGATGATGTTCTCCTGACTGTAACAGACCTCGGGCACTCTTTCCCGGCCTTACTGGGGATCATCAATGGGTTCGCACCCCTTTCAGGCTATCGTATAAACTGGGACAAGAGTGAGGAGCTCCCTTTTTCGCTGGTGACCACAAAAGCCGCACTCCTTGGCTTCCCATTCCGATGGACTCCGAGACGTCTCAAATATCTGGGGGTGTTAGTCAATCAAGGTCTGGTGCACATGGTGACGGACAACTTAGACCCCAGTGTCGCACGAATGAAACTCAACTTTGAAAAGTGGAATCATTTGGGCCTCTCTATGTGGGGCAAGGTACAGGCGGTGTGGATGGTCACAGTGCCTCATCTCACATATGTCTTAGGGTTCTTACCCTTGCAAGTACCCCTCTCTACCCTGGGGCGCATTGACACTCTCATCAGAGCCTTTGTGTGGGGCTCCATGCGGCCACGCTTGGCACCAGCTAAGCTGCTAGCACGTCGCACCCACAGGGGAATGGGACTCCCCTAAGTGGAACATTATGCACTCGCATTACACCTCTCACAACTGGCCCACACATTGCCAGGAGTGCCAGACCCGCCACAGTGGGTAGCCCTGGAAAGGGTGCTGCTTTCCACCGTGAGGGGACTTGGAGGGCTCTATCGCGATGACCTCACGGCCTCTGTCACAGCAAATCCGATTCTGAAGGCGACCCGGGTGGCCTAGTGTAGGGCTCATGGCTTGCTCAGTGTCCATCCTCTCTTGCACGCCCAGGCCCCCTTATGGAACAACAATGGCCAGCTGCTGGAGTGGGTGCCTTGCAACCTGGCTGGTGCTGAGAAGTGTTGCGAGCCAACCTGCATTTTACCCAAGGAGTGGACCAGCTGGGGACCCTGGGCCCTGTGAGAACCCTGGCATTCACCTTGAAAACATTGATCCTGGAGAAGTGAGGTGGAGACCAGGAGAATGCAACGGTGAACCCTGTGGTCTGGCAGCGATGCTGTAATTGCCTCATAGGAGCTGGGTGGTGGAGCTACACGTGGGGCCTGACTTGAACATCCTGCTACTCCCCCGGCTGGTACATGATCACCTTGCGCGAAACGGGCGGGACTTCCACCAGTGGATATTGACTGCATTCCATCATAGAGTAGGCCACCAGACTTTAATAGCCTACTCAATGTAGACCTGGATCAATCCTTCCTGCCTCTCGCATGCACCACTTCCACTTCCATTTCTCAGGCACTAACAAACTGGTTGCAACACTGGCACTTGACTGACATTTGGCATTTGTGCAGTAGCCACACAAGGGCACACTCATTATACTCCCACGACTTACACATCTGAATAGAATGCCTAGTTAGCATGACCCAACATATCTTACACATTGACTACATAGGCAGGTGACACTCTGATCACAATCCACAACACATGAGCCTGCATTGGGATTATGGCCAGCTCCCCATTCCCACACAGTATCTACAAGCGACAGCTCTGGAAGACCGCCCATTGAGGGCATCTCTAGACAACTGTATAGAGGAGTATTTTGGCCTTAACACAGGTAATACCACCTCCCTCCTGGTTGAGTGGGATGCCTTTAAAATGGCGAACAGGGGACACTGCCTGGTCAACGCCTTAAACATGCAATGTCAGCTCAATAGCCAGGTCCCATATGTAGAACAGTTGTTGCTTCCTTTAGAGAAGCAGGCACAAGATAGTGATATGGGCAGGGGGCAACTGAGACGGATAAGGCGTGAATATGCCACCTGCTAGGATGGCTGCAATTTCTCAACTATTCAGGCCACACTGCAAAGAAATACTCCAAATCAGATAAATTGGCCGCTTCTTGCAGGGTTGATCCGTCAGCAACAGCCGCAGTGTCCCAACCTCTCCATTTGCCTTGGGCCAGAGATCCGTATGCATACACAGAGGAGTATACGCAAAGCAGTTAAGCGTCACTACACTTCCCTGTACAAGTCAGTGTCTACGGCTACACTGGAGGACCTCGAGTTCTTCACGGTGAATGTGGCCCTTCTGTGTGCCCCATCAAATCAAAGGGAGGAACTGAATGGAAACATTAGGTTTATAGAAGTGCAGGAAGCCATTTGAGTACTAGGTACTGGCAAGACACGAGACCTGGACAGACTCCCGCTTGAATTTTATTAGACTGATGCTGCGCTACTGGCCCCTACATTGAAAACATTATACAACAAGGTAATTCTCCCAAACTGCATGAAGCATTGCTTATAGCATTGCCTGAGCCTGGCAAAGACCCAGAGGAGCTGGTTTCTACAGACCGCTGGCACTTCTTAACACAGATCACAAAATACTTGCCAAAATCCCTGCAGACCCACTGGCCTTTGTGGTTCTCCAGTTAGTGCACCCAGATCAAAACGAATGTGTGCCAGTCAGGAACTACGCACTGAACTTATGCCGGTGCTTCACAGTACTTGAGTATGCCCTGATGAGTGGCCACATGCAGGTTGCCATGTGCACAACACAGAAAAGGCTTTTGACTCCATGCAGAGGCCCTACCTATTTGAGGTGCTTGCCAGCTAAGGGCGGGTGACTCGATTCTTCCGCCTGGTCAAACTCCTGTATGCCAGCCCTGCAGCCAATTTGAAAAAAGGATGCCTCATATCCACCCCTTGTATGTACAGAAGGAAACCCACCAGGGACGCCTGCTGTCCCCACTCCTCTCCTCGTTGGCAATGAAGCATGTGGCCCATACCTCTAAGTGATGGCTACCACTCTGTGTCATGCTACATGGATGACATGCTGTTATACCTCAGTGACATCCACAATATCCCAGACACAATAACACACACTCTCAACAGCTTTGCACATGTCTTTGGTCTCAGGGTTAACTGGGCTAGGTCATGCCTGTTCCATTTGCACCCACCACAATGAACCCTGCCCTCCAGATTGGCAGAATTCCCCTGCCATGGCAGCCTGTAACATTGCGTTACTTAGGCATACGCTTCTACCACACCTCAGCAGATCTCTTGGATGGTAATGTCATCTGCGCAGTTACCAACCTGCAATCGCAAATGGTGTTCTGGCAAACACGCAAGCTATCTCTGGCAGGCCGCATAACTGTCACTAAAATGGTAATGTTTCCACGTCTTCTGTACTACTTTGTCAATTTACCCCTACACATCACCAAAATTGTATTTTGTTCTATTGAATGCCTCACTGGTGAATTTATTTGGTGCACAACTTTCCAAGCGATGTCTCCCTACTGACCAGGGTGGCCTGGGCATGCTGAATTTCAAGCACTACTACTTGGCCTCCCAACTGCAGCGGGTGTCAAGGTGGCTGGCAGGCCGTCAACTGGAGGACACTGCATCTACCTTTCCCTGTGGGAGCTCTCCCACATATTGCACCTGTTCCACCTTCATTCCAAGATCCCTCTGCCCCTCACTCCCATGGTACAGGTGGCCTACTGCTACTTCCACAGGAGCTTATATCTCACCAGATCAATAATATCCTACAATCCAGCACTACCGATCCTTAGTACTTCACAGAGCACCGTAGTGACACCCCAATGGGAGATGGGTCCCTGGCATGATACAAGGCTCCATACCTTGGGAGATTTGTACGCTCCTCTTCATGGAGGAGGTTATAGATGAAACCGGCTTCCTCTCTGGGCAACTGTATCTTACAACTCCATTATCCAGTCAGTAGGGGCGTGCTGGGAGGACATGCAGGCGGAACTTGGTGTACACCTCACAATCCAATACCTTCATGTAATGGGGTGCTGCCACTTGACACGCTGGTTAGCTGATTCCCTGTGGACACTCGCTGCAACACCACTAACCACATTTTGGCCACACTGTGACACCAAATTAGGCCACCCCTGCATAAATAAGGAATGGCAGAATATCCTGGCACATCCTGCGTGGTGTTCCGTAAAGCCTGTTTGAGGCTCATTCAATTCTATGTGTTGCACAAAGCGTACCTCAACCCCCCCAAAAAATCAATAACTGCTATCAAACACTTGGGCTGACCTCCTGAACATATTCTGGCCGTGCCCATCAATTTCTAAGTACTGTTCAGGCATCACCTCTACCCTGATGTGCTGCATGGGATACCAAATGCTACACACCTGGGAGGTTTGCCTGCTGGGCCCGATACAACAAACAAATTTAAAAAAAAACCCTGACATGGTTCATAAATTTGGCTCTCCTCACCAAACGCCAGATCACTCGCTGGTGGGTCTCCCCAGCCCCCCTTTTTCCTCTTGGGCTTTCTCCATGGAGGCTTGGGCTGAGAGTCAGGCATTTCACTGCAAAGACACAAGGGCCTGTACAAATATCCTATGGCGGTCAGCCAGGATGCACTCCTGCAGAAGCTGAGCTTCTCTGAGGGAATCCATTCACCACACTCAATGGTAATAATCAGCTCTCACTTACCCAAAGTGATGTTTGACAGACTCAGGGGGTTATTACAACTTTGGAGGAGGTGTTAATCCGTCCCAAAAGTGACGGAAAGACCACCAGCCGTATTAAGAGTTCCATAGGATATAATGGACTCGTAATACGGCTGGTGGTATATCCGTCACTTTACCGTCACTTTTGGGACGGATTAACACCTCCTCCAAAGTTGTAATAACCCCCTTAGTTCTTTATGGACAAGCCATTTCACTCCCCCGGTCTCCTGTACAATTGTTGTCCAAGACTGGTATTGCACTGTTAATCCTGCTTTATTCAGCAGGCCCAGGCTAGTTATAATAACTGTTGTTATATAAAGGTTTTTTTTAATTGACCTTATATATTTACACCCCCTCCACCCAGGCAGATCCGGCACACTATCATCATAACCCGCAACTGCATGCATAGCTGTAATGGAAGAGATGTAAGTGTAATGCACTCTGATGTGACAATCATATTTGCTCTAATGGTACGTTTCTACACTGTAATATGTGCTGTGTGTTGTAAAAAGTACCTATAAAAAACACAATAAAAAGATTTTTCTTTAAAATAAAGCGTCAGTGACTTTTTAACAAATTTAGGGGGTCATTACAACCCTGGCGGACGGTGTTAAAGCTGCAGTAATACCGCAAACAGGCCGGCGGACAAAAAAAGGGAATTACGACCCTGGTGGAAACCGCCAACTAAGACAGCCACTTTAACACACCACCCGCCACGGCGGTACAGACAAATAGCGCGGCGGACACCGCCAACAGACAGGCGGAAGACAATGTACCGCCCACACTATCACAACACACCAATCCGCCACCTTTTCCGGGGTGGATTCACCGTGGATAAAAACACGGCGGAAACAGCTTTTGCTATGGGAAAACACTCACCTCAACACATCCCACGAGGAACGAGGACACCATGGAGCCGGAACTTCAAATACACCCAGCCCTTGCATTCCTGCTCATCTACGACCAACAGCGACGTAGGCGCAGAACATACCGGTGAGTACTGCACCTACGACACAGGGGGGGGGCAAAAGTTAGGGGGACACCCACCAAACACCCCCACCCTCACCCTCGCATATCACAACATACACACCAATGCAGTCACAAAAATCACAGTAACAACCCACAATCCCTCCGGAAGAATGAAAACACAAAGCAAATTGCAGTCAAACTTTGTATTGTGCCAATATACTACTCATAAAGAAATATACTGATATATATCACGAAATCTGTCAAAAATAAATGTACAATACAAGAAGTAGTGCAGATATGTACACAACAATGTCCGTGCACAAACAGTCCAAAAATGCATGGGCGAGGCCCACAATAGATACCTGACCAAAATCCGAGAGGACACTGCTGGGGCATCAGATTGAAACACTACAGGCACCTCAGGGGGAAGGGAAGGGGGGGCACCTCAGCCACATGAATGCGAAGCCAGATCCACGACGGGGCTCCATGCCCATTGGTGTATCCTGGGGAGTGCAAAGCCACAGTCTCTCAAGTCTTTACAGTGGGTGGGTTGCCCACTGGGCCATCCTGGGGAGTGCAAAGCCACAGTCTCTCAAGTCTCTACAGTGGGTGGGTTGCCCACTGGACCATCCTGGGGAGTGCAAAGCCACAGTCTCTCAAGTCTTTACAGTGGGTGGGTTGCCCACTGGACCATCCTGGGGAGTGCAAAGCCACACTCTCTCAAGTCTTCACAGTGGGTGGGTTGCCCACTGGGCCATCCTGGGGAGTGCAAAGTCACATCTTCGCAAGTAGATGCAGTTCTCTACTGGTACTGGGTGGGACTGGTGCCCAGACTGGATGAGTCTCCCCGTGAAAGTATATGTCCTGTCACAGTCCCAGCTGCACATGGGAGAACGATGCCTGATGTGCCGGACTAATCATACCCACAAGGTCTTTGGCCTGTTCAGCGGTCTTCACCATGGCGGTCTTTGCCTTGTTCAGCGGTGCTTTGCCATGGCAGTCTTTGGCCTGTTCAGCGGTGCTTTGCCATGGCGGTCTTGGCCTTGTTCAGCGGTCTTCACCATGGCGGTCTTTGCCCTGTTCAGCGGTGCTTTGCCATGGCAGTCTTTGGCCTGTTCAGCGGTGCTTTGCCATGGCGGTCTTGGCCTTGTTCAGCGGTCTTCACCATGACGGTCTTTGCCCTGTTCAGCGGTGCTTTGCCATGGCAGTCTTTGGCCTGTTCAGCGGTGCTTTGCCATGGCGGTCTTGGCCTTGTTCAGAGGTCTTCACCATGGCGGTCTTTGCCCTGTTCCGTGGTGCTTTGCCATGGCAGTCTTTGGCCTGTTCAGCGGTGCTTTACCATGGCAGTCTTGGCCTTGTTCAGCGGTCTTCACCATGGCGGTCTTTGCCCTGTTCAGCGGTGCTTTGCAATGGCAGTCTTTGGCCTGTTCAGCGGTGCTTTGCCATGTCGGTCTTTGCCCTGTTCAGCGGTGCTTTGCCATGGCAGTCTTTGGCCTGTTCAGCGGTGCTTTGCCATGGCGGTCTTGGCCTTGTTCAGCGAACTCCATACTGGACATAGGGGTGTGGCATGACGAACTCCACACTGGATATTGGTGTGTGGCATGACGATCTCCACACTGGACATTGGTGTGTGGCATGACGAACTCCATACTGGACATTGGGGTGTGGCAAGACGAACTCCACACTGGACATTGGTGTGTGGCATGACGATCTCCACACTGGACATTGGTGTGTGGCATGACGAACTCCATACTGGACATTGGGGTGTGTGATGACGAACTCCACACTGGACATTGGTGTGTGGCATGACGATCTCCACACTGGACATTGGTGTGTGGCATGACGAACTCCACACTGGACATTGGTGTGTGGCATGACGAACTCCATACTGGACGTTGGTGTGTGGCTTGACGTTTCATCATTGCCCAGCGGGGCTGTGGGATTCTGGACCCTTCTGGACACTGACTCCGGCGGTGGCGGTGGTCTCCTGACCAGTGACGATACTTTGGCCCTCCTGGGCTATGACTCTAGCGGTGGTTTCTGGACCAGTAGCGATACTTGTGCCCTCCTGGGCTATGACTCTGGTGGTGGCAGTGGTCTCCTGACCAGTAACGATACTTGGGCCCTCCTGGGCTGTGACTCTGGCGGTGGCGGTGGTCTCCTGACCAGTAACGATACTTGTGCCCTCCTGGGCTATGACTCTGGCGGTGGCGGTGGTCTCCTGACCAGTAACAATACTTTGGCCCTCCTGGCCTATGACTCTGGCGGTGGTTTCTGGACAAGTAACGACAGTGCTGGCGGTTGTGTTTGGACCACCAGAAATGATGGCGCACTTCTCCGCCGTGACACTCACAACAGGTTGGGGAGACTTCCTCGGGACCTTCCCCACCTTCTTTGGAGTTACAGATGACTCACCAATCGCCTTCGATCCCATTTCACTTTTTGTCCCACCAGGAGTCTTGACACGGTCCCGTCGGCCACTCTCCAATTTCAGAGCCTTTACAGGGGGTGGGCTGACAGTGCCTTGGCTCCGGGTCCTACTGCCTGCCCTGGTGGACGGGGCACTCCAAAAACCTGGTACACGCACCACTGGTACTGGAGGCTTTTTGGCTGAGGTGCTACGACGGGACTGATGAACTGGAGGAGGGGGGTGGGGGCTGGGGAGAGGGCCAGTTTCTGACGGACACTGGGATGGGTAGCTAGAGGGGGTCTGGGAGTGGAGGAAGAGGAGGTGGTTGTAGGAGGTGTCACTTTAGGTGTTTTGGGTGCAGGTGCAGGTACTGGAGGCTGTCGTGAGGTGGATGGATGTTGGGTGAGTGATTGCCGGCGTTTGGGTACTTTGGGAGGGAGCGTCACAGACACACTGGGAGAGGACACAGGGGACGTGTATATGGCAGTGGAGGTGGTGAGTGCAGGTGAGCGGCTTGTGGTGCTGGGTGTCCTGGTGCGAGTCCTAGTGCCTGTAGATGTGGTGCATGCAGGTGTGTGTGTAGACGACACTGGGAGGGAGGAGGGAGAAGAGGAGGAAGGGGACACAGTGGAGACAGTGGATGTTGCTGTGTCTGTATGGGTGTGATGCTTGTGTGAGTGCCTGTGGTGTGTGTGGTGCCTATGTTTGCTTGAGCTACTTGTGTGTGTTGACTTATGTGCATGCTGGTCTGTAGGTGTGCTTGGGATGGGCTGGGGTACAGGGGATTGGGTCTGGGTGGAGGAAGTTGGAGGGGGGAGGCTAGACACAGGGACAATGGCTGCCATCAGTGCTGAGGCCAGAGATTGCAGGGTTCGCTGAAGGACAGCCTGACCAGAATGAATGCCTTCCAGGAATGCATTACCGTGTTGCAACTCTCGTTCTACACCCTTTATGGCATTCACAGTGGTAGACTGCCCAACAGTGAGTGACCTGAGGAGGTCAATGGCCTCCTCACTGAGGGCAGCAGGGGTGACAGGGACAGGGCCTGAGGTGCCTGGGGCGAAGGTGATGCCCACCCTCCTGGGTGAGCGGGCACGGGGCGAACGCTGAGGGGCTGCTGGGAGGGCGGTGCTGATAGGGGAGGTGGCGGCTGTACCTGTAGAAGTGGGGCGCACAGATGGTGCCGCCACCACAGGGGAGCTCCCATCGGCGGACGAGTCCATCGCCCTCCGTCCCACTGGTGAATTCAGAGTCTGTGGTGTGGCCTTCCATGGCCATGTGGGATGCAGCTCCCTCGTGCTTCGGTGCCACTGTACCTCCGCCAGTTGATGCTGATGTACAGAAGGACAGGGAGAGCAGGAAAAGGGGGGAGACAGAAGAAAGGGAGTTTTAGTGCATGGCATACCGCTACCGTTGGCAGACAAGACAAACGCAGCAGCCCCCTGCATTACGCCGTGCTCCTGCCCTCTGCACATGCAATTTCTGGGATATGGCCTACATGGCAATGGTAGAAATCTGCCCACATGGATGGCAAAGGGGCAACTATACATCAATTTGGCTTATTTTAGAGCTGGTGTAAAGTGCCACATGGCCTACATAACGTAGGGGCCTTGCCTACCTAACTCGCCCTGGCCTAGGGACACCCACAGCCCACCACCCCCACCCAGACAGCTCCACTGCACGCAAAGTCCATAGGCTGAGGTTGTACCAGGATCCTGAATATCAGGGGGGTCATGGTGCGACGGGCACCCCTCCCACGTTGGAAGGCCATCCCCAGCTGAGCCTCCGCCGTCTCTTACGGCAGTGGGTGCCCCGTCTCTGGTGGGCCCCCAGGATCCGGACTTCCTTGGCGATGGCACGCCAAATGTCCCTCTTCTGGTGGGCGCTGACCTACATGACATGCACAAGGAAAGAGGAACAGTCATTACCTACTGCACTATCGTTGTAATTGGCCCTCTCCCAAATCTATCCCTGTGGCCCATTCATCCCCATGCATGACTGTTCTATGTACTCTGCCCCCTTCCCTCATCCACCCAGCCCTCTCCACCCAGGCCTAGCCCATCCAACGTGCTCCCTGTGTACTAACCTGTTGGTCTGGAGGACCGTAGAGTAGCGTGTACTGGGGGAGGACCCCATCCACAAGTTTCTCCAAGTCCTGTGCAGTGAAGGCAGGGGCCCTTTCCCCGGACGCAGCAGCCATTGTTGCTTCCAGACCGATGTCACAGCAGCACTAGCAGTGTGGGTCCTCTCCTGTCGAAGGTCAGGTATTTAGTGATTGAAGAGATAGAAAATGGTGGTGACGTCCGCGGCGGTGACGTCCGCGGCGGTGACTTCCGCGGCGGTGCGCATCATCACCGCCAGCGCCCCTGTTCATTGGCTCCTGGGACCCATAGGGTCCACTGTTAACCAATGCAGCATTGCGCCGCGCTCTACGACCGCCTACCGCGACGGTGTCCAACGCCAGCGCAGTTACCCCACAATTCCATTGTCCCAGTTTAGAGGTCAGGCAGCCGCCATTTCAGGGGCCCACATGGTTTCAATTACTACTGCGTCACACATACCGAGGCCTACACTCAAAACCTTTCCCGGATGGGTTAATTGTCTGTTGTAGTCTTGTGTGTAACTGTGGGTACATACCTGGAGGAATGCTGACAGTTTCTTCGCTGTTGTCCTTCTTAGGCACCGTCAGTTGGGACATATTGGAAGATGGCGGAATCCTCCGGTGTACCGACCGCTGGTGGACCTGTTGACAATGGAAGAGCGACATGTCATCGTGACCTACCGGTTTGACCGTGCCACTATCCAGGTACTATGTAACCAGTTGGAGCCAGACCTGATGTCACTAATCCGCCATCCGACTGGAATCCCCCCTCTAGTGCAGGAGCTGTCAGTACTCCATTTCCTTGCAAGTGGGTCATTTCAGACAACAGTGGCCATGGCATCAGGGATGTCCCAGCCTATGTTTTCCAACGTCTTGTCCAGAGTGTTGTCTGCCCTGCTGAAACACGTAAGGAGATACATCGTTTTCCCTCAGGTGGAGGATTTGCCTACAGTTAAAGGTGACTTCTATGCCCTTGGACATATCCCCAACGTCATAGGTGCCATTGATGGGACCCATGTAGCTCTGGTCCCCCCCGCACGAATGAACAGGTGTTCAGGAACAGGAAGAATTATCATT